>NW_026652280.1:130062110-130498763 GCF_009828535.3 Hylobates moloch
ATAAAGATCGATGAACTTACAGAGAGCAATCAGTAAAACTATGCAAACTGACATGAGAAAAAAAGTTGAAAATAATGAACAGAGCCTCAGTGACCCATGGGATAATATTAAACAGTCTAAACAGTATAATTAAAATACTGGAGTTGGAAGAAAGGGCTAATCATATTTTAAAAAATAATGACTGTAAGTTTTCCAAATTTGATGAAAACAGTACACCCAGATCCCAGAACTCAAATAACATTAAGCATGATAAACACAAAGAAAACCACATGGAGCCACATTATAATCAAATTGTTGAAAACCAGTGATAAAGAGAAACTCTTAAAAGCAGCCAAAGGAAATAAAGATAAGAATGATTGCAGGCTTCTCACCAGGAGAAAAAAAAATAATAATCCAGAAGACATGCAATGACATCTTTAAAATGTTGAAAAAAACTTCTGTTGGGCCAGGGGTGGGGTGGCTCACGCCTGTAAACCCAGCACTTTGGGAGGCTGAGGTGGGTGGATCACTTGAGCCCAGGAGTTCCAGATCAGCCTCAGCAACATGGCCAAACCCTGCCTCTTCAAAAAGTGGGAGGATCACTTGAGCCAGGGAAGCAGAGGTTGCAGTGAGCGAGATTGTGCCACTGTACTCCAGCCTGAGTGACCAAGAGACACACCTTGTCTCCAAAAAAATTAATAAAATAAAATTCTGTCAAATGAGAATTCTATATTCAGAGAAAATATCTCCAAAATGAAGAAAAAAGTATTTTTTTCCAGATAAAAGCTGGGAAAATTTATCAGCAGATATGCACTGTAATAAAAATGTTCTTCGGGTAAAAGGAAAATTATACCAGATGAGAAACTGAATCGTCATAAAGGAATGAAGAGTGCTGGAACAAGTAAATACACAGGTATATATATAGTTTTTTTCACTTTCATTTTTATCTTTTAGAGACTGGGTCTTGTTCTGTCACCCAGGCTGGAGTGCGGTGATGCAGCCATCTCTCACTGCAGCCTCAAATTCTTGGGTTCAAGGAATAACTTCCATCTCAGCCCATTGTGTAGCTAGGACTACAGGCATGTGCCACTGTATTCAGCTAACTTTTTGATTTTCATTTTTTCTTTCTTTCTGTTTTTGGAGAGATGGAGTCTTGCTTTGTTGCCCAGGCTGATCTTGAATTCCTGGCATCAAGCAATTCTCCCACCTTGTCCTCCCAACATGCTGAGATTACAGGTGTGAGCCACTACACCTGGCTCTAAAGGTGTATTTAAAAACATCTTTTTCACTTTTAAATTTCTTCAAAAGGGGCCGGGCGCGGTGGCTCACGCTTGTAATCTCAGCACTTTGGGAGGCTGAGGCGGGCGGATCACAAGGTCAGGAGATCCAGACCATGGTGAAACCCCGTCTCTACTAAAAATACAGAAAAGAATTAGCCGGGCATGGTGGCGGGCGCCTGTACTCCTAGCTACTCAGGAGGCTGAGGCAGGAGAATGGCATGAACCCGGGAGGCGGAGCTTGCAGTGAGCCGAGATCGCAAAAAAAAAAAAAAAAAAAAAAAATTTCTTCAAAAGGTAATTGATTGTTTAAAGCAAAAATAAACAACTATTTATTATGAGTTGAAACAGAAGAAAGTAGCTAGTATTGGTTAAAATACTACATATAAATGATATATAATATTTTCATCTCTTTTATTTTCAAAGTAAAATTTTTTTTACAATGTTGTAGTGAAAAAATTTAGTCAATGTTAAACGTATGACAGCAATACATGGAGTGGAAGGGGACCATGAAAAGATAATGTTGTAAGGTTCCTTTTTTTTTTTTTGAGACAGAGTCTCTTTCTGTCACCCAGGCTGGAGTGCAGTGGCACAATCTCCGCCTCCCAGGTTCAAGGGATTCTCCTGCCTTAGCCTCCCAAGTAGCAGGGATTACAGGCACACACCACCACACCTGGCTAATTTTTGTATTTTTAGTAGAGATGGAGGTTTCCCCTTATTGGCCAGGCTGGTCTCGAACTCCTGACCTCAGGTGATCTGCCCACCTTGGCCTCTCAAAGTGCTGGGATTACAGGAGTGAGCCACTGCCCCCTAAGCCTAAGGTTCTTAAATTATATATGAAAAGATGCAATATTATTTACAGTGAGATTATGATCAGTCAAAGGTGCATATTAAAAAACCTATAAAGAATTATAGCCAAAAGACAAAGAAGAAGTTACAATATTATCAGAAAAATATTCAATCCAACAGAAGGCAAGAAAATTTAGGAAAAAAAAAGGTGAAGAAGCAGATAAGATAAATAGGAAAAAAAAGAAAAAAACTAAGATGAGGGATTTTTTTTTATTTTTTTATTTTTTTCTTCAAGACAGAGTCTCCCTCTGTCACCCAGGCTGGAGTGCAGTGGTGTGATCTTGGCTCACTGCAAGCTCCGCCTCCCAGGTTCATGCCATTCTCCTGCCTCAGCCTCCCGAGTAGCTGAGACTACAGGCGTCCGCCACCACGCCTGGCTAATTTTTTTCTATTTTTAGTGGAGACGGAGTTTCACCGTGTTAGCCAGGATGGTCTCGATCTCCTGACCTCGTGATCCACCCGCCTCGGCCTCCCAAAGTGCTGGGATTACAGGCTTGAGCCACCGCATCTGGCCAGGTGAGGGGTTTAAATGCAATTATAGCAATACTTACATTATATATAAATAGTGTGAACAGTCCAAGTAAAAGACAGATATTATCAGTTTGGGTAAAAAGTAGAATCAACTGTATGATGTCCACCAGTATATAGTTTATATTTAACTTTAAATATAAATATATTTATTTAAATGTAAAGACCTAGGTTCAGAAGGGAAAGAAAAGGAAGTAGTTAATATTGGTTGAAATGTTACATTAAAATGATTACATTTAATCTTTAAAATCTGTTTTATTTTCCAAATAAAATTGTTTCTATAATGTTGTAATGAAACAAATAAAACACCGTTATTATTAAGTCACAGTTAAACTACCTTCTCATTTTGTAAGCAAATTATCATTCACATAAATGAGAGATTACTTTTTCCTATTTTCCTAGAATTAAAGTGATAGTAAATATTTTCACAAGACATTGCTAATTCTAATAAAAGATGCAGGATGTGATGGCACTCTGGCTGTGACATCTGTTACCCCACTGATTACTTGGGTTGGTTGGGCTGATCTGGCTAGCTAGGCGGGTATCCCCTTCATGTTCATCTTTCCTGTGCTCATTCAAAGAGGATGACCTCCCTCATAGAGGGAGGACCATTCTTTGGTCAAGAGTATACGAGCAGCTGTGTTCTCCTGCTAGAATTTCCAAGTGAGCTTCCAAAGATGCAAATTCGACCGTCTCTTTGACTGACTGTTAAAACACATGGGCCTGTTTTTAATCTGCAATATTCAATAGAGATACATCCTGATGTGCCAATCTTCAATTTGTTACTCAAAGACTTTCAAAGCTCTGGCCAGAGAAAAGTTATTTTGGAAGAATTGACTGAAAGCAACACCATCCATCTGCTTCTTTATATACTACAAAATCTATCCCTACAGTATGACAGACATCAGAGAGCATATGTCCCCGGACCACATTATGTTGGCCTCATTTTATGCTCTTAGCTTACATTAAGGCACATTGTGGATTATGCAGAGTGACATTATACCCTGATTTGTTTGGATCAGTTTTGGTTTCCACCTGTTGTCCCATTGTAATTGTCATTAGTGCCCTTTTCACTCTTAAAAGTATATCAGTTTGGACAATAAGTAATATAGTCATCCTAGTTATAGGTGAGATTTATTTTCTTCTTTCTGATATTGTCAGTTTTCTCTAGTCCTCTGTCTTAGTCTGTTTGGGCTTCTATAACAAAATACCGTAGACTGGGTGGCTTATAAGTAAAAGAAATGTATTTCTCACAGTTCTGGAGGCTGAGAAGTTCAAGATCAAGGTGCCAACGGATTTGGTGTCTGGAGGACCTGTTTGCTGATTCATAGATGGTTGTCTTCTCATTGTGTCCTTATGTTTCAGAAGGGGTGAAGGAGCTCATAACCCCACTACCTTCCAAAGGCCTGACCTCCAAATACTATCATGTTGGGAGTTAGCATTTAATATGTGAATTTTGTGGGGGACACAAATATTCAACCTATAGCATGCTCACATACTACATGTGATGATTTACGTTTGAATGAATAAAAATTAAATACTATTACCAGTCAATTTGTTGTACAAATTAGCCATATTTCAGTATTCAATAGTCACATGTGGCTAGTTGCTACTATTGGGCAGTCCTGATATGATATTTCCTCAACTATGGTAGTTTAAAACAGTAAAATTTCCAAGCACCAACCAAGAGTAACTTTGAGGGACATATATGTGCATATGAAACTCATCCTTTAGTAGCCTAAAATCTGGCTGCATAGGTCAAACAATCATTGCGTTAGTTAGAATTCTGGTAGACATGAGAGATAAGAAACTAAGCTCAATAAAAAATGACTTTATTGGTTCTTATAATTGAGACGTCTAAGAGTAGAACTCATTTTAGGCACATGTGATAGATTGATTTTAAAACTATCCCCAATTCTTCATTCCTCCCTGTATTCACATGCTTTCCAAGGTGACTTAGCAGCTCCTTCCGTCAAGACAGTCTATTTCAGTAGCATTTGAATCTGGGTTTTCCTTGTGACTACTTTGACCAATAGAATTTGGCAGAAATAACTGTCATTGTACAAGAGTAAAGAGTCCTTGTACATTTCCGCTATCCAATACATACTGTAATTGTCATGTGAATACGCATACATTGGTCTGCTAGATGACAAAAAACCAGTTGTCTTTGCTCCACCCTACAGGCAACTAATCACCAAGTATGTAAATGAAGCCATCCTAGACCAGTCAGTCCCCAGACGACCACATACAAGCCTAATCAAAAGGAGCCAGCCTGACTAGATCAGCAGAACTACCCAGACCCGTAAACTCACCAGCAATAATAAATGCCAATTGTTTAAGCCATTGAGTTTTGATGTTATTTTTACACAGCAACAGATAACTGATATAACACAATTGAAAAATTTGAGCAAAGCAACTTTAAACAGTTACATTAAGATCTGCTTTTCCGACTGGGCATGGTGGCTCACGCCTGCAATCCCAGCACTTTGGGAGGCTGAGACGGGCAGATCACGAGGTCAGGAGATCAAGACCATCCTGGCTAACATGGTGAAACCTGGTCTCTACTAAAAACACAAAAAATTAGCCGGGCGTGGTGGCAGGCTCCTGTAGTCCCAGCTACTCGGGAGGCTGAGGCAGGAGAATCACTGTCCCAGCTACTCGGGAGCCTAAGGCAGGAGAATCACTGGAACCAGGGAGGCGGAGCATGCAGTGAGGCGAGATCACGCCACTGCACTCCCGCCTGGGAGACTCCGTCTCAAAAAAAAAAAAAAAAAAAAAAAAAAGGATCTGCTTTTCCTTCTTTAACTCTTAGTTCTGATTCTTCTGTGTTAGTCTTATTCTGAGACAGGACCTTCATTAAGTGTGTGAAGATTATTCTGGCCTATATTCTTCCAACTTCACATCCAATGGCAAACAGTAGTCTCTTTTTCAGTAGCTTCTATAAAAGTTTTGAGATTTACTCTGATTGCATGGCTTGGCTCATGTAATCATCCTTGAAGTAATCATTGTAGCTATTGGAATTTGTTGTATTCATTGGCTCAGGCTTGAATCACATCCCTGGAATAGGGACTGGTTTTCCTGCAGACAGTACTTTATTCAGCCAGTATATACGATTACTGCTGTGCCAGTGTTTATGATCAGCATCCATTAAAATTAGTTGGTGTATTAGTTTTCTCTTGCTACTGTAACAAATTACTACAAACTGAAGGGCTTATTACAAATTTAGTAGCTTAAAAACAACCTAAATTTATTATCTTATAGTTCTGGAAGTCAGAAGGCCAAAATTAGTCTTGAAGGGCTAAAATCAAGCTGTTGGAAGGGCTGTGTTTCCTCTGCAGCCTTCAGGGGAGAATCCATTTCCTTACTTCTTCTAGCTACCAAAGGCTAGAAATGCATTTCTACCTGCATTCTTTGGCTTGTGGCTCCTTCCAACATCTTTAAAGCACTTCACTCCAAGTTCTGCTTTCTTTTACACCTGCTTTATCTCACTGACACCCCTGCCTTCCTCTTATACAGAATCTTGTGATTACATTAGGCTCATCTTCATAATCCAGGATAATCTTCTCATCTCAAGATCCTTAACATAATAAAATGTGCAAAGTCCCTTTTGCTATGTAAGGTAACATATTTACAATTTCTAGAGATTAGGACATGGACATCTTTGGGCGGGCAGGGGGTATTGTTGTTCTGCCTAGCACAGTCAGTACATTTATTTCTGTACTCTAGTGATGTTTAGCACTTTGACTATTACTTTCCTAACCAACGGGATGAGTGTCAGGAGAGTGGGTAAAACCATAAAAGAAAGTCAGTAACTAATGTTAGATATAATTAGAATAAAAGCCAAAACCTATATCCATCATGTTCAAGTTGGCAGAAAACACACCATAATCGCAAGAGCCTCCTGAAAGGGTTCTCCACTTGCATGTTAGATCAAGTCTTCTTAATTATTTATTGTTTTATTAACAGTGGCTCATACACCTCCCATTCCATTTTCCATTCCAGCTCTCTTTTCCTTTCACCTAATCACCCCACAACTACTTCTCTATGATTTTCCAGGATCTTCAGTGGGGAGGAGCAAGAATAAAGCAACAGGGACTTAATTAGTAAAATTTCCAGACCACCTTATTAAAGGACTTCCTTGACAGTAAATTCCTTCCCTTTACTTCCTTCTCCTCAGTGGTCTGAAGACTTTGGGAAAATGAAAGTAGCTCCTACTTGGTAAAATTATCTGGACCCTTTATCAAACATGATGCATAACCTTGGTCAATTTATTTGCCCTTTTTGGCCTTCGAAGCTCTCATAGTTCAAATGTGAGTTAGTTACTACTTAGCCAAGCTTCAGAACATAAAACCCTTTTATAAATGGCATGTAATAGTTTAAAAATTAAATGTAAGTGCTCTTAAATCAGAACAGCTTTGACTAATTATTTATTGAATCCTTAGTCTTCTCCTCTATAAAATGAAGATTAATAATAAACTACAACTTTGAAGATTTAATGAGGAAAGTACGTGTCCTCAGCATAGCCTGGCATAACTTGTTAAAATAATAGCTATTATTTAAAACATTTAGTTCCAATTCAGTCAACATTTATTGGACTCCTACTATGTGCCATACCTTGTGCTAGCCTCTTTGGTTTTGAAAAAGAGATATTTTAGCAAAATAAGGCATTTTGCAGTGAATTTATCTTGTCTTATTAGTTGACTGACTGGGGATTTAATTAAGACATTGTAATAGAACACTTTCAAACCCAAGTAGCAGAAAACTAAATTCAATTGGCTTCAACAATAAAGAGAACAACATACTGGTGCATGAAAGTAGAGTAGAATTGCTTAGGAATTAGACTCTGCTTCTCTCTGAGTTTCAAAGCATCTTCCTGTGGGTGTTGATGGTCCTCAGACTGATTTTCCTCCTGGTAGTGTGTCCGGAATTGGTTCCTTCTAGTGGGTTCCTGGTCTCGCTGACTTCAAGAATGAAGCCGCGGACCTTTGTGGTGAGTGATACAGCTCTTAAAGACGGTGTGTCCATCACGCCTGTAATCCCAGCACTTTGGGAGGCCGAGGCGGGTGGATCACAAGGTCAGGAGATCGAGACCCTCCCGGCTAACACAGTGAAACCCCGTCCCTACTGAAAAAAAAAAAAAAATTAGCTGGGCGTGGTGGCGGGCGCCTGTAGTCCCAGCTACTCGGGAGGCTGAGGCAGGAGAATGGCGTGAACCCGGGAGGCGGAGCTTGCAGTGAGCGGAGATTGCGCCACTGAACTCCAGCGTGGGTGACAGAGCCAGACTCTGTCTCAAACAAAAAAAGAAAAAAAAAAAATAGTGTGTCCGGAGTTTGTTCCTTCAGATGTTCAGATGTGTCCGGAGTTTCTTCCTTGAGGTGGGTTTGTGGTCTCTCTGACTTCAGGAGTGAAGCTGCAGACCTTCACAGTGAGTGTTACAGCTCATAAAGGTAGTGCGGACCCAAAGAGTGAATGGCAGCAAAATTTATTGTGAAGAGTGAAAGAACAAAGCTTCCACAGCATGGAAGGGTACCCCAGCTCATGGCTGCTGCTGGCTTTGGTGGCCAGCTTTTATTCCCTTGTCTCTGCCCACATCCTGCTGATTGGTCCATTTTACAGAACGCTGATTGGTCCGTTTTTACAGAGTACTGATTGGTGTGTTTACAATCCTTTAGCTAGACACAGAGTGCTGATTGGTGCATTTTTAGAGTGCTGATTGGTGTGTTTACAATCCTTTAGCTAGACACAGAGCACCGATTGGTGTGTTTTTACAGAGTGCAGATTGGTGCATTTACAATCCTTTACCTAGACACAGAGCGCTGATTCGTGCATTTATAATCCTCTAGCTAGAAAGAAAAATTCTCCAAGTCCCCACTGGACCCAGGAAGTCCAGCTGGCTTCACCTCTCAGTAGCAAAATGGCTGCAGCAATTTTCAGGCCATATATCTGCACACCACATCATTCGGGAGAGAGTTTTTCTTTCCACAATCATTAAAATAAAATGCTGATTTTTGCTCTGATTGGACCTACTAAGGTCATGTGCCCATCCTCAAAGTAACCACTGTAGCCAAATGATTCCATGTGCTTACCTGAACAGAAATAGATGAAAAGGTTACTCCTACTAAAAATGCATGGCTAATTCACAGTGTAAAGCCATGCAATATTTTCTGGAGAGAAGACCAGCAATGTTTGCTATACAGTTAACACACACACACACACACACACACACACACACACACACACACACAGAGGAAAATTTGAGGAAAATTTCTCATTACTTTGAAAATGAGAAATTTTACTCATAATTACTAGGGTTTTTCATATTAGCCGTCTACTTTAAAACTTGCTACTTCAGGCAAGACTCTTATTTGCAAGTAGCAGAAAACTCAGACTCTTTTAAACAGTGAGAGGAAATACAATAACTTATGAAACTGAAATGTGCAAAGTTAGAAAAGGTCAGGCAGAGTTGGATTCAGAAATTCAGAACTTGTCAGGAGGCCTCAGTCTGTCAGTTCTGTTCTCTTCTATTGGCTTTATTCACAGAGTGGCCCCTCTAAGCTCTGGGTTTATAATTCCTTAGTTTAGCAACCCCAGACAAAGACAGTTTCCCCTTTTCCACAAGCAAAAAATCTAAAATTCCTTTTGATTTTCCCAAGTTTGGATCATATTTTCACTCTTGTACTAATCATTGCTGGGGTGAGGTCAGGATGAATTACACAAAATGACCACCATTTTTAGATCACCTGCGCACCTAGCTGTCACTTCTAGAAGAAAGAGAAATAGAGGCAAAATTGGGAAAAATCAAATAAATGATTACATTCATCTAGCCAGTTTATTCACCTAAACAGCAAATATTTATTGAGAGCCTACTATGGGCCTGGATTTGTAACATGGAATTGAGGAAGGAACAAGAGGGAACACAAAGCAATCCTCATGTAGTATGTAGCATAGCACAGAGGAGTAAACTGTTAAACAAGTGCCGTAAGATGCGATGAGTGTCATCACAGGCAAGGTACAGGGTGCCATAATTGACTTATTTTGCACAGGAACAAAGGAGACTTTAGTATGTGTCTCTGGATTTTCAAGTGGGAAAGAAAAAGAAAGAAAAAAAGAAACCAACTGCTATTATCTTTCTCTGATCTCTCAAATTTAGATCTTTGCCCTTTGAAGCCCAAACTCAAATTACTTGATATTTACCTTGAATAGTTCCCTAGCAACCATCTCATATATATATGGAGAATGGCATAAAATTGCTTTAAGAGCTGAAAATCAAACACATCTCAGCTATATAAAAATATTATTATATAAACATATTTCAAAAGATTTTAAAAAGTCTTATCATGGAATTAAATGTACAGTTACCCAACATGATTTCAAAATGGCCAGTGATGTGTCAATGACTGTAAATTTTTCAAAATAATACAAAAGAATTCAATTCATCTTAGCAAATATTTACTGCAATTGTTTACTGGATATGTTGTAATGGGCTATCACCCCAGTACATGGCAGCAGTTGCAAAGAAAGCTTTGGAAGGATCTATGTTGAGACAATGTGTTAGAAGTTCAGGAAATTTGGCAAAGCCAGAAGACTCTGGTGGCTGGCTCTGCAAGGACTGGGCTGATAAGCTCCTGTGTTTAGGAAATGAGGAAGCTGTGACAGCTGGAGGCAGCATCACACAGGGACAGAACAAGAGGATGTATTTGTTCAATGATTCTATTGCAGGTAGTGCTGCCCTCCGACCCCTATATACTCCTTACGGGGGGTGGAAAGCTGTTGGCCTGTAAATGGGCAATAATAAGGATCAAAACTCCGACCCCCAAAGGGCTGGAATTGGGGTAAAGCTTGAAAGACTATGTGAGGATTATGAGGCATCTTTATACTCACATTCTACTAAGTTGCTCTAACAAAAACACATATATTCAGCCTTAAAAAAGGAGTAAAATTCAGATACATGATAAAACATGGATGAATGGTAAAACACTGTGCCAAACGAAATAATTCAGACATAAAAGGACAAATATTCTATGATTCTACTTATATGAGGTACTTAGAATAGGCAAAGTCATAGAGACAGAAAGTAGAATAGTGGTTATCAAAGTAGAACAGTGGTGACTAAAGGGAATGGGGAGCTGTTTTTTAATAGGTACAGAGTTTCGGTTTGGGATGGTGAAAAAGTCCAGAGAGGGATAACATTAATGGTTGCACAACAATGTGAATGTACTAAATGCCACTGAATTGTACACTGGAAAGTGAATAAAGTGATTTTTTTCTTTTTTGCTTTTTTTGTTTGTTTGTTTGTTTGAGACGGAGTCTCCCTCTGTCACCCAGGCTGGAGTGCAGTGGTGAGATCTTGGCTCACTGCAACCTCTGCCTCCAGGGTTCAAGCGATTCTCCTGCCTCAGCCTCCCAAGTAGCTGGGATTATAGGCACACACCACCACACTCGGCTAATTTTTGTATTTTTAATAGACACAGGGTTTTGCCATGTTGGCCAGGCTGGTCTCGAACTCCTGACCTCAAGTAATCTGCCTGCCTCAGCCTCCCAAAGTGCTGGGATTACAGACATGAGCCACTGCACCTGGCCTAAAGTGGTAAATTTTATGTTATATATATTTGTTCACAATAAAACACATACACATATAAGCATTCACTCATTCATTTAACATTACTGGACACCTAGTATTAGAGTAGTCAGATAAAATATATGACACAGTGAAATCTGAGAAATAATAAATAATTTTTTTTTTTTTTTTTGAGACAGAGTCTCGCTCTGTCGCCCGGGCTGGAGTGCAATGGCACAGTCTTGGCTCACTGCAAGCTCCGCCTCCCGGGTTCACGCCATTCTCCTGCCTCAGCCTCTCCGAGTAGCTGGGACTACAGGCGCCCGCCACCACGCCCGGCCAATTTTTTTGTATTTTTAGTAGAGACGGGGTTTCACTGTGGTCTCGATCTCCTGACCTCGTGATCCGCCCGCCTCGGCCTCCCAAAGTGCTGGGATTACAAGCGTGAGCCACCGCGCCCGGCAATAAATAATTTCTTAGGGTAAATAGGTCCCATACAATATTTGGGGCATATGCATACTAAGAAATTATTTGTTGTTTTTCTGAAATAAAACATATTTGCACCAAAATATATGCATTTTTTGTCTGACATTCAAATTTTGCTAGGAATACTGCAGTTTTATTTGTCAAATATGGCAACCTTACCTATTATGCATCAGGCACTATGCTAGGGCCTGAAATACAGTGAGGCATAGACATAATCTGGCCTTTTGAAGGGTTTTCTTGAGTTATGGTAATTCTTAGACATATCAGTAATATAAATTCTACCTATATTGGTAATTTACTAAACATGAGGGTGCTATAACTTCAAAGGAAATCTCTGAGTTATAATTTTTGCATGCCTAGGAAAAAGAAAGCCTAATGCTAATATTAAGAAAACAGAAAAAGGCCTACAAATTAATTCCCAATTTTTATACTGTTTGTAGGCGGTGTTGCAATAGTGTCACTATCATGTAATTTTTATTCTTTTTATTTGAAAGAACACAGTTAAAGGGGAAGGTTTTTCAAACTTTAATTTCTTTATAAGAAAACAAATCTCTATTTGGGATAATAGCAATGATGCTTTATCCTATGTTAGTTATTACGAATGTATAAAGTATTTTTCATATAGTTATGTTTTATTTTTGAAATAACAAACATCACTCTTGTTCAGTCAGTATTATAATACACCACTAGTCTCTTGCCCAGGCCTAATTCCTACTTCCTGCAATCTATCACTGATGGATTAATCTTCCTAGTACGTAACTCTGACACTGTTATTCCCCTGTCCAAAAATCTTCAATGGCTCTCCTCTACATGAGAACAAAACCTGAAATCTTTGGCTTGGATTTCAAGTCCTCTGTAGTTCACCACTTTTCTCACCTCATCTTACTTTTTCAGCCTTATCTCACTCCTCTCGTGAACACTCTTCTAGATAGTGCACTAACTTGTCCTTCAACATGTTTCCATCTTTCCAAAGGCAGAGGCCTTTACAAAATATGCATTCATTTTCCTAGCTCATTTTTCTCTCTCTTTTTTTTTTATTATAGTTTAGGGTTTTAGGGTACATGTGCACAATGTGCAGGTTTGTTACATATGTATCCATGTGCCATGTTGATTTCCTGCACCCATTAACTCGTCATTTAGCATTCATTTTCCTAGCTCATTTTTCTCCTTGGACCCTTTTTTCCATCTTTTAAAATAGTGGTTTCACTGAGATTTATTGTAAGAAATCTATTACATTGTAACCAAACATGCATACACATACACAGAAATTAAAAAATAAAACACAATTTTCATTAAAGCACATTTTCCCACTTTCTGTGATGAACGTTCTTTTTTTTAAACTATATTGCATTCTATTCTCTACCATTCTATTTTATTAAAAGAAAATGCTAGTCTCATCCCATCAAATTGTTTCCTTGACCCAATTATGGATTACTATGCTCCAAATGGAAGCATTGCTTTAATGCTTATCTATTGATGGCAAAAACTGCAATTAGTTTTGCACCAACCTAATAAAATATCCTTTCCTTTACAAAGACTTTTATGCCCCTAATCAGAAATAGCCTTTCCTTTCTCTAAGCTCTAAGGGATTTTTTCCACTGAAGCACCTATTAACACAAGACATTGTGTTGTAGATATCTGTGTGCATTTTAGGCTCCTTGTAAGACTATACACTTACTCTGTGTTAGACTGTCCAAGTAAACCCCTAAACTATTTGAAAGTAAGTGTGGTGTTTTATTTGTGCTGTGTCTTCTTTGGCACCTCGGAAATAAAACAGAGTCTCACTAGAAGTTAGGCAGATGAAAGAAACCTGCTGTTAGTCAAGTTATGCCTCTCCCAATCTACCCTAAAATATTTCTTTCTCCCTTCTTTAGCTGGATTTGATTTAGGAATATGATAATTAAATTATTCATTGAGGTATTCTCTGTTACCTACAATCAAGTTACGATGCTCTTGAGTAATTCACCAAATACCAACAACTCTTAGAAAATCTCCAATGTTACGCCGGGCGCGGTGGCTCACGCCTGTAATCCCAGCACTTTGGGAGGCCGAGGGGGGCGGATCACGAGGTCAGGAGATCGAGACCATCCTGGCTAACACAGTGAAACCCTGTCTCTACTAAAAATACAAAAAATTAGCTGGGCGAGGTGGTGGGCGCCTGTAGTCCCAGCTACTCGGGAGGCTGAGGCAAGAGAACGGCGTGAATCCCGGCGGGCGCAGCCTGCAGTGAGCCGAGATCGCGCCACTGCATTCCAGCCCGGGCGACAGCAAGACTCTGTCTCAAAAAAAAAAAAAAAAGAAAATCTCCAATGTTAGGTCACATCTCTACATTGGTTCCTTTTGGGAGGTAGTAATTTTACAGTATTGTTGATTCTGATCTCATGCAGGGAGAGGGTGGGAAAGCCAATCTTAGTTTTACAGTACATAGGAGGAGCCCTAGCATAGTAACGTCTTCAGTCTCTCTTATTAGAACAAAATAATTAAAGCTATAATAATAATGGGGGGAAATGAAAAGAAACGCAAACCACCTGTGTAGAGAGTCATATTTTTCAGAAAAACAGAACTCAGGAACATGAAAGTATTCGAAGGGGGAAATCCTTTAAATATTGTTTTTAAAAAAACTTCAAAGAGGATACCCAAGTCATGCAACTGTTTTTTAACATGAAAATCTTCAAAGAATACATTTCTCATGCAATGCTTAAAATTCTCAAAGGGGGCTCCCTCTGGAGTAAAACTCTTTGAAGGTGAAATCTCTTCAATCATCTGAGTTTTTTTTTTTTCAAAGAGAAAACCTTTTCCAAATTTTCTTTAAGCCAGGAACATTATTTAAGGGGGAATTATTTCAGAAATAGAAAACTGCCTTCTCAGTAATATGTGCATTTTTGAATTTATCCAAGTAAACCCCTTGAGAATAATGAAAATGAAGTACTGCCAATAATATATACTACACTTAAGTCTGGCAACAGAAAGAAAATTCTTGTCATCTTTGCCCACAATACACTTGATTTTAATGTTATACAAAATGTAATTACTTAAGGTTGTTACATACATATATCCAATTAAAATAATGGAAAGAATAATTTTTTCTAGGATCTTCTTTTTGGTTCAAAAAAGAAAGCAAAAATGAACTTATGTTGTGTGGTTCAACTTAATTTCTAGCTTTTATACTTATCATAGCCTCTGATGTGATCCTACTGGCAGTTTCTCTTCAACTATCTATTATAAAGCTAATCTTGGCGGGTTATTGTGACATCTAAAGAGAAAAATTGCCAGACATACTAGGTCAAATCCATTGTCCCCAGAGCCCAATATTCTGTCATTGGTACCAGTAGATGTGCCTTGGGGACTGGCCATTCAGTCATTTATTTATTCATCTAACAAATATTTATTACAGTTAGTATGTGCCAAGTACTGTGCAGTGTATCATCCCCTATGACATCAATATAAAAAAAACTTGAGTGTATGCCCACCAAATAGTCTATTTTTCTTTTCCTCTTCTCTAGTGGCTGCTGGGATCAGTAATGATAGGGGCAAAACAGGAGTAGATGTTTTTACTCAACCATCTAATTTAGGTCTTGACCCTCCCACCCCCAGATTAGACTCCCAGCCTACCTTTGTGTATCTAGAATATGTATTAAATTGTTCTGGTAAGCAAAAAAACTATTTACCAAGATTTCTAGATTTTGCACAACCAAAAACTGGCTTAAGTTTTGATATGTGTTGTATGTGATTTGAAATGCTCACACTGCTTCGTGAAATAGCATTATAATTTGGAACATTAGAAATTAATGGACAAGTGCACTTTTCCCCTGGGACGTTGTTCCCCAAAAATCTATAACTTTAGTCTAATGATGACATAATAGACATACCCAAATTGAGGAACACTTTGTGAAATACCTGACCAAGAATTTTCAAAACTGTTCATCAGTCAAGATCATAAAAAACAAGGAGAGAATGAGAAACTCTCACAGGTTAGAGGAGACTAGGGAGTCTTTATAATTAAATTGGTATCATGGTATCCTGAATTAGATCCTGGAACAGAAAAAGGATATTTGTGGAAAAACTGGCCAAATACAAATACAGTGTAGCTTAGTCAATAGTGTTGTACCAATGTTAATTTCATAATTTTGACAAATGTACCATGATTATGCAAGATGTCAACATTAAGGGAAAATGGGTAAAGAGCATATGGGAACTCTCTGTACTATCTGCACACGTACTATCTCTCTGTGAGTCTAAAATTATTTCATAATAGTTGAAAATCATATTGCATAACAGTGCAGCAAGGCATAGGGCAAGCAGCAACACTAAAAGTGATATTTGAATGCTTGAGGTCTAGGAAATGGCACTGTAATGTGTTTCCTAAGCATTGCATCAGCTTCTGTGTGGATTTCATAGAAAAGCGAATTACACTCTCATTCTTATCCTTGAACCTCATAGCTGGCTAGAAGAGTTTCTAGGACACCTGCTAAACAAAAGCCACAGACATGTGACCAAAAGACAGCTTCCCAAGTACTATCTCTGGATTGGAAGGAAAGTGTTTTCTCTATTAGTTCTATTTCTAAATAGTCAATTTATTAATGCAGCAAGCCTTCACTGATGCCAAGGAGGTCTCAGTAAGCTGGATGCTGGATTTACAAACACCAATTAAACACAGAACTTGCTCCCAAGGATCTCACTATTTCCTGAAGGAGGATGATCTTTTATTCAACACACAGTTAGTTTTTTGAGTGTTTACTCTGTGCCAGGCACTATACTTGGTGCTTGGGATAAAACAGTGAGCAAAACCTGCAAAGATGTCTGCTCCTGAGTTCATATTCTATTAGAACTGGCTTTAGGGGAGATACTTGATTTACAATCAGGAAAACATATTAGTAAATTATGGATCATCTTATTTAAACCCAGAGTTTATCTCTGGCAGTAGTCTTTGGAAGGGAGTGTGGCTGGTCTATGCCGTAACTCCCCTTCACATGCTATAGTTCCACTATGGCCCGCACTCCCTACTTTTTTATGGCCAAGCAAAGGCATTGAAATATGTAGGCACAATGTGATGTACTTGTGATTACATTTCTTCCAAAGGACACTCCTGTTGGAAAAAGGGAATTCAGCCTTGTACTTGCGAAGGAAGCATATGATGTGGCTGAAACCTGGGAATCTGTTACTTTGGGGGGGTCTTTGTGGTGGTTCCCTTCACAGGCTACCAAACCCCATGTATACCCTCAGCAAGACTAGCTGGCCTCTTCATTTATTCACATCTTTCAAAATTCTACAACATTCTACTCTTTTTCTCATATGTCTTGCAGATGCCTCAGCTGTGTTCCTTGATAGTTAATACTAAAACCTTGCTTCTGCACAGGTGTGCAATTATAATCACTGCAAATAATGTTTTCTCTGTTTTGTCAACCAATTCATGGTAGTTATTTACTGTAGTTTTTACGTTACATTTTAATGTTTTCACAGGTCATACAACTTATTACTCTTCTCTTCCAGGCATTCTTTCACAATTATTTTCCTGTTTGTAATAAGAAAACAACATTAAAACAACGAAACATGCTTGATATGAAATTATACATGTAGAAAAAGAATCGTTACATTGGATAAACAAGGACACATCTAGAGAGTTGTCAGCCTAGTGGTGAAGATTAAATTGGAGTAAACTGCGGTGTTTAAAATTAACTAACATGCAAGCATATATTTGAGAGCTCTTTAAATATAAGAATACTTTTTTGACAAAAAAAAAACACATCTTTTTTTTTTTTGAGACAGGGTCTCACTCTGTTACCCAGGCTAGTGTGCAGTGGAGGGATCTCGGCTCAGTGCAACCTCACCCTCCCAGGCTCAAATGATTCTCCTTTCTCCTGCCTCAGCCTCTCAAGTAGCTGGGATTACAGGCATGTGCCACTACAGCCTGGCTAAGTTTTGTATTTTTAGTAGAGACGGGATTTCACCATGTTGGCCAGGCTGGTCTTGAACTGCTGAGCTCAAATGATCCACCTGCCTTGGCCTCCCAAAGTGCTGGGATTACAGGCCTGAGTCACTGCGCCCAGCCCCCAAAAAATCATATCTTAACTTTTTTTTTGTCCTCTACTAAAATAGGGAAGTTTTATAAGATCTTCAAAGCTAAACTTTGTTTTAATTTCACAAATCAAGGCATGGCTCACCACTAAGATTCATTTTTTTAACCACAATTCGATCCTAAAGAAATGTTATAATAATTCTTGAGTTCCAAGACATAATGGCAATATCTCTTGGATTTGGTTGACTGGCTTTCATGTTCAACAACCTGAGTTTACTTTAGAAGCATTTCAGAAGCAGGGTCAACAATGGGCTAAATGAGAAGGAGGCCATGTTTCTCTCTTTCTGATTTTCAACACCTTTCTCCAGTTCCAGTCCAGGGGCCTAGTATCTCATGCAAACCTAATTGAACAGCTATTTGGGGCTTGCCTTGTCCTGCTGTCCTTCCCAGTCTCAATAAAAGCTCCATACTGTTAAGTCGAATTCTATACATATATTAATGGTTATTATTAGTATGTACATCTATACTGGATAGGATAAGAGTCCTATGAAAGCCTGCATGATCCTCAAATCCCAGAGAAGATTTTAAAGAGAAAACAATCAAACTTTCAACTACACTGAATTACTCAGCCTTGTTCTTTAGATTGGCTTGAGAAACAGATACAAAGGTGGGGTTAGGAGTGCAGGAGATTTATTGGGGGAAATATCTGTGAAATATAAAGGGGAAGGAGCCAGAGAAAGTGGAAAGAGCATTCAGATGGTGTGCAATGTAGATTTGCTCTCTGTGAGGAAGAGGAGGAAGGAAGGAGTCAGTAGTAGGAGTTGCAGACTAAAGCCATATTTAAGAGTTTTGATCAGGCCAATAAGGAGTTTTTGAGCCAAAGCAACTCATTTAAGGAATGCCATGCCTTGCAGGACTAAGCTTGTCCCCCACCATATCCATTTTCTGGGAACGTGGTCTTGCCATGATCAGGCTGGGGTTGGGGTAGATCTTGAAGGGCATGAGCAGCTGAGGCTTTGGTGAATTTTGCTCTCCACTGCAGGAGATCTGAGAAGCACATTTATATAATCATATCAGCAAAACTCCTTCATTGAATATTTCAAAAATAATTGTATTTATTTATATACTCATGAAGTTATAGAGAATGCTATTTCACGGTGTGCCTGCATAAGTACCTCTCACAAAACCTTCTTTAAATGTTTTCATGAATTATACTTCAATGGCAAATTAATAATTTAAAACAGTAGTGATAGTGAACCTTTTTTTATTAATTAATTTATTTTTTATTATACTTTAAGTTCTAGGGTACATGTGCACAATGTGCATGTTTGTTACATATGTATACATGTGCCATGTTGGTGTGCTGCACCCATTAACTCATTTACATTAGGTATTTCTCCTAATGCTATCCCTCCCCCAGCCCCCCATCCCACGACAGGCCCTGGTGTGTGATGTTCCTCTTCCTGTGTCCAAGTGTTCTCATTGTTCAGTTCACACCTATGAGTGAGAACAGGTGGTGTTTGGTTTTCTGTCCTTGTGATTGTTTGCTAAGAATGATGGTTTCCAGCTTCATCCATGTCCCTGCAAAGGACATGAACTCATCATTTTTTATGGCTGCATAGTATTCCATGGTGTATATGTGCCACGTTTTCTTAATCCAGTCTATCACTGATGGACATTTGTGTTGGTTCCAAGTCTTTGCTATTGTGAATAGTGCCGCAATAAACATACGTGTGCATGTGTCTTTATAGTAGCATGATTTATAATCCTTTGGGTATATACCCAGTAATGGGATGGCTGGGTCAAATGGTATTTCTAGTTCTAGATCCTTGAGGAATTGCCACACTGTCTTTCACAATGGTTGAACTAGTTTATAGTCCAACCAACAGTGTAAAAGTGTTCCTGTCTCTCCATATCCTCTCCAGAATCTGTTGTTTCCTGACTTTTTAATGATCACCATTCTAACTGGTGTGAGATGGTATCTCATCGTGGTTTTGATTTGCATTTCTTGGATGACCAGTGAGTATGAGCATTCTTTCATGTGTCTGTTGGCTGCATAAATGTCTTCTTTTGAAAAGTGTCTGTTCACATCTTTTGCCCACTTTTTGATGGGGTTGTTTGTTTTTTTCTTGTAAGTTTGTTTAAGTTCTTTGTAGATTCTGGATATTAGCCCTTTGTCAGATGGGTAGATTGCAAAAATTTTCTCCCATTCTGTAGGTTGCCTGGATAGTGAACCATCTTTTTAAAAAATGGTTCAGGAAATACATCCAGGACAAATTCATTTCATAAATTGATTTTGAAATCTTTGGGATATTCATGCAGAAGGAATTAAATGCACTTTCTCTTTCACTAAGACACCTTTCCTATGTTTTTGAGTTGACGTTTTGTGAAAAGAAAAAGATCCACATTGGTTTTTCAGTTCCTGGTTTTATAGAATTCATTCATTGAATAATTCAACAAAGATTTATTGAGTATCTACTGTGTACTAGGCATAGTTTGCTAAGCATTTCACTTTCCCTGTATTTGTACCAGGAAATATCACCAATTTGGCCTGGTTGTGGAAGATATGGACTAACCTGAATTAGTGGCATTCAAATTATGTACTTATTTTAAATTAAATATTTAAATATTGCAATTATAGGAATGAGAGATTTGACTAGTAAAAAGACGATTAAAGACAAAAGTTTAACTCAAAAAACACTTGAAAGATCATTTAGTGAAAGAGATCACAGATATCTGCATTTAATTCCTTCTTTTAAAAATTCAAATACAAATTTAGAAAGTGAATCACACTTGGATATATTTCTTGGACAATTTTTTTTTCCCCACTGACACTACTGCTCTAAATTATTAATTTGTCATTAAAGTACAAGTCAGGAATATATTTAAGGTAGGTTTAATGAGATGTTTATATGCCTGAAATATCATAAAAATGTGTATTGTATAGGTTTATGGAAAAAGGGCTTTGCTAAATTATTTAATTCAGTTGAAATTTTATTACTTTTTTTCATTAGTATATTCCCTTGTGTTTGACCTTAGAGGATCATGCAAGCCTTTGTAGGACTCTTAATCTATGCAGTACAGGTATGTATATTTGTGTTAATCCTTAAAGTATGTACAGGTTTCAACTTAACAGTCTGGAAATTTTGTTACAGCTGGAACAGCCAGGAAGCTAGGGTAAGCTCACATTAACTATTCAACTAGGTTTGCATTAGGATGCTATTTCTTTCATTGGAAATGAAGAAAGGAGATGACAACAAGAAACAGAAACATCAAGTGAAAAATGGCCTGATTCTCATTTTGCACTTTGTGGTCTCTGCATGGAGTTTTGCTTGATAATTCACTTGGAATCCTTCCAAAGTGAATTTAGGTTGTAGAATATGTTGCCAATCAACCAAATCAGAAGATAGTGCCATAATGTATCTGAGCCTCAAAATCGATGTTCTTTTTAACAATGCCTAAATAATGTAAAAAAATCTTAATGGTTAGCCACATTTAATTTGTGGGATTCAAATTAAGGTTTATCTTAAAGAACTATAACAGGATGAAGAATTTCAGTTTCCGGTTCCACATGTAAGGAGCTTGGAAGCTGTCACTTCATCCTAACATCAAGTAAAAAGCTGAGCAGACTCAAAAATAGCCGACTCTTCTAGGATCCATAAGAGAGGTGAGGAAAAAAGGCAAACTGCTTCCCTCAAGATTGGAGAGACCGATAAGCCAATACAAGGAGTCATGGTTTACCAGAGTAGACACACATGAGTGGAAATGCTGCAAGAACCGGAGCTTCAGTAGGCAAACCAGAACTATAAACTATAAACAAATTGCTGGAGGCTCAGTGTGGACAAGTCTTAGAGTTAAAAACTCCAGAGTGACCCAGTCATGGAGAGTGCTCAACAGTTTTGTGATATTTACCTCTAGGGGTTCAACCAGTTTAACAGAGTAAATATTGGAGAAAAATTCACTCATGTCTATAGCAGGAGGGAAAACAAAACCATTTTTAAACGTGCTAGAGCACTTTGTTCTTAAGAAAGCTTGCCCTCGGGAGCAACTAGTTAACCAGAGCTTAACCTGCTATGGTATTATCAGAGCCTAACTGACCCAAGGAAGGGAAATACTCAGCTCCACACAGCTCTGGCCATCCTCTCCCACCAAAGGAGAGAGGAAAGAACTGAGAAACACTTGTGAAGTTCACAGTCTAGAAGCATAAGTTCACAAAAAAGACTGAGACTTGCTCATAGGACTATAGAACACTTCCCCTCTCCCCATATCTTAGCACCACATTACTAGAGACCTATTTCCAGCAGTTCCTTTTACCTGGTACACCATGCCCAGCTATCAGTAAAAAATTACAAGGCATACTAAGAAGCAGGAAACACACTTTGAAGAGATAGAGCACACATCAGAGTGAGACATGACATGGATGTTGGAATTAGCAGACTGGGGATTTAAAACATTATTATTAATATGCTAAGGGCTCTAATGGATAAAGCAGACAGCATATAAGAAGAGATGGGCAATGTAAGCAGAGACATAGAAATCTTAAGAAGGAATCAAAAAGAAATGCTAGACATAAAAACTACTGTAAAAGAAATAAAGAACAATTGGCTTATTACTAGACTGGACACAGCTGAGGAAAGAATCTCTGAGCTTAAGGGAATATCAATAGAAACTTCCCAAACTGAAAAGCAAAGAGAACAAACACTGAAAAAAACAGAACAGCATATCCAAGAACTGTGGTAGAACTACAAAATGTGTAATATATGTGCAGTGGGACTGCCAGAAAGAGAAGAAAGAGAGAAATGAACAACAACAAAAAATACTTGAAAAAATAATGGCTGAGAAATTCACTAAATAATGTCAGATGACAAACCACAAACCCAGGAAGTTCAGAGAACACCATGTAGAATGAATGCCCAAAAAAGTATAACTAGGCATATCATTTTCAAACAGAGGTGTAGTAACTAAAACAGTGTGGTACTGCTATAAAAACAGACACACAGACCAAGGGAACAGACAAACACACAGACCAATACAGAATCCAAAAACAGATCCATACATCTACAATAAACTCATTTTGACAAAGGTTTCAAGAACATACATTGGGGAAAGGACAGTCTCTTCAATAAGTGGTGCTGGGAAAAATGAATGGCCATATGCAGAAGAATAAAACTAGACCCCTATCTCTCACCAAATACAAAATTCAAATCAAAATGGATTAAAGGCTTAAATCTAAAATATTAAACTATGAAATTACTAAAATAAAGCATTGGGGAAACTCTCCAGAACATTGGACTGGGCAAGGATTTCTTGAGTAATACCCCACAAGCACAGGCAACCAAAGCAAAATGGACAAAGATTATATCAAGCTAAAAAGTTTCTGCACAGCAAAGAAAACAATCAACAAAGTGAAGAGACAACCCACAGAATAGGAGAAAACTTTTGAAAATTACCCATCTGGCAAGAGATTAATAACCAGAAATATATAAGGAGCTCAAACAACTCTTATCAGAAAAAATCTAATAATTCAATTAAAAATGGGCAAAAAGTTAGAACAGACATTTCTCAAAAGAAGACATATAAATGTCAAACAGGTATATGAAAAGGTGCTCAACATCATTGATTATTAGAGAAATGGAAGTCAAAACTACAGTGAAATATCATCTCACTCGAATTAAAATGGCTTTTATTCAAAAGACAGGTAGTAACAAACACTGATGATGATGTGGAGAAAAGGGAACACTTGTACACTGTTGATAGGAATGTAAATTAGTACACTCACTGTGGAGAACAGTTTGGAGGTTCCTCAATAAACTAAAAATAGAGCTACCATATGATACAGCAATTTTACTGCTAGGCATATACCCCAAAGAAAGGACATCAGTATATGAAAGCCATACCTGCATTCTCATGTATATTGCAGTACTGTTCACAATAGCCAAGATTTGGAAGCAACCAAAGTGTCCATCAACAGACTAATGTATAAAGAAAACATGGTACATATACATATACACAATGGAGTACTATTCTGCCATAAAAAATAATGAGAACTCTCATTTGCAACAATGTGGATGGAGCTGGAGGTCCCTTAATTAAGTGAAATAAGCCAAGCATGGACAGATAAATTTTACATGTTCTCACTTATTTGTAGGAGCTAAAAATTAAGACAATTGAATTCATGGAGATAGAAAGTAAAAGAATGGTTAGCAGAGGCTGTGAATGGTGATGGGTTAGGGAGAAGTGGGGATAATTAATGGTTACCAGAAAATAGAAAGAATGAATAAGATCTAGTACGGTCAATAATAATTTAATTGTATATTTTAAAAATCACATAATATAATTAGATTGTTTATAAATTGTTTATAATTGGATTGTTTATACTAAAATAGCATAAATTGATTATATGAAACACAAAGGATAAAAGCTTGAGGTGATGGATACCCCACTTACCCTGGTGTGATTATTACACATTGTATGCCTGTATCAAAATATCCCATATACCCCATAATCCTATACATCTACTATGTACACCCAAAAATAAAAAATAAAAATAAATAAATAAAAGAGACTGTCAGAGTTGAGAAAAAAACTTTATGTTGTCTACAAGAAAGCCATTTATTTGTTTTTTAAATAGAATTCCACTTTAAATATAGAAGCACATATGGGCCGGGTTTGGTGGCTCACACCTGTAATCCCATCACTTTGGGAGGCTGAGGCAGGCAGATCACCTGAGGTCAGGAGTTCGAGAACAGCATGGCCAACATGGTGAAAACCCGTCTCTACTAAAAATATATTTAAAAAAATAGCTGGGCATAATGGCAGGCACCTGTATTCCCAGCTACTTGGGAGGCTGAGTCAGGGACAATTGCTTGAACCTGGGAGGTGGAGGTGGCACTGAGCCGAGATCATGCCACTGCATTCCAGCCTGGGTGACAGAGCAAGATGCTGTCTCAAAAAATAAATAAAATAAAATAAAATATAAAAAATACAATAAAAGTACCTATGGATTTAAAGTACAAGGGATGTAGAAAAAATATACCATGCTAACAAAAATTAAAAGAAAGCAGGAGAAACTGTATTAATTTCAGACAGAGCAGACTTTAAGGTAAGGAAAGTATCAGGAATAAAGAATAAAGAAGAGTATTACTCAATGATAAAGGGGTCAATTTTCTAAGAAGACATACAAATCCTTACCATATATGCAACTAACAAGAGTGTCAAACTTTGTGAGGCAAAAACTGATAAAACTACAACAAGAATAGGTGACTCCATTATTACAGTTGAAGACATTAACACCCCTATATCAGAAATGGATAGATCCAGCAAGCAGAAGATCATAAAGGACGTGGTTGAACTCAGCAACCCTCAAAAGATTCAACTAGATAGAACTGACATCTATTGACAGCAGACTGCACATTCTTCTAAAGCTCACATGGCACATTCACCAAGATAGACCACATTCTGTGTGATAAAACAAATTTAAACATATTTGTTTAAATTAAAAAAACAAATTTAAAAATAATGGAAATCATATAATATTTGCTTTCAGACTGCAGTGGAATTAAATTTGAAAACAATAACAGAAAAATGCCTGAAAAGGTGGAGATTAGCAACACATTTCTAAATAACACATGAGTCAAGGAGAAATTTAAAAGCATTTTGTACCAAGTGAAAATGAAAATAAAGTGAAAGTAGTGCACAGAAGGAAATTAATATCATTAAATGCATATATTAGAAAAGAAGAAAGCTTTAAAATTAATAACCTGTTTTTATCTTAGAAAATTAGAAAAAGAAGAGCAAATTAAATTCAAAGTAAGAAGAAGAAAAAACAAAAATTGGAGCAGAAATCAATGAAGCTGAAAACAGGAAATTAATTAGAGAAAAGTCAACAAAATCAAAAGCTATTTCTTTGAAAAGAGCAATAAAATAGATAATTCTGTAGGCATACTAACAGGAAAGGATACAAATTACTAATATCAAAAGTGAAAGAGGAGACTTGACTACAGATCTCATGGACACTAAAAGGATAAGAAGGGAATACTATAAACACCTATAAGGCCACAATTTTGATAGCCTGGATGATATGGACCTGTTCCTTGAAAGACATAATCTACTCACACAAGAATAGGAAAACTGAATAGGAGTATAGCTATTAAAGAAATGGAATTAATAATTAATAGCTTTCCAAAGCAGAAGATACAAGAGCCAGATAGGTTCACTGGTGAATTCTACAAAACATTTAATGAGGAAATTACCAATTCTCTACAATCTTTTTCAGAAGATAGAAGCAGAGGAAGGAATACTTCCTGACTCATTATATGAGGCCATAATTACTCTAATAACAAAATTAGAAAAAGACATTACACACACACAAAAACACAAAACTACAGAGCAATATCTCTCATGAACATAGATGAACAAATCTTTAACAAAATATTAACAAATTCAATTCAACAATGCATAAAAATAATTATACACACATCCAACTTGGATTTATCCCAGGTATGCAAGGCTTGTTCAACATTCAAAATCAATTAATATATTCATCATATGATCAAGCTAAAGAAGAAAAATCACATGATCATACCAATAAACATAGAAGCGTAGAAGAAGCTAAAGCTAACATTGTACTTAATGGTGAGAAACTTGAAATTCTCTCACTAAGATCAGGTATAAGCCCAAAACGTCCCATCTAACCACTCCTTTTTAATATTGTACTTGAAGTTCTAGCTATTGCAATTAGACCGGAACAGGAAATAAAAGATATACTTATTGGAAAAATAGAAATATAACTATCTTTGTTTGCAGATGACATAATTATGTCTATGTAGAAAACCTGAAGGGATCAACCAAAAAAAAAAAAAAAAGACTCCTGGAATTAATAAGCAATTATAGCAAGGTTGCACAATACAAGATTAATGTACAAAACTCAGTTACATTCCTATACACTTGCAATGAACAAATGGAATTTGAAATGAAAAACACTATTCTATTTACATTAGTACCCTCAAAAATGAAGTACATAGGTATAAATCTTACAAAATTAGGTACAAGTTCTATGTGAGGAATACTATAAAACACTTAAGAGTGAAATAAAAGAAGAACGAAGAACTAAACAGAGATATTCTGTGTTCATGGGTAGGAAGACCAATATTATCAAGATGTCAGTTCTTTCCCATTTAATCTACAGATTCAATCCCAGTCAAAATCACACCAAATTATTCTATGGCTTTTGATAAATTGATTCTAAAGATTATTGAAAAGGTAAAAGACATAGAAGAGCCATACAATTTTGAAGGAAAAGAATAAAGTTGGAGGACTGATATACCAATTTTGTTGATCTTTTCAAAAAACCAGCTCCTGGATTCATTAATTTTTTGAAGGGTTTTGTGTGTCTCTGTCTCCTTCAGTTCTGCTCTGATCTTACGTATTTCTTGACTTCTGCTGGCTTTTGAATGTGTTTGCTCTTACTTCTCTAGTTCTTTTAATTGTGATGTTAGGGTGTCGATTTTGGATCTTTCCTGCTTTCTCTTGTGGGCATTTAGTGCTATAAATTTCCCTCTACACACTGCTTTAAATGTGTCCCAGAGATTCTGGTACATGTGTCTTTGTTCTTATTGGTTTCAAAGAATATCTTTATTTCTGCCTTCATCTCATTATACCCAGTAGTCACTCAGGAGCAGATTATTCAGTTTCCATGTAGTTGAGCGGTTTTGAGTGAGTTTCTTAATCCTGAGTTCTAATTTGATTGCACTGTGGTCTGAGAGACAGGTTGTTGTGATTTCTGTTCTTTTACATTTGCTGAGGAGTGCTTTACTTCCAATTACGTGGTCAATTTTAGAATAAGTGCAATGTGGTACTGAGAAGAATGTATATTCTGTTGACTTGGGGTGGAGAGTTCTGTAGATGTCTATTAGGTCCGCTTGGTGCAGAGCTGAGTTCAAGTCCTGGATATCCTTGTTAACCTTCTGTCTCATTGATCTGTCTAATATTGACAGTGGGGCTCCCATTATTATTGTATGGGAGTCTAAGTCTCTTTCTAGGTCTCTAAGGACTTACTTTATGAATCTGGGTGCTCCTGTATTGGGTGCATTTATATTTAGGATAGTTAGCTCTTCTTGTTGAATTGATCCCTTTACCATTATGTAATGGCCTTCTTTGTGTCTTTTGATCTTTATTGGCTTAAAGTCTGTTTTATCGGACACTAGGATTGCAACCCCTGCTTTTGTTTTGCTTTCCAGTTGCTTGGTAGATCTTCCTCCATCCCTTTATTTTGAGCCTATGTGTGTCTCTGCCCGTGAGATGGGTCTCCTGAATACAGCACACTGATGGATCTTGACTCTTTATCCAGATTGCCAGTCTAAGTCTTTTAATTGGGGTATTTAGTCCATTTACATTTAAGATTAATATTGTTATGTGTGAATTTGATCCTGTCATTATGATGTTAGCTGGTTGTTTTCCTCATTAGTTGATGCAGTTTCTTCCTAGTATTGATGGTCTTTACAATTTGGCATGTTTTTGCAGTGGCTGGTACCAGTTGCTCCTTTCCATGTTTAGTGCTTCCTTCAGGAACTCTTGTAAGGCAGGCCTGGTGGTGAAAAAAATCACTCAGCATTTGCTTGTCTGTAAAGGTTTTTATTTCTCCTTCACTTGTGAAGCTTAGTTTGGCTCGATATGAAATTCTCAGTTGGGAAAATTCCTTTCTTTAAGAATGTTGAATATTGGCCCCCACTCTCTTCTGTCTTGTAGAGTTTCTGCCGAGAGATCTGCTGTTAGTCTGATGGGCTTCCCTTTGTGGGTAACCCAACCTTTCTTGTTGCACTTAACAATTTTTCCTTCATTTCAACTTTGGTGAATCTGACAATTATGTGTCTTGGGGTTGCTATTCTGGAGGAGTATCTTTGTGGTGTTCTCTATATTTCCTGAATTTGAATGTTGGCCTGCCTTGCTAGGTTGGGGAAGTTCTCCTGGATAATATCCTGAAGAGTGTTTTCCAACTTGGTTCCATTCTCCTTGTCACTTTCAGGTACACCAATCAAATATTGATTTGGTCTTTTCACATAGTCCCATGTTTCTTGGAGGCTTTGTTCTTTTTTTTTCTTTACTCTTTTTTCTCTAAACTTCTCTTCTCACTTTATTTCATTAATTTGATCTTCAGTCACTGATACCCTTTCTTCTACTGGATCAAATCGGCTACTGAAGCTTGTGTATGTGTCACGTAGTTCTCGTGCCATGGTTTTCAGCTCCATCATGTCCTTTAGGGTCTTCTGTACACCGTTTATTCTAGTTAGCCATTCGTCTAATCTTTTTTCAAGGCTATTAGCTTCCTTGTGATGGGTTTGAACATCCTCCTTTAGCTCGGAGAAATATTTTATTACTGACCTTCTAAAGCCTACTTCTGTCGACTCATCAAAGTCATTCCCCATCTAGCTTTGTTCCATTGCTGGCGAGGATCTGCAATTCTTTGGAGAAGAGGATCTCTGCTTTTTAGAATTTTTAGCTTTTCTGTTCTGGTTTCTCCATATCTTTTTGGTTTTATCTATCTTTGGTCTTTGATGTTGGTGACCTACATGTGGGGTTGTGGTGTGGATGTCCTTTTTGTTGATGTTGTTGCTATTCCTTTCTGTTTGTTAGTTTTCTCTCTAACAGTCAGGTCCCTCAGCTGCAGGTCTGTTGGAGTTTGCTGGAGGTCCACTCCAGACCCTGTTTGCCTGGGTATCACCAGCAGAGGCTGCAGAACAGCAAATACTTCAGAACAGCAAATATTGCAGAACAGCAAATATTGCTGCCTGATCCTTCCTCTGGAAGCTTCTTCCCAGAGGGGCCCCTGCCTGTATGAGGTTTCAGTCAGCCCCCACTGGGAGGTGTCTCCCAGTTAGGCTACACGGGGGTCAGGGACACACTTGAGGAGGCAGTCTGTCCGTTCTCCGAGCTCAAACACCGTGCTGGGAGAACCACTGCTCTCTTCAGAATTGTCAGACAGGGATGTTTAAGTCTGCAGAAGTTTCTGCTGCTTTTTGTTCAGCTATGCCCTGCCTGCAGAGGTGGAGGCTACAGAGGCAGCCGGGATTGATGAGCTGCAGTGGGCTCCACCCAGTTTGAGCCTCCTTGGGGCTGCTTTGTTTACCTACTCAAGCCTCAGTAATGGCGGATGCCCCTTCCCCTGCGAGGCTGCTGCCTCGCAGGTTGATCTCAGAGTGCTGTGCTAGCAGTAAGCAAGGCTCCGTGGGCTTGGGATCTGCAGAGCCAGGAGTAGGATATAATCTCCTCATGTGCGGTTTGCTAAGACAGTTGGAAAAGCACAGTATTTGGGCAGGAGTGTCCATTTTTCCAGGTGCCATCTCTCACGGCTTCCCTTGCCTAGGAAAGGGAAATCCCCAACCCCTTGTGCTTCCCGGGTGAGGTGATGCCCCGCCCTTCTTCAGCTCACCCTCCATGGACTGCACCCACTGCCCAACCAGTCCCAATGAGATGAACCAGGTACCTCAGTTGGAAATGCAGAAATCACCTGTCTTCTGAGTTGATAATGCTGGGAGCTGCAGACCAGAGCTGTTCCTATTTGGCCATCTTGCAATGGAATCTGATCCTTTCACTTTTAACGTTTACTGTGTGGAACTGGGGAATGAAGAATATAAAAATGTGAGCTCAGAAGTTATACTTGACAATTCGAACAATCTATTACATTGGTGCAAAAGTAATTGTGGTTTCTGCCAGTGAAGGTAATGGCAAAAATCGTGATTACTTTTCCATCAACCTAATACAATTACTCTGGCATCTTTCACACTTTGAGTAAAAAAAGAAAGACTGCATTTCAGGACTAATATTTTGGAGCCTCCGAATTTGCTTATAACACCTGACATCACAAAATCTGGAAAACTGTCTCCATACAAGACTTATATTTGTTTATTTGCACAAATTGCTAATGAAAGTTTAAAAAAAATGGCCAAGTGACTTAAAAATTAGTTAAAACAAATCTAACAGTGATAATGTTGTGCAGGCATTATCTACAAATACTTATGAATAGATAGTAATAGTAAACTAATGATTCTTAGGTGCTCAGGATCAGAGGTTTAACCAAAGAAAAAGGGAAACATCAACCAAGAGCTTGTGTTTTAATAATACCTAAAATAAAAAATCTTCATTAAGTTGTTTTGTGGGGATCACTTGATCATCCTATGCCTCCTCTTATACATTTGTTATCTTTTTAAACTTTATTTTTCCATAGTGTTACAACAACAAATAAGTTAAAACACACACACACACACACACACACACACACACTCACTAGCAGACAAGCACGACATACTACCCCTAACGCCAATACTGTAACATTGTTATAATTTCTACTTGACCATCTCAGAGAAAGCAAATGGTCATGCTGGACTTCTATTGGCTTTTTCAATGAAGGGAACTAAAAAAGCATTACAGCAAGAGCAGTGAATCAAGTGCAGGTTAAAGGAGCTATGAACAGGTGTAGATTGGGACATTTTTTCTGTCCCAGGCCTGCTGCTGCCGTGCTGGGCTTCATGGCACTTGCTGTCTTGCTAGGGAGTCAGACTTCGAAATGGATTCTTGTGTGGAACCATGGCTGGAAGTGTTTTTTTTTTTTTTTTCACAAGTACGGCACAAAGAAGCAGCAGAACCACCAGCCACCCACCTTGCAATCTGGCCTTGGTCTCCAGTTCCACTACTAATTCCTCTAATCAGATACCTTGGCAATAATAAACAGGACCAACGTCAGGGACACGCTGCTGAAACAGAAGTGGTAATACCCAGAGCAGAGACAAATTTCACAAATTATTTATTATTAGCAAAGTACTTTGAGAATAACAGATGACAGGCAGTATGAGTTCAAATAATTCTGTTATTAGAAATAGAGTTTTAAATATATATGCATGAGGGATTCAGTGCAAAAAGGAAGTGGATTCTAGGATCATAAATTCTACACTTCAGGGAAATTTGACACTGTCATTGCTTGCTGGCACATAGTGGAAATATTTAAGTGGTTGGACAATTATTTTAGTAGCTGACAAGTTATGGGACTTAACACACAATAGGTTGATGATGACTTGTTATTGCTTTCAGTTTGGTGGAACAAACAAAAGAAAATTTAGGGTTGTCATTATGACATTCAGAGTTTTTCCCACCCCTTAAAATTGTTCCCTCTTTCTGCATAGACACTATTACATCAAGTTTTGCTTTAAATTCAAATTTGGCTCTCTATGTAGAACCATGGTGAGACCACACTTGGAAGAGTAATGCACCATTAATGGTGTCTGTATATCATTATATACACCCATAGCCCAAACCAACTGTGGCAGTCATTCTCCTCACTCTTATTGAATTTGTTATATATGACTTTTGGTTCCCAATAGAAAACCACTAAGGCTATCATTTCAGTCATAGCTAAAAAAAGAAGTTGCATTGTGTTGCCTAAGAAAAATTTGCCCTTTTTTGGAAAGTAAAGCAGCTATAATTATTTCAGATTGCAATATCGGTACAGAGAATATAGTGCCAAAATATCCATTTTGGAAATGTGCATTGTTGTATGATTAAGTCAGTTTCAAAACTTCAGTATAATATTTTATACGTACACAATAGCTCTCCTCCGAGTTTTCCAGAATGTTCTACGTATATTAATTAGTCAAATATCACAATGTGCTTGTAGAAAAGTATTATACTAATATCTGGTTTTTAGTGGGAAGAAAACTTGGGGGAAAAAAGCAACATAGGATTACAAAGTAAGTTAGTGATAGAAGAAGATTAGAATTCACAGCTTCTGAGAACATTTATAAGCATTTAAAAATATGGGTTCCCATGAATTATATGAAGGAGCAGGTAACTCTAGGAACCATTTAGAAGTTTGGTGATCTGGAATGGTTTTGGATGAGAGATAATTCATACTCTATTAACTTAATAATTTGTTGTAAAATTAGGCCCCTAGGTTATGATGGGTTGACAGTTGGTTCTAACTATGAAGTTAGACATTAGTGGTTTATTTTTAACTTTTTACTCTGTAATACTGTCTGAAATGATTCACAAAGCCATTAATAAATTATGTATAACATACAGCAGAAACTTGTACATTCTCAGTATATCACAACTGTAACTTCCAAAATCCAGTAAGTGTGTTTTCACATACAGAATTATTTTCTCAGAAAGAAAACATTCACCAGACTCATTTTATATGACCACTAACCTTATAAACCAGTTTATATAAAACATTGTGGCTTACTGTTAAATGTGGATGGGCAAGATGGATCGAAAATCTCTGAGAACTATGTGGAAATTCTCCGTCTTCACAACATGCCCTGGATATTTGCTCTCAGAGAAGAAAGCAATCTGATAAACCTATTTATTTTTAAATTATTGGAACTTACCCTTTTAAAAGAAAGGAGCCTGAAAAGATTGTTCAAGGAAGTTTTGCCCAGTGTGGGGAGGATAATTTGGGTTGTGCAGCCTTTTTAGTGATCCAGCATTGCTTCTATTTTAAAGTCCTAGGTCTCCATAACAGAATGTTTCTGAGAAGATCGTCTCGATTCAGGTACAGGTGAATTGGAAGAGCAAGAGAGATGCCTTAAGAATTTACTCAAGTACTGCCTCAAGCAGTTTGGCATATGTGTAGCAGGCTGGGAAATAAATGGAATCATCATTTAAGTCTGAAATTCTGCTATACGGAAAAGAATTACTTTTTTGGAAAGGAGGATTTAGATTCACAATGACTAAGAAGTAGTCCAGAAAACAGAAACAGGTTTTTAAGATGAAGGCCAATTCATGCATTCAACAAATGTTTATTCAACACTCACTATGTGCCAGACACTAAGTTAGATGATAGCAATTGAGTGGAGAATAAGACAGACCCCATACTTAGTCTCCAGTCTTTACAGAATGGGCTACAGAGAAGAAAAGAGGCAATCATAATATCTGGTGCATAGCAGGTGCTCAAAAAATATGTCAAATTAATTCATGAATTTAAAATGACTTTACATGTGACTATCCTACTGTAACAAAACATTAGATACTATTTATGGGATTTTTGTTAAATGTATTAATTATAATGTAAGCATATTGTAAGCTTAAAAACATATTCACCATTGTGGAGTCATTGTATATGTACAAATATTAAATGTGGAGTTTGAAGTGTGATTGAGAGTGAAAGCTATTAATATAGTGCTAAGATATTGGAGACATAAACCTTAAATGGAAATTACATTTTTTTGCAACTATTTCAAGGCCGCATAATAAGTACGTGGCAAATTGTATGTATATGTTTATGCATAAAGATATGAGCTAGGACAAAGGAGAGAATTGGAGTATGTTATTACTAGTTATTACTATTCTATCTTGTCTGAATTTTTAAACATGTAAGAACTAAAGGGAAACATTTGAAAATTTTTGTTTCAATGAGAACCCTTGAACACAGGAAGGGGAACATCACACACCGGGGCCTGTTGTGGGGTGGGGGCAGTGGGGAGGGACAGCATTAGGAGATATACCTAATGTAAATGACGAGTTAATGGGTGCAGCACACCAACATGGCACATGTATACATATGGAACAAACCTGCATGTTGTGCACATGTACCCTAGAACTTAAAGTATAATAAAAATATATATAAAAAAGAAAATTTTTGTTTAGCTATATGCTCTAATGTTCTATTTTACTTTTATTTACAAATATACATATTTGTTATTAAAATGTGTATATGTTGCATTGAAACACTGTAGAGAAATATTATTTGAACTTAATTTGTGTGCATATTTATGTATGTGTGTGTATTCATGTATGTGTGAATAAATAATAAAGCAGATAGAGAGGGTAAAAAAAGAAGGGAGAAAAATAGAGAATGAACAAAGTATTATTCTATTGTTTTAATTTATGTTTTCTTTCTTTCTTTTTTTTTGGGGGGGGGACAGCGTCTCACTCTGTTGCCCAGGCTGGAGTGCAGTGGTGCAATCTGTGATCTTAGCTCACTGCAACCTCTATCTCCCAGGCTCAAGCAATCCTCCCACCTCAGCCTCCCAAGTAGCTGGGACTACAGGCACGTGCCACCACGCCTGGCCAATTATTATTATTATTATTATTATTATTAATTTTTGTATTTTTGGTAGAGACGGGGTTTTGCCATGTTGCCTGATTTGGTTTTGAACTCCTGAGCTCAGGGCAATCCACCTGCCTCAGCCTCCCAAAGTCTTGGGATTACAGGCGTAGCCACTGCACTCAGCCTAATTTCTATAAATAGTATATTGCTAAGCAAATTTCCTCTGAGTACATATGTTAGTTGTTTTGAATTCCTCAGATACAGAAAAGAGAGAAAACATTAATTTTTTAGCCTGTGGTCTAATATTTTTATGTAGTATAATAAGATGAATTTTTTCTTTATCTAAAAATTATTACACGTTTTTATGAAGGCACTGGAATATCTGGATTTTTTTTCTCTCCCTACAGCAACCTCATCAACTAAGTTAGATGCTAGCAATTGAGTGGAGAATGAGACAGACCCCATACTTAATCTCCAGTCTGAGAAGATAAGATTGAATGCAAGTTGACTTTGATTTTGAGAAACGAACACTTAGCATGGTCGTTAACTTATTGTCTTCATATTTGATTATTTTCTTTCTTCTATCTCCATTTCTTAATATGCTTCTTTTTCTATTGTCCCCTCTCTCTCATATTCTCTTACTGATTTCAAATACTTTTGGCTCTGCAGTATGATCTTTAAGAAATTAGTTATTCCGCAAAATGTTTATTATTTCAGAGTTACTTATGTAGTGCCTTCAGGACTCTAGTCAAAACCATAATAAAATGTAACAGATATTCATAGCAGTATATACATTTCATGAATATAATTTTCTTAAATTTTTAGAAAAATTCTCTGATTTAACTTTCAATGGAAAGGATAATATGTAAATTTGTTTCTTCTATTTTAAGGGCTGGAAAGTTAAAATACTTGATTTACCAACCATGGTTGTAGGTTGGATTGACCAAAAGACACAGTTTTGGTGAATGATAATGTAAACGGAGATTTTTGAGGAAGGGAAGCCCAGGTGACAAACTCTGTGAGAAGACAGGTTCTTCTGCTTTCGTTCTGCCTGGAACACGGGTGCGATATATGGAGGTGCAATATCCATTTTGTCAATTTGAGAACAAAAGCTACATGCTAAGTACACACACAGCAGAAAGAATGAGCCTATGCCTTTGATGGCCTTCTAGAGATGTGCCAGACTTCCTGACTCAGAATTTATGGTTAAAAAATAAACTCTTATCTCTGTAAGCCACTATTGGTAATGTTTTCTTTTAATTTTAGTTAAATGCATTCTGATTCAGAATTGAATATCAATGGATGGCTTTTGCTCTTTAGCTCTCAAATGCTGGACAGAGTATCCTGAGGGCATAAAGAGTAGAAGCTGAACTCTTCCTGGTGAAGCATGCCGCTATAGTGAGCAGCCAAGATACTAGCAACACAAAAGAGAAATGATGCGAACATACTTGTTCTTAGAAAGAAAATGGCTTTTATCTTATCTGCTCATCAAAGGCTAAAAACTAATCCTGGTGGATATCATAGTAATACAGATGATGAAGCATAAAACTGAGAATAACTACAGAGCAGAAAGGTTGCCTATGGTTCTGGAAAGACTAAAGGTGACGCTCACATAATTTGGAACTAGAGGGGAAAGAATCAGGATTACAGTATCAGAAGGCATGCCTCAGAAGGCAGTGGGAAAGCCAGACTAGAACCCTTCATTTCTGCAGCCATGAATGAAGCATAGCATTCCCCAAAGGTTGGAATTTTGCAACTTTTATTTGTCATCTATTATACAATATTTAGTTATGCTTTTTTATTAACCTGGTCATAAGAATGCTACAAAATGGACAGGTCAGACAATGCTTGATCTGTATTTCAGATATCCCTGGTAGTGATGAGAAAAGAAAATTGTCAATGATGTTATGTAAAATTGCCAGGCAATGTATGGTAGTTTCCCCCATGGAGATTATTAAGGCAAAGTGAAACAAAATCATTCTGGCATGTGAGGAAACCAGACCAGATTGATGACAGGCCTAGAACCATCACCTAGCAGCAACAGTGGGCAACGCATATAAGATCAGGGTTTAAAAACGGTGGAAAGAGGCAAGAATGATCAATATTTTTCATGTTCAATATGTACTTTACAAGTCAGAATCTGGTAGGATATAGCCAATTTTTTTTTATTAAATCTTGGCCTTTGAAATATACTCAGCCGTATTTTAAATTCTGTGTGGTTGGCCGTGACTTATTTGAATTAATAATGGTGTGAAAGAGAAAGATTTCATCTTACTAATGCCATAGATAATCTGTATAAGACAAACATAGCTTGAACTCCATCAATCAGTCAAACAAAAATCATTGTTTCTTTAGGGTTGTTCCTAGGTAGAGGAGAGGAAAGGGGATTAGACATGGGCTGCCCAGAACACCTTTGTTTTAGGGAGTAGAGCTTTGGGGGGAAAAATGAAAGAAATAGGAAACACTAGGAAAGGGCTGTAGGACAGGAAGAATGAAAAGGGAAATAGAAACAAATGTCAAGTATACCCCTGCTTGGAGAAGCTGGCAAATTTGTTTTATAAGCGTATGTGCTTTGCTGTTTTGAAGCCTACCTTAGGTGTTCAAAGCCCTTCGGCCTGGACTGACTCCACAAAGCATATCTGAGACAAGGAGGAACACCCTAAGCAAATTAAAAGTGTTAGGAAACTGTATCCCACAAGAGAAGGTGTGAATTTTAGGTTCCTAAGAAAAGGGATGAGGTTTTCTCCGTCAGTGCTTTCCCATTTTCTTTGTCCTAGAGGGGCACATGGCACATAGTAGGCACACAAAAGACATTAGCTTCATTTTAATCACATATTAGATAATTCCTATATCCCCAGGTGAGGATGCTATAAACCAGGGGCCGAATAATTGTCACTCAGGCCAATTACCTGCAGATATGTTTTGTTTAACCATATTATATTTTTAAAGAGGCACATACATGTCTTAAAGCAAGGCTGTACAGCTCTAGAGGGCACCACTTGTGTATAATGTGACAGTCCTGTGACTCAGGGGCATGTGTTGCCTCATTAAAACAGGGTTTACCACTAAGTATTTTCTTACACCTGATTCATAGATTTATGTTACCCTCTTCGCTCTGTGGATATTTACTCACCCCTTTGCTTATTCATTCTTTTATCCTTTTTTTCATAAACACTTTTAAGTGCCTTTTATGTGCCAGACATCATGCTAGGCATTAATATATTATCCTATTTAATAACAGCATAAATCTTATGAATATGTATTATTGTTTCCATTTTATCAAAGAATAAACTGAAACACAGGAAAGTTAAATTAATTATCCAAGTTCTCATTGATAGAAAGTGATAGAATTGACCGGGTGCAGTGGTTCATGCCTGTAATCCCAGCACTTTGGGAGGCCTAGGCGGGTGGATCACCTGAGGTCAGGAGTTCAAGACCAGCCTGGCCAACATGGTGAAACCCCATTTCTACTAAAAATACAAAATTAGCTGGGTGTGGTGGCACATGCCTATAATCTCAGCTACTTGGGAGGCTGAGGCAGGAGAATAACTTAAACCTGGGAGGCGGAGGTTGCAGTGTGTTGAGATCTCGCTATTGCACTCTAGCCTGGGCAACAAGAGTGAAAGTCCATCTCTCACACACCCACACACACACACAAAAGTGATAGAATTAGGATTTAAATCCAGATATGACTTAATCCAAAATACAAACTCTTTCCATTAGAAAAAATCTCTCTCCTTTCAAGACCCAAAACTCATGTGCACCTAAAGTAAACATAAAGCAGGACAGAGTGTTACAATACCTGCACACATAAAAGGAAAGGAATAAATATTGGAGCCAATGACATGGCTTACTAAAGGGCTATGTATATCATGACAGAAGGACCCAAGGAACCTTCCTAGATTACTCCTCACAAAGGGCTATAATTTACCAAAGAGCTAACCCTGTTCTAAATGAAAGAAATTTTTCACTTATTGGTAGTCAGGATTCTCAGGATTACTCAACCTTGAATGTGAGAGAAATAAAGACTTGGATGACTGGTGTTAGTTGGAAAGTCCCAAATGTCTGTTGACAGGATAATGGCTCATAAATTGTGGAAATATTTACACAATGTGATTCTATGCAGTAGTGAAAATGAATGACCTACAGTAATATGCAACAACATAGTGGATTTTTGAAACAAACTGTTGCTTGAGGAAAGTAAATTACAGAAGACTGCGTACAGTAGGCTACCATCTTTACAAATCTCCAAAACCAAGAAATCAAACAGAACATTTATCCCTAAATAAATTTGTGGTAAAAACCAAGGGAGGAAAAGGCGAGGAAAGGATACATACAAGTTTCAGAATAATGGTTACCTCTTGGTGCATAGGAAGACAGAGAAATGGAACAGGAAAGAACACACAGATGTGACATTATTGGTAATGTTCTTAAGTTGATAGGTAGCTTTATAACTGTTCTATTTACTGTATCTCATGAATAATTTATGTTACATATATTCTTACATAAACATCAAAGATTAATTAAAAAGAATGGAGCAGAAAACTAATTGAAGAACTCACCCCTTTTGGGCATCATGGGCATTTTAAGTTACTGATAATAAACACTGCTCTTCCTTTCTCCAGGAGATTGCCCAATCATGGGGTCTCAAAGAAGATTTTCATTTTGAACCTTTTATCTAATTTAGCTGAGGATAGTAGAAAAAATTTCAAATATAAATTTTAAGGGAAAAAACTGCAGACATAAACTCTAAGGAAAAAAAATTATATTTCAGATATAAATTCCAATATCACATTTCCTTCTTCCAGAAGCAAAATTATTCAATAACTATGTCAAGCTCTTTGTGATTTTTTATGGTAGAGGGAATCAGAGGAGAAGGAAAAATCATGGGAAAGAGTGGTACAATTGTTGTCCTGATTAATCTTGCATGCTAATAAGAAGTAAATCAGCAGGCAAAAAAAAAATTTCCATTTTATCACATTCCCACCACTTTAGCTTGAAGAACAATCACTTAATAGGTTTGACCAAGGGTACTCCTCATATACTAAACCATGCCATACAATTTGGACTTGTGGTTCAATCAAAGAGTTAAACCTGACTTAAGAGTTAAATATATTTGGTCACTAGTACAAATATTTTCTCCGAAGACTAGTATTCTGGATAATTAGTGTTTTGCTTAAACTTGCAGACTTTTGCCTACAGTGGAATCTGACTCAAGCCTTTTGCATGAAAAATCCATTTCACAATCAATTCAAATAGCAAAATCACTTTGCTGTTTTGTTTCTGGAACATCTGCCAAAAGGAAGGGCCAAATATAGTAATGTATTTTCTCTGTTGGAATCTCCATTATTTAAGCTGAATGTAACTTTTGAGATGATAATGTTTCAGGAACAAGACAGTGCACAGCATTGTGCTCCTTTACATGCTCTGGAAGGTGACAAACAAGCGTTTCCTGGTCTAAGCAAAATAGTTTCTTCCGTTTATGCCTCAAGCAGGTCTTTGGGATGCTACGCATCAAAACACAGCATTTCTACATTCATTTTAATGGGTGGCAAGGAGTTTGGAATTTTTAGGTTCAGAAACTGATACAGTCTTACTTTGACCTTTATCAGCATGCTAAATGCCCTCCAGTCCTTTGCACTGGAGTGTGGCGAGCAGAGCTGAATTCTCATCAATCTCATGAAGGAAGGCAATACATCTGATCTACTGAATAGTTTCAAGCCACTGCTTCAATAATTCAAAATACGTAGTTGCAGTCCATTTGCTGCAATGGTGGCTGCATCAGTGTCTATAATCCGGTGCATTGAATATTCATCCAAGAACTGATCCTTGTCTTCCATATTGCAAATACCCAATTTTCTTATGTCATTACCTTAATCTTTAATTTACAGGCAGGATGTAGAATTTTAACAAATCTTCTTCAGGAGAAAAAAGTTATCTAGAGAGATTGTAACCTTATTCCCTATTGTAACTTTGAAGGAATTTACTCTTTTTGGCTAAGAGAATCATTTGAAATCATAAGCCAAGGCCAAATATATTTCCAAGATACTAAAACAATATGTAAACAACTTATTTGAATGAAGATACTACAATGATTACAGAGTACATTGCAAATCTACTTTCTTGAATTTTGAGAAAAATTTTTAGAGAATAATAATGGCATAATTTTGAAACTTCAAGTTTGAAGTTTTTATGAAATAGACAATGCTTTACAAAAAGAGTCAGGACTTTAAATTTCAAAGTAGTCCAGTTATTAATTTAAAAAGATAATAAATAATAGAAACAGCAATTTGAGGTCAAAACTGTAACCTTTGGCTTTAACCTCACTAAATAAAACTCAATGTTTAATCAAGCTCATTGCTAAACTTTACCTAATTACTCTAATTTTCTTGTGTCTATTTTCAGTGAAGTTATCTCCAATGATAGGCTCTGATATTAGCTTCAAATCTTCTCATTCTCTCCTTTCACTTCAAAGCATTTGCCAGGCCTTAATTTCCCCCATGAATCATTATGTTTTCCCCTATTTTGTAAAATATTGTTTGTAGAAGACTTTATTATTAGATAAATCACTTGGAAATCTAGGTTCTTTACAGATCTATTGTTTTACGGATTTGAATATTTAATAAGTGTCTAGGTTTTAGTTATTTTTTTTTTTAACCAGTGTAGATATTCACATAGACCTAAAGTTGCAGGTGGAAGTATATTTACATTTCAGGCACACCATTCTTTAAAAAAACTTATTTTGAAATAAGACTGACAAGAAGTTTAAAAATAGTACAAAGGTTTCCTATGCATCCTTCATCCAGATTTCTTCAATAACATATTAAATAACCATACTAAATTGTCAAACCAGGAAATTGTCATGGTATAGTATTACTAACTAAACTACAGAGCTTGTTCAGATTTCATTTCCTTATTTTTTTTGGTACTTATGGTTCTATGAAATTTTCTCACATGTATAGAGTTACATGACCACCTCTACTAAAAGGCTACCAAACTGTTGTCACTACAAAGAAAATCCCTCATGCTAACCCTTTATTGTCACACCCTCTCTCCAATCCTAACCTGTGACAACTACTGATTTGCTCTTTATCACTATACTTTTGTCACTGAGTGTTATAGAAATGGAATCCTGTAGAATGTAACCTTTTGAGACTTGTATCTTTAGCTCAGCATAATGCCCTGAAAATCCATCTATGTTGCTGTGCTAATAATTCATTTCTGCCTATTGCTGAGTGGCTTTCAGTCTATGGACAGTTTGTTTATCTATTCACCCACAGAAGAACATTTGAGTTATTTCCAGCTTTTGGCTACTTCAAATAAAACTTATATATGTATTTGCATTTTTGTGTGGACATAGTGTTGATTTCTCTATGACAACTATCTAAGATTGTAATTGGTGGGTTGTGTGGTAAGTGTGTGTTTAACCATAAGAAATTGCCCAACTGTTTTTCAGAGTAGTTGTTCCATTTTACATTCTCCTACATTCTTGCCAGCACTTGGTATTATTAGTACTTTTCATTTTAGTCCTTCTGATAGGTACATAATGATAGCTTATTGTGGCTTTAATTTGCATTTCCCTAAGGAAATGTTCATAATATTCATAATATTGAACATCTCATGTGCTTGTTTTTCTTCTGCATATCCTCTTTGGTAAATTGTCTTAGAATCTTATTTATTTATTTATTTATTTTATTATTATACTTTAAGTTTTAGCGTACATGTGCACAACGTGCAGGTTTGTTACCTATGTATACATGTGCCATGTTGGTGTGCTGCACCCATTAACTTGTCATTTAGCGTTAGGTATATCTCCTTTGCCCATTTGTGAATTGGACTGCTTGTTCTTTTATTGTTCAGTTGAGAGAGTTCTTTACACACTGGTCATATAAGTCCTTTTTCAGATACGTGATTTGCAAATATTTTTTTCCAATCAGTGGTTTGTCTTCCTATCTTCTTAACAGGGTCATTCACAGAGCAAAAGTCTGAATTTTTTTTTTTTTTTTTGAGACAGAGTCTGGCTCTGTCCCCGAGGCTGGAGTGCAGTGGCACCATCTCTGCTCACTGCAAGCTCTGCCTCCCAGGTTCACACCATTCTCCTGCCTCAGCCTCCCGAGTAGCTGGGACTACAGGCGCCTGCCACCACGCCCTGCTAATTTTTTTGTATTTTTAGTAGAGACAGGGTTTCACTATGTTGGCCAGGATGGTCTCAAAGTCCTGACCTCGTGATCCGCCCACCTCGGCCTCCCAAAGTGCTAGGATTACAGGCTTGAGCCACCGCGCCCGGCCAGTAGTGTCATATATGTTAATATATAATCTGCATTTATACTCAGTTGTGAAATAAGTCTCTGGTAGTGTGTGTTCTGCATCTGAGACATTTGGGGGGTTCGTTCTCTTTAAATAAATAGTTAATATAAGTCACTTAATATGATTCTTAGTATTGTAGACACTTAATACACAGTAAGTCCTCCCCTAATTCTCTTTCCCCTACAGCACTTGTTTGTCATTCAATAATTAAAGTATCTCATAGGGATTAGTCTTGTGGTCAGCAGATGACCAGTCCCAAGACTTGAGATTTTAAGGCAGAAAGTCCAAGTGTGACTTTCTAAAGCAGCATTTTCTGTTTGGGTTGTCAAAATCCAATTGCAAAGCCCAGGCAGAGTTGTCCCATTAGGGAATGTCAAGACTGGAACATCCCCCAGAAACCATGAATCTAATTAACCATTGAAGTTAGATGCCCATTTAGGGGTAAAAACTTTTGAGAATGCACTCTGCTAAATATATATTTATATGGAAAAATGCTAAGCAGAATCTAAATATCAGAAGTAGCAAGAAAATGGCTGTAATTTTCCTCTCATTTAGACCACCATGGTTACAAAATGTTAAAACAGTCTGATAGAGAAGAAAATGGAAAATACCCTAAAATGCAAAATTTTTTCTATTTTGAATAAAAAAACCAAAGTCATGGAAAACATGTTTAAGTAGTAAGATAATAACTGTATGTGTGTGTATGTGTATATACATATGATAATAAAAATATAATAAAAACACATTTAAGTAGCAAGATAATAACTATGTGTGTGTTGCGTGCATATATATATTATACAATTGCTGGGTTGTGTGGTAAGGGTGTATTTAACTATAAGAAACATATATACCCACAACACACACAAAACACCTTTGTAAAAAATCAGTTTTGCACACTTGTATGGATTTATTTCTTGTTTCTCTATACTGTTTCATTGCTCTATGAACCTTTTACAACACTTTTGTAAAAAATCAGTTGTACATACTTGTGTATGTGTGTGTATATATATACGCACATACATATACAAGTGTGCACAACTGTGCATATATATGTGTATGTTTATATATACACACTTAAGTTATTATCTTTCTACTTAGATGTGTTTTTATCTTACTACTTAAATATGTTTTTTTATATACACACATGTGTATACACACAAACACACACACACATACATATTTAAAGTACTTTCATTGAAGTATTTAACATGGTACACATATGACACAAAATTTTGGTGCTGGCCTAGGAAATATTTAAGTTTTCTTAAACTGATATTTTTAGTTAAAAAGTTTAAAAGCAAATACAGATTATTAGAAATATATTTTAAATTATTTTTATAAAAGAGTATCACAGGTCATTTAGAAACATGGAGAAAAAATCACTATGACATAACAGAGAGGTTTTTTTTGATAAAAAATAAATTGTTAAATTAACTAGTCCATGATAAAAGCTAGCTTACTAGCTCTACATTATAAGTAAAAACAAAAATATGTTTTTTCATCCATTTACATTAGTAACAAACATTTATCTGGGTACTTGGTAAAAGTACCATTTTATTCCATGAGGGGTTGACAGTTTCTAAAGTAAGTCATAGCATTCTAACTTGTAACCATAATGTTGGTGCCACTGTTTTAGTTTAGCAGTTTATACTTGAAACAGTGCAGGCGTGCATGTAATAAGCGGTGTTTGACAATATTTAGGAATGACATTATCACCCTTTTACTGTATTCCCACATACTCATAAAAAGCTTTAGCGCTTGAGGAAAGCTTTCTTACATTTTAGCTTCATCGATCCTCATCACAACATTCAGAAGTAGGCAGAGTAGGAATTATTATCCTCATTTTAAATTATATACTGATGATTGCATTTATATTTGTAGGTTTTTGGGTAGCTCTTATACTACTGAACTCCTGCTTGGGGCAGAGTTGCCAAAAAAGGCTTCGTTATATAACAACACCAGAGGAGAACAAAAGACTTCTAGACTTTGGGGGCTATTTAAATTCTAGTGAGTAATAGGTAGAAAAAGATCAACAGTCTTTTATTCTTCTTAGATACACATACATCACTGGAATATTTATATATTTATATTTAAGTTATTTTATTGTATGTGTAACATATGGTGGTATAATATCTAATATAGTTTATATTTTTAATATAAATTATATTACTTTCATTTTAAATATAAATTATGTTATATAATAATATGAATATATTATAAATACATAATGTTTTGATTACATTCTATGGAGATAAGAGAGTTAATCTCCTGGCATATATGTTTATGTTATAAACTGAAATGATGAGCATGTTTATAATATACATGGGATATTTTCTTATTCTGTTAAAATTTAATTTTAGTTTATAACATGTATTTCCTAGGCATAAAAATTTTTAAAGAAAAGCATCATCAACTCTTTTGACAATTAAAACAAAAACATTGGAAAATTAATGTGAAAATATAATTTTCAATGTTGTAAAATATGTATTCTTTTGTGACATGACTAGATTTAAGAGGCATTGTCATTTGCATTTTCTGTACTTAACAAGTGATTGTGAGAGACTCTTACTTTAGGTCTAGAGGGAATTTGTGCTAGTTAAGAGAAAGTAAAACATTTTACTGTATAATGTGAATGACCCATAACTCAAAGGTGCCCAAGGCTGACATTTAATTTACGTAACAGACACTTTGGCATTTTCTCAATATTTTCAGGAGGGAACTTCATATAAAATACTTAATTTTTGTTTTTTATTTTATTTTATTATTGTTATACTTTAAGTTTTAGGGTACATGTGCACAATGTGCAGGTTTGTTACATATGTATACATGTGCCATGTTGGTGTGCTGCACCCATTAACTCGTCATTTAGCATTAGGTATATCTCCTAATGCTATCCCTCCCCCCACCCCCCTTAAGTTTTATATTCAGAACACTTGGTATGCAGTGTATATCTGCTATTGTCTGGACTGACTATAAAAAATAAACAAAATAAAACCAATTCTTATGATTTATAGTCTGTTAAAAATACACATACAGAAGAGATACCATTTTGTGAGTGTGCAGTGAATTTTAAGATAACTGAAGGAGAGTGTTCTAACGTATATGAAATTGAGCTAAGAAGAGATCTTTATTCTAATTCCAGCACTATATTGTGTAATTGTAAAATATGGCACTAGAGAAATTGATTACTATTAATTCTCATTAAAAAGTAATTAATGGGGAGAAGTTTTATGTTATGGCTTAGGAGATTATTTGAGATAATTCATGGATTTTAACATCCTGTACGATCTTTGTTATTATAGAAAATTATCTCTAACATTATCCACATGTACATTATATTTGTTTCTTTGACAGTTAATTTAACCAATAGCAGAGGTGTATTTAATGTATTATCTGTATTACAATGAAGAGTGTGGGGGAAGGCAGACAAGGAGAGGCGAGGGAGGGAAAGAAGAGAGTCAATAATTACTGAATGCTTACAATAAGCTGGGCACTTTTTACCATGTGCCTCATGCAACCCTCACAAGTGCTCTTCAAATGAGTCATTTTTATCAACAATTTTTACATAGGGAATATGAAGCTTAGCGGCAGGGCTGGTGTGATGAGTGTGCGAACTCTGCAGTAGCACAGAGCCCCACACTTAGAGGGGCCCCCACGCTTGGTTTAATGCTTTGCTGTTGCCATATTGAAATTTTCAATAATTTTTTTAACAAGGGGCCCCATGTTTTTGTCTTGCACTGGGTCCTACAACTTTTGTAGCTGGTCTTGCCTGGAGAGGTTAAACCCCTTTACTCAAATTAAGGTCTATGTCACGCCAAAGCACAAGGCCAGAATAAAACAGCTGATTTGCCCCTCTCCACCTACACCATCAAACAGACGTTCTTGGACTATTTATTTAGCAGAGAGGCTGACAGTTGGCAGGGGAGGAGGGAGGAAGAAGAAAGATCTCTAATAGCAGTGCCCAGTTTTTCTTCTTTTGCCTTCAAACTGACGTATCTCTCATAAAAACCAAAGCACTCTATGGTTTATAGGTTCCATTTTCTGAGAAAGTTGGTAATTTTTATCAGCTACTTTACTAACACTTCATCTCCCACAACAACACATTAAAAAATTCTTCTCAACCTTTTATAGTATTTTTCCAGAGAGAAATTCCAAGTAAAACAAAAACAAACCAAAAAACCCTCCACTTTTCTTCATCTCTTTACATTTTCATTCATGTCTTGGTGTGCCTTATATTCTGGAATCCCAAGGCACCTGTACCACTGGCACAGCCTTTAATTAGCTTCTGTTAAATCGCATGGCCTTTCCTTTATATAAGGCTGTAGTTCCTAATCACAGGTTATCTGTAACTCTCTGGGTAAAAAGTAAAGACTTGTGCTGAGATGGATCTTTGCCTCTGGGCTTTGAACCATGTCTTAAGTCATTTGGGCCACAGGCTACAAATAAACAAAATAAAACATGAGTCAAACCTATCCTAGGCCTGCAGAGTGGCTCATGCCTGTAATCCTAACACTTTAGGAGACTGAGGCAGGAAGATCACCTGAGCTCAGGAGTTACAGACCAGCCTGGGCCAGCGAGGCCACCTCTACAAAAAAAGAAATAATAATAAAAAGTTAGCCCAGCATGCTAGCGTGTGCGTGTAGTCCTAGCTACTTAGGAGGCTAAGGCAGGGAGTTTGATTGCCTGAGCCCAGAAGTTTGAGGCTGCAGTGAGTCATGATTGTGCCACCGCACTCCAGCTAGGGTGACAGAGCCAGGCCTTGTCTCAACAAAACAAAGCAAAACAAAACAAAAACAAACAAAGGAAAACCTATCCTGATTTTTTCTTACTCAGAGCCACAGATCCTCAGCCTGGGAGCAGACTAAACGGTGTACAGTATCTATATATACTCTTTTTTTTTTTCATTCATTCCTTCTTCCATTCTACCTCAAACATTTATTAAGTCCTGAGTATGAGCCAGGCACTGAGGTAGGTAATGCCGGTAGAAAATGAATGAGATATGTGGTCCCTTCTTTGAGACACAGAGTTAAGCAGTGATATGGGTGAAATATCATGTGGAAACATGGGGAAAGAGCAATCAGGCACACATGGCAAAGAATGAAAAGTCTCCTCTGAACACAAACGATTTGTGCTAGTTCTTTATTTATTTATTTATTTATTTTTTGACATGGAGTCTTGCTCTGTTGCCCAGGCTGGAGTGCAGTGGTGTGATCTTGGCTCACTGCAACCTCCGCCTCCCAGGTTCAAGCGATTCGCCTGCCTCATTCTCCCACCTCATTCTCCCGAGTAGCTGGAATTATAGGCACGCGCCACCATGCCCGGCTAATCTTTTGTGCTTTTAATAGAGACGGGGTTTTGCCATGTTGACCAGGCTGGTCTCGAACCCCTGACCTCAGGGGATTCACCTGCCTCAGCTTCCCAAAGTGCTGGGATTACAGGTGTGAGCCACTGCGCCCGGCCCTGCGCTAGTTCTTAAAGGACAAAGCAGAGTTCACTAAACGGGAGGATTTCTCATATTGTATCCTCCATGCAGACAGGCACTTTTTGTCTTGTCTACATTGAGTAGGCTTACTGGCCCATAGAAGTCTCTCAGTATGTATTTCTGGCCAACTGCCTAGAACAGGGCATTCTAAGGGAAAGGAAAGCACAGGCAGAACCTCCTAGTAGTGAGAAGATTGGTGACATCTAAGGAATAGGGAAAAGTTTAATAAAGCAGGAGCTCTGGCAGAGGAAGGAAAAGAAAATGAGGCTAGAAAGATTTTGACCATACTAATTATAGCTCCATGTGCCACACTTACCACGATTTTATCCTAGAAACATCAGGAAGTAGGAGTATTTAAGCAAATGAGTGGCATGGGCAGCTATTAGTGGGGCCAGCATTAGAAAAGGTAAAATGTCACGATATGTTTTGGTTGGTCTGATCAGTTTGACCAGTATTAGAGATAACTGCATTTGACTGCAGAGCCTGGTATCCCTTATCAAATCCTTTGAAATTATAATATTAACTCTGCTCTGGTCTAATTCTATGACTAGATGAAGGCAAAGCCTGGGAAAAACAGCTTATCCTTGATTGTACAATGCCTATTTTTAAAAGCTATAGATTGTCAATACCCCGCTTGTAAGCTAGCCAGTGAGACTACCCCAGGTTCATGGATACAGACACAAAACAGAAGCACAATTTTGCTGGAATGATTTTGCGAGAAAAAAAAAACCCTAAAAAACAGAAACACAAGACTCCTGGATCAGGGACAAAGGACTGTTATTCATGGCATAGAAATTAACATGAGATTTATGTTGGCATTTGTTTGTTTCCCGTGTGATGTGAGAGACCCAGGTAGATGCTGGGTATGCAGTAGATGCTGTGTATGCAGTGTCACAGGTGAAGAACTCTGAACTCTGGGGACCCTAATCTTTTGTACTACAGTGAAAGCAAACCTGCCAGACCTTTGCTTTGGAGGGAGACATTATCTTTGTCATACTGGACAGTAAACAAACCTGCTCTCTGTTCCATAGCGAGACACTATCTCTTTTAAGGCTGTTTGCCATACAAACATGCTTAAAAAGATAATCCAGCACAAAGACAGTCAGTGTCTGCACTATTGTATTGAATGGCCACATTGCTCTTCCTAAGAAATTGAAAAAAAATTAAGGATAGAGATTACATGTAATTGACTACTCTTGCTACCTTACGTTCAAGCTATTTGTTTTAAAACTACATGTATTATATTCATTCCTCATGAATAAAACTTTACTGTTTATTTTCAGATATCCATATACAAATGTTATAACTGCTTGTAAATTATTAAAGGGAGAACTCAGTTCGATGTGGTCGGGGTTGGGCGTGGTGGCTCATGCCTGTAATCCCAGCACTTTGGGAGGCCGAGGCAGGTGGATCACTTGAGGTCAGGAGTTTGAGACCAGCCTGGCCAACATAGTGAAACGCTGTCTCTACTAAAAATACAAAAATTAGCTGGGCATAGTGGCGGGCACCTGTAATCCCAGCTACTCGGGAGGCTGAGGCAGAAGAATCGCTTGAACCCAGGAGGCAGAGGTTGCAGTAAGCCGAGATTGCACCATTGCACTCCAGCCTGGGCAATAAGAGTGAAACTCGGTCTCAAAAAAAAAAAACAAAAAGCGAAAAAAAAACCACTTATATTAAATAAAAAATGCCATTCAAATAATTTACAGATTCTCTAAAGCATAATACACTAATAGTGTGCTAAAAGTGCACTTTTTAGTGTTATAACTAATATTCAATAGAGATATTAATTAGTTTATCTGTAATTGATTTAATATTGACATTGGTATCATGAATAGATTTGAATAAAAACACAGATAAATGTTCAATTCTAGAAAGCAGCATCATAATTTAATAAATAAAAAGGCTAATCATTTAAAATTTGCAAATTTTTTACTTAATGATATGCTTTATATATGTGTAAATATACCCTCTGACCTTTGTGACTATGAATTCAGCTATTCTAATTATGGTAAAAGAGTTAACAGCTCGATACATGTGGTAATATTAAAATTTTTAAAAATTATAAAATCCTGTCAGTATAAATACAGATTACAGCAAATTAAATCATATGGAAAGTTAGGGTATGCTTTGTGACTTCACATTTTTTAATCAAAGAAGGAAAAAAATTGTTTCTCATGTTAAATTGTCTTTTTTCTTATTAAAGCCAATCTAAATAAGGCTGTCTGTGATGGTTCTATGAAGAAAATATCTATATTCTCATAAATGTAACTATTTTGTAGCAGGTTATATTCATGAGTTTTCATGATTGTTTCTACTCCTGCTTTACGTCATTCTTTCCCTCCCCTCCCTCTGCCTCTTTCCTGCCCATCCTGTTTTTTTCCTCTTCCTATTTATGAATATAACACATTTGCAGTAAAGTATTCAAATCTTATGCATGTAGTTTGATGAATTTTAAAAATATGGTACATTCAGGTAATCATCACCCAGATCAAAATGCAGACCATTTCCAGTACCTCAGAAGGTTCTCTTGTGTCTTCTTCAAGTAGATATCCCCCTGCCAAAAAGCAGTCACTGATCTCTGTTGGGTAGTTTTGTCTGATCTTGAACCTCGTAGAAAGTCTTTTGTTAGTTCAACATTACGTCTAAAAAATTAATTCATATTATTACAGGTAGCTACTGTGTATTATTTTTTATTGCTACATAGTGTTTCCTTATATGACCATATCACAATTTATTTATCTATTCTACTATTGATGGACATGTAGTTGTATGGTGTTGTATTTGTGCTAATTTTTGGCCGTTATAATAAAACTAATATGAACATTCTTGACATATCTTTTCGTGGACATATATGCTCATTTCTTTCAAGTATATCTAGGAATAGTATTGCTGGGTCATATCACTGGCATATGTTTAGCTCTAGTAGATATTGCCAAAATGCTTTACAAAGTGGCTGTACTGATTTGCATTTCCATCAGCACAGTCTGAGAGTTCTGATTGCTCTAGATTCACATCAATACTTTGTATTTCCAATCTCATTTTAGCTATTTTGGTGGGTATGACATAACATCTGTTGTGGTTTCAGCTTGCATCTCCTTGATGACTAATGATATTGAGCACATTTTCATACATTTATTGGCTCTTTGTATATCCTGTTTTATAAAGTGCTTGCCCAAGTATGTTGCCCATGTTTTAAAATTGAGTTTTCTATCTTTTATTATTTGATTTGTAGGAATTCATTATATATTGTGGATATGAGTTTTTGTCAGATGTATGTATTACAAATATTTTCTCTCACTGTGTCTTGAATTTCTAATCTCTTAATGGTGACTCAAAAAGCAGAAGTTCTCAATGTCAATGAAGTTCTATTTGCCAATTTCTTTTTTATGATTAGTGCTTTTTGTGTTTTGTTTAAAAAAGCATTGTCTACTCCAAGGACATAAAAATATTCTTCTAGGCCAGACGCGGTGACTCGTACCTGTAATCCTGGCACTTTGGGAGGTCGAAGTGGATGGATCACTTGATGTCAGGGGTTCAAGACCAGCCTGGCCAACATGGTGAAACCCTGTCTCTACTAAAAATACAAAAACTAGTCGGGCATGGTGGCTTATACCTGTAATCCCAGCTACTGAGGAGTCTGAGGCAGGAGAATCATTTGAACCTGGGAAGCGGAGGTTACAGTGAGCTGAGATTGTGCAGCTGCACTCCAGCCTGGGTGACAGAGCGAGACTCTGTCTCAAAAAAAAATAAATAAAAAATAAATAAAAAAGTAAGAAAAAGATATTCTTCTATATTTACTTCTATAAGCTTTATTGTTTTATTCTTCACATTTAAGTGTAGGACCCATATGAAACTAATTTTTCCCTATGATATGAAGGTCAACGTTCATTTATACCTATATGAATGTAAATTAACCTAGCACCATGTATTGAAATGATCACTCTTTCTTCAGTGCATTGCAATGGTACCTTTGTTATTAGTAAATAAAAAATGGCTGTATAGAGATGAGTCTTTTTCTTAATTCTATATTCTAATTCATCTCTCTATTCTTGTTCCAATTTTACTGTTTTAATTATTGTAACTTCATAATATATCTTCATATCTGATAGTGTAAGACCATTAACTTTGTTCTTTTTAAAAATTATTATTGCTTTTGTCCATGTGCATTTCAAATTAAATTTTAGAATCAGCTTATCAATACACACATGTGCATGCATGTGTGTGTGCACACATACACATAACTACTAGGATTTTAATTGGGAATACAATTGTTATTGCTTAACAATAATTAATAAAATAAAAATATTGTATTTCTTGGTATATCTCTGTGATGGTTAATTTTTAAATTTATTAAATGGTTAGTTTTTTTAATTTAACTTTTAGTTTCAGGAGTACATGTGCAAGTTTGTTATATAGGTAAACTCATATCATGGGGGTCTAGTGTATAGATTATTTAATCACCTAGCTAATAAGCACAGTACTTGATAGGTATTTATTTCTAATCCTCTCTCTCCTCCCACCCTCTACCTTTAAGGGCCCTAGTGTCTGTTGTTCCCCTCTTTGTGTCCATGTGTTCTCATTATTTAGCTCCCATATGATGGCTAATTTTATGTGTCAACTTGACTGGAACACAGGATACCAAGATTAAACATTATTTCTGGAGATGTTTGTGAAGGTATATTTGGACAACATTAGAATTGGAATTGGACTCAGTAAAGTAGACTGCCCTCCTTAATGTGAGTGGGCATCATTGATCTATGGAGAGCCTGAATAGAACAAAAAGGTAGAAAAAGGGGAAATTAGTTCCTTCTGCCTGACTGAGCTGAGACATCAGTCTTCTCCTGCCTTTGACTGGGGTGTATGCCATTAGCTTTTCAGTTCCCGGAAGTACCCCACTGGCTTTCATCAGTACCCGGCTTATAGGGTACAGATAGTGGGATGGCTCAGCCTCCATAATCTCATGAGCTATTTCTTTATTATAAATCACACACACACACACACACACACACACGTGCACACCTTATCATCCGATTGTTTCTGTTTCTCTGGTGAAACTTGACTAATACAACTCCTAGCAAATTAAGTTGTAATTAGGATTTGGAATAGGGGAGAAAGAGAGATGGAAATAACACAAATATAAAACCATTTTTGCAGGCAATAACAATTACTGCATGGGGGTGTGTGCAGTGGCTTACGCCTGTGATCCTAGTACTTTGGGAGGCCGAGGTGGCTGGATCACCTGAGGTCAAGAGTTCGAGACCAGCCTGGCCAACATGGTGAAACCCCGTCTCTACTGAAAATACAAAAACTAGCCAGGTGTGGTGGCGCATGCCTGTAATCCCAGCTACACCGGAGGCTGAATGAAGCAGGAGAATCGCATGAACCCGGGAGGCGGAGCTTGCAGTGAGCCGAGATCGCACCACTGCACTGCAGCCTGGGCGGCAGAGTGAGACTTAGTCTCAAAAAACAAAACAAAACAAAACGAAGAAAAAAAAAACCCCAAACAATTACTGCATCAAATGTTAACAGCTTTTCCTTCCTGAAAAAAAGATAAAATTATTTAAGTGGTTTTGGAGACAGGTATAAGGTAACTTTGAAATTCATGAATGTTCAAACCTCCTCCCACATGCCATGCATTACATGCCCCATCGTCCTGCTTTACAAGAGTGATTTGAACAGTTAATGTAGATTGGTTATTTCTGTATTAATATAAGCAAAATTGAGTATAAATACATTAAATTGTGTTTATTGTTAATATTTAATGATATTGTAATGTCATTAACATTTTTAAAAGAAATTTTGTAATTACTATCTATGTTATTAATGTCTTTCCCTGTTTTCTTAGAACAGACTTCAAGTGTATACAAAATAAGTTAAATAAGAGGTTTTTTTTTTCTGTGTCTGTTTTTTTTTTTTTTTTTTACTTTTATTTCAAGTTCAGTGGTACATGTGCAGTTTGTTATAGAGGTAAACTTGTGTCATGGGGGCTTAATGTACAGATTATTTCATCACCCAGGCATGAAGCCTGGTACTCATTAATTATTTTTCCTGATCCTCTCCTTCTTCCCACCCTCCATCCTCGTATAGGTCCCCCTGTATGTGTGTGTGTGTGTTCTTTTAAGTTCCTATGTGAAGTAAACTATAGTGTAATGATTCAGTAGAATCAGAACAATGAAGAAAAGGGGGCATCTCTAGAGAGATTGGATCAACTTAAGAGAGGTCTGCATTTTAGTGTTCACATGATCAAGAAAATCAGTTAAATAACAAATGAAGTTTGCTAAATATTGCATTTATGATTGTTAGAAATAAACTGTACCTTGGGGATAAATTATTAACCCCCCCGAAGACTGAGGTTGGAATTTATTTTATTTAACACATTTGTAAATGAAACAGAAAAAGAGGGTAATAAAGTTTCAAATTCTGCAGAGAGCACACAGCTTGACCAAATATGGAAAGACAAACTTATGTGCACAAACTTCGGAAAGACTTACTGAGGCTGGTAAGGCTGTAAAGTGTTTCATTTTTTTTTTTTAGTACAGACATGAGGAAAAATTATAAAATAATTTACCTACATTATTTTAACCCCAAATTCTTAATTTTTGATTCAGGACTTCAGACACATTTCGGATTGACGGCTGAAGTTAATTTTAAAGGAGGTCTGGGAGAGAATAGATAGCTGAGAAGAAAGGTGGTACAGTTCTAAACTTAGATCACATGAAGGAAGAACTGGAGCCAAGAAGAGAAAAAGAGAATATTTACAGGATGAAGAATGAATAGCAAAGCAAACACTGAGGTAATGTGGCATGTCATAGAAGCCAAGGTAGAAAGAATATGAGCTGAATATGGTCAACAATGTCATATGGAGCAGAGAAATAAAAAGAATGGAAACTGAAAAGGGCTAATGTCTTGATATTTCTCAGGTCATTAATGACACTAACTATGAAATAAATAAGTAGAACATTTCAGTCCAAAGGTAAAAAGGGTTTTAATCAAAATTTATAATATGAAAGATCTGCAAAGGGTAATTCACACGGACTTGTTCACTGACTCCTATTGAACTAGAATGGGGGCATCCTTTGAGATTTAAAAGAAGGAAAATGTAAAACAAGAAAATGGAACTAGAATTTTACATAATGGATATTAAAATTATGGAAATGTATTACTTCAACATTCAGTATAGGTTGAAATAAATGTATTTAAAAACATTTAGGTACCTGCATGGCTGATAGATTTCCAATCAGCTCTGGGGGAAATGTCTTGACATTCTGCTGTAAACATAATGGAGGGCAAACACGCCCTCCCACAAACCGTTTGTTTATACTGTTTATAGGGACAGAATTCTCTAGCCAGTAAAGCTGAGATGTGTACCAGTATGACATTTCTTATTAGTTTATTTGTGGATAATTGCATATTTTTTAAAACAGAGAGAAAAAAATTACAAATCTCTCACACTAAAAATAAACAGTGTCTTAGATCCCTTGGGAAAATGCTGCTCTGTTCTTGGATAAAATTTTGGAGGGCAGCTGGCATGTTCTTCTCCACTTGGCCAGCTAAGGCAATCCAGGCAGGGGTAATTTGTTGTGCTTAGAAATTGGGATACCTGAGGTACAAACAAATTAAAGATGAATCAATGATTAAGGCAAAAGAAAGAACTGCAATAACAACACAGAACTGTCTTTCTAGTCCTGAGAGAAAGAAATCAAGGTGTTACTTTCTAATTTATTTATTTTTAAAATTAAAAATATTTAAAAATTACACATTTAGCAGAATTACCAGATATTATTTGTGTATTTCATTAGAGATATTTTAAGGTTTTTTTTTCAAATTAGAAACACCAGAGAGTATTAATTCTAAGGAATTCGGTGTATTTTATAGATATCAGAACCTAATTACTGATAAGATACTTAGCAAAATGTTATAAAATAAGAAATCACATCTCTGCTTTATAAATTGAGAAACTGAAAATCAATAACTTGTTCTGAGTCCCCTACTGACTGCCACCATTCAAATTTTATTTTGTTGGAAGAAGCAGAGAGTGGGATAAAATCCTTTAACAGGAGGATTTAGAAGATTTAAGTGGTATTCAGTCTAACATGGGCTCCATGGTAACCATACAGGCTATGCAAGCTGTTCGCTGAATAGCCAAAACATTCAGGTAGAAAGAATGTCAAGCCAACCAACACTGAAATTTGAACACTTTAATTCTCTCAGCTTGAAATCCAAGCTTTCAGCACAAGTGCCTTGGTGGAGTCCGCTATTTTTTGGCTATTGTAGCCAATGTGAATCATTTAAAAACTGAAGTTATGAGAAAACTGTTCTCTCTAGTACAAACTCCTTCCAGTTCTGAAAAGTTGGTTTTGCTTCAGCTCTGTTCTTGGATAAAATTTTGGAGGGCAGCTGGCATGTTCTTCTCCACTTGGCCAGCTAAGGCAATCCAGGCAGGGGTAATTTGTTGTGCTTAGAAATTGGGATACCTGAGGTACAAACAAAACACCACTGATATTTAAGCAGAACACAACTAAGACTGAGATCCATCACACTGGGTGGAAACCTGTACTTGTACATTTTCATCTGTCTTCATTTCATTCAATAATCTATGCCTTCATCTATTTAACAGTTATAATGAGATCCTATACCAAAACGTGTGCTGTAAGGCAACTGTGAGCTTGCAGGAGGGGAAAAGATTACTCAAAGGATGATTACAACTTGAAAAGCTCATGTTCTTATTGGAGGAGTGTGAAAGGGGCAACAGATACTGCAATAAATGTGTATCCCTCATCCAAAATGTATGGGACCAGAGTGTTTTGAAAGTTGCATTTTTTTTGAACTTTGGAATATTTGAGTATATGTAATGAGATATCTTCAGAATGGGACTCAATAGGAAATTCGTTTATGTTTCATATAATACCCTACATACGGTATTAGTCCATCCTCATGTTGTTATAAAAAATACCCGAGACTGGGTAATTTACAAAGAAAAGAGGTTTAATTAGCTCATGGTTCTGCAGGCTGTACAGGAAGCGAAGTGGGCATCTGCTTGGTTTCTGCAGATGCCTCAGAAAACTTACAATTATGGTTGCAGTTGAAGGGGGAGCAGACATTTCACATGGCCAGAGCAGGAGGAAGAGAGAAAGCAAGGGAGGAGATGGCATGCACTTTTAAACAGCCAGATCTTGTGAGAACTGACTCACTATCACGAGAACACCGAGAGGATGGTGCTGAACCAATCATGAGATATCACCCTCATGATACAATCACCTCCCTCCAGACTCCACCTCTAACAATTCGATGTGAAATTTCGGCAAGAAGAAAGATCCAAGTTATATCACATATGTAACCCGAAGGTAATTTTGTTTTTTTCTTTGAGGATGCTGGATAAACTGTATGTTATGCACCTGTGTTTGTACTACAACCCATCACATTAGGTCAGGTGTGAAATTTTCCACTTGTGGCATCATGCTAGTGTTCAAAGCGTTTTGCATTTTGGAGCATTTCAGATTTCAGATTTTCAAATAAGGGATGTTCAACCTGTGTAATTTTTGTTGTTGTTGTTGTTGAGATGGAGTCTCGCTCTGTCGTCCAGGCTGGAGTGCAGTGGGACGATCTCAGCTGACTGTAACCTCTGCCTCTCAGGGGTCAGGCCTCTGAGCCCAAGCTAAGCCATCATATCCCTGTGACCTGCATGTATACATCCAGATGGCCTGAAGCAAATGAAGAATCACAAAAGAAGTGAAAATGGCCATTTCCTGCCTTAACTGATGACATTAGCTTGTGAAATTCCTTCTCCTGGCTCAGAAGCTCCCCGACTAAGCACCTTGTGACTCCCACCCCTGCCTGCCGAAGAACAACCCCCTTTGACTGTAATTTTCCATTACCTACCCAAATCCTACAAAACAGCCCCACTCCTAGCTCCCTTCGCTGACTCTCTTTTTGGATTCAGCCCACCTGCACCCAGGTGAAATAAACAGACTTGTTGCTCACACAAAGCCTGTTTGGTGGTCTCTTCCCATGGACGCGTGTGACATCAGGTTCCAGCAATTCTCTGCCTCAGCCTACCGAGTAGCTGGGATTACAGGCACCCGCCACCACACCCAGCTAATTTTTGTATTTTTAGTAGAGGCGAGGGTCTCATCATGTTGACCAGGTTGGTCACGAACTCCTGACCACGTGATCCACCCACCTCAGCCTCCCAGAGTGCTGGGATTACAGGCATGAGCCACTGTGCCCAGCCCCAACCTGTGTAATTTAATGGGCACTCTTGGAGAAGTAAATACAAGTTGCCGGAAGAGTATCAAGCAGGGTGTGACTCCATGTTTGGAAGATCTGGAGAGGCTTTCAAAGAGGAAGGGAATTTTGGATAGTGAGTTGGAGCTTTTGTACAGAGAAGTAAGGATAAGAGAGGTAGAGTTGAGGGGTCTACAGGTCTTCCTATACTGGTGAAAATATAGATGATCCTACCCTGCATACTTGGTCTTTTCCTTTTTAGATTGCAAGTATTTTGAGGGCAAACACCATGTCTTAAGCATTGTTCTATTCCTTACAATATCTAGTCCAGGGCATTGGACCTAGTCATTATTCAATAAATGTGCGTATTTTCAATAATTGAAGTTCAGATGATTTCTGTATCTGCCATTTTCACAAATGTGAATATTTTCTCCACCACTAATAGAATATTACATTTTAGGTGAATAATACTTTTTGTTCAGTTAGGTCTTAGAGATTAATGGCTCTGATCGTGAGTGAGAGCCTCTTTATTAGCAAAAAACTTTTGTTACATTTCTATAAATTACCTGAAATTTCAATTCGTCTTGAATTCTCCCATGCTCTGTGGAGGTCATGTTCTGTCATCCTTGAACAGCAGCAGCAGCTTTGACAGAACCTGTCTGAATAAGGAAAAGGTGGAGCAGTCAGTGAGATAGGATCTTCAGCTCGGTCCCAAGGCTTGGAGTCCTGACCACTCCCATCCCATGGGGAGAAATGATGGTCTCATTTCTTGGAGCTCCTGACAAAACAAGAGTCCTTCCCACCCCATCCCAATAGTCACAGGGTAGTAATAATACCAGCAATAAAAGAAAGATAGGTATTTATAAAACAAGACATATGTAAAATGACTCCTAATTGGAAGAGTTTTCATAACTTTTCAGCAGAAAAATACACACAAATCACTTTTTGCCATTGGAAATTAGCTGATTTAGTACATAATTGTAGAAAATGACTGTATGAGGAGTCAGTCAAATCAGTCTCATTTATACATAACCGTGTTTCAAGACATCTCTCAAATTATATGAGAAAATAGTCTGATGTGTGACTATGTAACTTAAAGTTCCTATTGTATTATATACACATTTAAAGTTTTCTGTATAGTATGCTGTTTCGACATCTTTCACAAAGGAAACAAACAACAACAACAAAAAAAACAAAAAAAGCACAAACAAACCAACCAACCCCAATCTTTCCGGCAGAGAGGGACTGGCCTCTCCTGGGGCTAGTCAATTCTTAGAGATAACAAATGGCTCAGCCAGGAGCATGCCTTTGATAAACAAACTAACCGATCCAGAGCTCTACCTCCTCTGTCTGGCCCATACACCACAGGGGGCAATATTTCTCTGTCTTAATTATCCTGGGTCACAGTACCAGACAACTGGCCCTTACAGCCTGCTGAAATGATTTAAACTAGACAATTCTAAACTGTTTATCCTGCCATGCCTTGACTTACCTGAGGAAACCTCAATAAAGGTTGTGGCCTGAACATTCCCTTGGCTCCTGTGTTCTGCTTCCTGACCAACTTGGTGTCTCTCCCATGTGGCCCTGTGTGGCGTGCCCTGCTCAACTGTCTTCCTGGGTCTCTTCTCTGTCTCCTCCTGTGGCTGCACCTGGCTGACTAGCTCATAAAAGAACACAAAACATCTAAAGAATAGGAAGGCCTAAGATTGAAGATACAAAATAGCAGCTGTTATGTGATGGCTTTTAAATTATTTCTTTTGGAAAAAATAGTTACCTTTTCTATTTGAGATTGAAACAATAAATTCTAGTGCAGATTAAATTAGGTGACTTGATGCCAACAAACATCAAGGAACATTGTTTGAATCCTTGTGTTCTGTTACTCCTTGCCAAATTGTACTCAGAAATTGTTTGCACACAGGCAAATGTCTATATTGTACCCTAGTCATATGCCTCCCATTGCCCAGTCACTCCTACCAGTACTGCTTTACTTGGAGTTGATTATTTCTTCTTTCATTATAATTCAATATACCTTGATTTTTTTTATGCCACTTGCATTTAATAAGCAATATGGGAAAGTTGAAAGCATATGCGTATTAAAGTTAGATATCCTTGAGTCTGAATCCTAATTTTTTATAAATTCATTTCTGACTTTTATAGTCAGATGTAAAATGATTCATGCATTGGCTCTGATACATATTAATTGTGGATTATGAGAAGGTTTCATAACTTTCCTGAGAATTTATCAACTATAAAATGGGAATACTAATTATGGTTAACATCTATTGAGGGCTTATTAAGTACCACATATTGTATTTGCATTATCTCATTCTATCCTCACTGTAACCTTGTAATATAGCTACTGTTGATGAGATTCGAGACACACTACCCCAAAATATAGAACCTTGGCATTTGAGGAAACAGTAGAAGAAAGAAGGTTTATGAGATGGGAGAGTTTCCGTGACCCCTTCACAGGACTTCTGACAGGGGTGTGGCTTGTTTACTCCACCACTGTGCTCAAACCCCTTGTGGGAGAGGGAGCACACAGGTAAGTGGCAGCAGGAGCTGGGGTGAGGGCCTTTGGGTGCCGACTGGCCTGCAGCAGTGTGTAGGGTTTGCCTACGACCTCTGGAGCCCCAGAGGGTGTGTGTTACAAACAATGCTCTTTTAGTTTTGCCATCTATGGACAGCTTACATGTTAAACAGCTCAGTGAACAGTCAGTATGACAGCCTTTTTGGGTTTCTGCATCTAATGTGTCCCAAATTCTTGTCTAGCATCCAAGAAGAATCAGGTCACATGAATGGATGGAAGGGTGGTGTATGCAGAGGATTTACTGAGCAATGGAAGTGGCTCTCAGCATGATGGGGAGCTGGAAAAGGGATGGAGTGGGAAGATAATCTTCCCTGAGGTTCAGCCATCTCTGGCCAGACTTCTCTCCACATTCAGATGCTTCTTCTCTTCTCTCCTTCTCTGCTGCGCTGATCTTCTCCTCTGCCAGTGGAGCTTGGGCTTTTTATGGGTACAGGGTGGGGGGCATAGAAGGCCAAGGTGGTTTTGGAAAAGACAACATTTGGGTGGGAAAACAAGAATGCATGGTCTCATTTAGGGCTGCAGGTCCAAGCTTGAGGGTGGGCCCCTCGCTAGGGACCCCACCATCTTCTAGTCAGTGTTTCCCTGCCTCCTGTCCGTATTAGTTACTCTCACCTCCCCTTTGTTCCTTCTCCCCAGAAGCAGGCTAAAACCTAGAAAAGAATATTCTGACCTTCCCCTGAAGTGGGCCATAGACGCTTTTTCCAGAGGTACTTTTCCTATACCCAGAGGAAATGAATATCCTTATTTCTGAGGACATATGACACAGAAAAGAAGCTGAACAAACAGGTCTTGTTAGGTTTCTCCCAGTTTATTGCCATTAGATCATACCCACTTTGTCCAATCATACTTCACAACTGTGTACTCTTCATCAAACTTTACAGAAAAATATGCTGGTTTCTTTGTTTCCTCCGCCCTTCATTTCTGATGGATCCTGTGTCACTTAAAACTTATGTTAAATAAATATGTATGCTTTTTGTATTAGTCCATCCACACACTGCTATAAAGAAATACCTGAGATCAGGTAACTTAGAAGAAAAGAGGTTTCGCTGGCTCATGGTTCTGTAGGCTGTTCAGGAAGCATGGTAGCGTCTGCTTCTGAGGAGGCCTCAGGGAGCTTTCAGTCATGGCAGATGGCAAAGCAGAAGCAAGGCATGGAACTTCCTGCTCCCAGGATATTTCTGTTTTCTGTTCAAGTACAACCCATGCTGCTAAGATACGAGCAGGAAGAGGTATCCTTTGCTAAATCCTGTTTGAATATCATTGTAAATAAAGCCTCTGCTCTCAGATGTAATTAAAAAAAAAAAAGGCCAGGTGCCATGGCTCACACCTGTAATCCCAGCACTTTGGGAGGCCTAGGCAGATGGATCACCTGAGGTCAGGAGTTCAAGGCCAGACTAGCCAACATGGTGAAACCCGTTTCTACTAAAAAAAAAAAAAAAAAAATTTGTACTTTCTGGAAAGACTTACTTGTCTCCCACATGATGGGTGTAGCACATATTATTAAACTTACTTGTTTTTCTCTTGTTAATCAGTCTTTTGTGTTAGAAGGGTGTCTCAACTATGATCTTATGAAGATTGAGGAAACATTACATGGCTGGAGAAGGAGGAAGAGAGAGTGAGGGGAGAGGTACTAAACACTTGTCAACAACCAAATCTTGTGATAGCTCGCTCATTCACTATCATGAGAACAGCACTGAGATTGGACTAAACCATTCATGAAAGACCACCCTTGATCCAATCACCTCTCACAAGGCCCCACCTCCAACATTGGGGGTTACAATTCAACATGAGACTTGGGCAGGGACACAAATCCAAATCATACCACTTTTCTCTTGTTAACCTGTCTTTTGTTATAGGTGCCTCAGCCATGAACCTAGTGATGGAAAAGGAAAATAAATATTTTCTCTCCTACACAATTTTTACTCCTATTTTGTAGATGAAAAAGGGAGGCTTATGGAAGTAAAATTTCACCAAGGTCATTCAGCTAATAAGTACTATGTGAATTAGAATCTAGGCTCAACTTTTTCTCACTCAAATATTTTTATGCACTTTTCTATTATTCAAAAGCACTGGCTTTTAATCCTAATTGTAGATCAGAATTACCGAAGAGAGGTCGTTTTTTAAGCTATGATGATCAGGTCCTTTCATTGGGGTTGCTAATTTAATATATTTGGATGCATATTGGATATCATTTTTTTGAAAATTTCACTGGTGATTCTGATGTGTACCTAACATTTAGAGCACTCATTGCCTTAAAGGGTCTTAAATAACATACTGTATGTTGAAGGAAGCCAGGCTATTTCACCCCCAAGCATGCCTCTGTAACAGATATATTTTTAATCTAGAGGCAATTGGGAAGCAGCAGTTACAGAAAGGGCTATCTGAGCTGTCCTTTCTCACCTACGGCAGGCCATAAGAATTTCTGTGAAAAAAATGCAGGGGGGCTTCTGTCTTTCTTCTGCTTGCCTAAAGACAGAATATAAATCCTCCTTTGCTGGAGACAGCTGTTATCTGTTGAAAGTTGGCACCAGCATGGCTAGAGGAATCTGGGAGCAAACTCTGCTGCCTTCCATAGACTTTCTGCTTTGGGGAGTCTGAAGCTGCTCCCTCCTTTGTCTTATTACTGCTCAAAAATGCATTGCTCTGTGTTAAAATACTATTTAAGGAAGGCTCCCAACCCACTGCTTTGGAAGAGTTACTTTTCTGAAAGACTTACTTGTCTCTCACATGATGGTTGTGGTGCATATTATTAAACTTGCTTTTCTCTTGTTTATTGGTCTTTTGTGTTAGAAGAGTGTCTCAACTATGATCTTTTGAGGGTTGAGGAAACATTATAATTTCTTCCCTTCAATATGCACTGGAAATGATGATTTGAAATACAATAATAAGATTTATGCTTTGGAGTATTTTTATTGACTGATCTAATCAGGCCAAGATATTTACCTGCTTTGGAAAGGGGACATGGTGATGTTAGAAAAGGAATACCAAGAAAAATGGTTAGTATTCAGCTCTGATTCCCAAATAGGACTTTGTAGGAGGCTATAGTTTTAAGAGTCAGGGTATGCCAAGAGAGATATAAAGACCAAGCATGGAGTGTTCAAAAGGTAGAGACTGCTTCCTGATATAGGGAGACAAATCCTGTTTCACTTAGAAGAACTAAAGGTTTCTGCCTCAGACAGAAGAGAGGTATGATGTGGAGGAAGTAGAGAGTCCAAAGCCTGCCCTTTTTGGTCCTGGTAGAAAATGAATAGAAGAAGATAGGGAAAGGAGAAACAGAATTAGTAACAGAAACAACCACAAAAACAATAAGTTCTTATATTGCTTACCATGGGCCAGACACAGCCCTGAGTATCGTGATGGTTAATATTGAGTGCCAACTTGATTGGATTGAAGTATGCAAAGAATTGTTCCTGGGTGTGTCTGTGAGGATGTTGCCAAGAAAGATTAACATTTGAGTCAGTGGACTGAGAGAGGCAGACCCACCCTCAGTCTGGGTGGGCACCATCTAAACAGCTGCCAGCAAGGCTAGAAAAAGGCAGGCAGGAGAAGGTGGAAAGAGCTGACTTGCTGAGTCTTCCAGTCTTCATCCTTCTCCTGTGCTGGATGCTTCCTGCACTCAAATATCAGACTCCAAGTTTTTGAGATTTTGAAATCTTGGACTTACACAAGTGGTTTGCTAGGGACTCTTGGGCCTTTGGTCACAGATTCAAGGCTGCACTGTTGGCTTTCCTCCTTTCGAGATTTGGGACTCAGACTGATGCACCACTGGCTTCCTTGCTCCTCAGCTTGTAGATGGCCTATCGTGGGAACTTACATTGTGATCATGTGAGTCAATTCTTCTTAATAAACCCCCTTTAATATATACATATGTCCTATTAGCTCTGTCCCTTTAGAGAACCCTAACTAATACAAGCACCCTACCTTTTTAAACTTATTTAATTCTTAGAGTAACTATGAGGAGGAAGAGACCCATTTTACAGATGAGGAAATTGGAGCACAGAGACATGAGGTGACTTACCCCAGGGTATACAGCTTGGATACTGCTGGGGCAGGAACCTAGGCACTGGAGCAGTCTATCTCAGCCAGTGAGATTCATTTTTCCAAAGGAAATATGAATCATGGCATATTTCCTAGGCATGCAAGGGAGAGACTATAAGCTTTTAGACTGGAGAAGTGCATGTGGGCACACACGCCACACATACACAGTACACACTGTCTTCACCACCACTCTTTTCCAGCATGGCTCAAAGCTATGGTGCAACATCATTAGTGGGAAGTGGCTAGATAGGTAAGCTTAAACTCCATCTTCCCCACAGCTTGCCTCTGCATGGCTGGCAGGTAACAAGTAAGGGACCCAAAGCAGGGGGCTTAACATGCCCCAGTGAAGAGGTGCAGAAGTGCCAAATGGGCCTGTGGCTCACCAGAGTCTTGGGATTGGGATGAGATTTCTGTGAACTGTCCCTTCAAGAACAGAGGCAAATAAATGGCTGAAAGCACACACTCCAATGGAGACATAGGAACATTAAGCCTACATAGTAGAAGGAACCAGTCACCTTTAATAGCTACCAGTCTAGAGGACAACAGTTCTACCATTTCACAACAGAGATATTGCTGGATCTGAAGAACCTAGAACAATCTCTTCAAATAACTCAATTTTTAAGGACAAATGTCAACTCTTTCAGATTTTTACTTGCTACTGTTTTCTAAGTTATAGTCTGACTAATGAGTGGTTTATATGACTTCATGGAAGCAGAGGGATTTAGAATGCAGACAACACTAGGAGCTTCTGAAATCCAGCCCAAGATTGGCTAAGGGTGTGGCTTAAGATTTGGAATTTGGTCCGTTCCAAGAAGGCTGAATAGGAACAGCTCCAGTCCGCAACTCCCAGCGTGATCGATACAGAAGACAGGTGATTTCTGCAATTACAACTGAGGTACCTGGTTTATCTCATTCGAACTGGTTGGACAGTGGGTGCAGCCCATGGAGGGTGAGCTGAAGCAGGGCGGGGCATCACCTCACTCAGGAAGTGCAAGGGGTTGGGGGATTTCCCTTTCCTAGCCAAGGGAAGCCGTGACAGACTGTACCAGGAAAATCGGGACACTGCCACCTAAACACTGTGCTTTTCCAATGGTCTTAGCAAATGGCACACCAAGGGATTATATCCCGTGCCTGGCTCAGAGGGTCCCACATCCATGGAGCCTTGCTCACTGTAAGTCTGAGAGCAGACTGTGTGGCAGCAAGTCTGGCTAGGGGAGGGGTGTCCGCCATTGCTGAGGCTTGAGCAGGTAAACAAAGCGGCCCCAAGGAAGCTCGAACTGGGTGGAGCCTATTGCAGCTCAACAAGGCCTGCCTGCCTCTGTAGACTCCACCTCTGGGGGAAGGGCATAGCTGAACAAAAGGCAGCAGAACCTTCTCCAGACTTAAATGTCCCTGTCTGACAGCTCTGAAGAGAGCAGTGGTTCTCCCAGCACAGTGTTTGAGCTCAGAGAATGGACAGACTGCCTCCTCAAGTGGGTGCCTGACCCCTTGTAGCCTAATCTGGAGACACCTCAGTAGAGGCCGACTGACACCTCATACAGGTGGGTACCCCTCTGAGATGAAGCTTCCAGAGGAAGGATCAGTCAGCGATATTTGCTGTTCTGCAATATTTGCTGTTCTGCAGCCTCTGCTGGTTATACCCAGGGAAACAGGGTCTGGAGTGGACCTCCAGCAAACTCCAACAGACCTGCAGCTGAGGGACCTGACTCTTAGAAGGAAAACTAACAAACAGAAAGGACATCCACACCAAAACCCAATCTGTATGTCACCACCATTGAAGACCAAAGGTAGATAAAACCACAAAGATGAGGAGAAACCAGAGCAGAAAAGCTGAAAATTCTAAAAATCAGAGTGCCTCTTCTCCTCCAAAGGAACGCAGCTCCTCACCAGCAATGGAACAAAGCTGGACAGAGAATGACTATGATGAGTTGACAGAAGTAGGCTTCAGAAAGTCAGTCATAACAAAGTTCTCTGAGCTAAAGGAGGATGTTTGAACCCATTGCAAGGAAGCTAAAAACCTTGAAAAAAGATTAGACGAATGGCTAACTAGAATAAACAGTGTAGAGAAGACCTTAAATGACCTCATGGAGCTGAAAACCATGGCACGAGAACTACATGATGCATGCATAAGCTTCAGTAGCCGATTCAATCAAGTGGAAGAGAGGACACCAGTGATTGAAGATCAAATGAATGAAATGAAGAAAGAAGAGTAGTTTAGAGAAAAAAGAATAGAAAGAAATGAACAAAGCCTCCGAGAAATATGGGACTATGTGCAAAGACCAAATCTACATTTCATTGATGTACCTGAAAGTGACGGCGAGAATGGAACAAAGCTGGAAAACACTCTTCAGGATATTATCCAGGGGAACTTCCCCAACCTAGCAAGGCAGGCCAACATTCAAATTCAGGAAATACAGAGAACACCACAAAGATACTCCTCCAGAAGAGCAACCCCAAGAAACATAATTGTCAGATGCATGAAGGTTGAAATGAAGGAAAATAGTTAAGGGCAGCCAGAGAAAAAGGTCGGGTTACTGAGAAAGGGAAGCACATCAGACTAACAGTACATCTCTCGGCAGAAACTCTAAAAGTGGCAGAAACTCTACAACCTAGAAGAGAGTGGGAGCCAATAGTCAACATTCTTAAAGAAAAGAATTTTCAACCCAGAACTTCATATCCAGCCAAACTAAGCTTCATAAGTGAAGGAGAAATAAAATCCTTTACAGACAAGCAAATGCTGAGAGATTTCATCACCACCAGGCCTGCCTTAAAAGAGCTCCTGATGGTGCCACTGCACTCCAGCCTGTGTGACAGAGAAAGACTCCATCTCAAAACAAAAACAAAAAACAAACAAACAAAAAACAGCTCCTGAAGGAAGCATTAAACATGGAAAGGAACAACCAGTACCAGCTGCTGCAAAAACATGTCATATTGTAAAGACTATTGATGCTAGGAAGAAACTGCATCAACTAATGGGCAAAATAACCAGCTAACATCATAATGACAGGATCAAACCCACACATAACAATATTAACCTTAAATGTAAATGGGCCAAATACTCCAATTAAAAGACATAGACTGGCAATTTGGATAAAGAGTCAAGACCCATCAGTGTGCTGTATTCAGGAGACCCATCTCACATGCAGAGACACACATAGGCTCAAAATAAAGGGATGGAAGAAGATCTACCAAGCAAATGGAAAGCAAAAGAAAGCAGGAGTTGCAATCCTAGTCTCTGATAAAACAGACTTTAAACCAACAAAGATCAAAAGAGACAAAGAAGGCCATTACATAATGGTAAAGGGATCAATTCAACAAGAAGAGCTAACTATCCTAAATATATATGCACCCAATACAGGAGCACCCAGATTCATAAAGCAGACCTACAAAGAGACTTAGACTCCCACACAATAATAATGGGAGACTTTAACACGCCACTGTCAATATTAGACGGATCAGTGAGACAGAAGGTTAACAATGATATCCAGGACTTGAACTCAGCTCTGTACCAAGTGGACCTAATAGACATCTACAGTGCTCTCTCTCCACCCCAAATCAACAGAATATACATTCTTCTCAGCACCATAATGCACTTATTCTAAAATTGACCACATAGTTGGAAGTAAAGCACTCCTCAGCAAATGTAAAAGAATAGAAATCACAACAAACCGTCTCTCAGACCACAATGCAATCAAATTGGAACTCAGGATTAAGAAACTCACTCAAAACCACACAACAACATGGAAACTGAATAACTTGCTCCTGAATGACTACTGGGTAAATAACAAAATGAAGACAGAAATAAAGATGTCCTTTGAAACAAATAAGAACAAAGACACAACATACTAGAATGTCTGGGACACATTTAAAGCAGTGTGTAGAGGGAAATTTATAGTACTAAATGCCCACAAGAGAAAGCAGGAAAGATCTAAAATTGACACCCTAACATTACAATTAAAAGAACTAGAGAAGCAAGAGCAAATGAATTCAAAAGGTAGCAGAAGGCAAGAAATAACTAAGATCAGAGCAGAACTGAAGGAGATAGAGAAACAAAAAAACCCTTCAAAAAATCAATGAATCCAGGAGCTAGTTTTTTGAAAAGATCAACAAAATTGATCAACCACAAGACTAATAAAGAAGAAAAGAGAGAGGAATCAAATAGATGTAATAAAAAATGATAAAGGGGATATCACCACCAATCCCACAGAAATACAAACTACCATCAGAGAATACTATAAAAACCTCTACCCATATAAACTAGAAAATCTAAAAGAAATGGATAAATTCCTGTATGCATACACCCTCCTAAGACTAAACCAGGAAGAAGTTGAATCCCTGAATCAACTAATAACAGGCTCTGAAATTGAGGCAATAATTAATAGCCTACCAACCAAAAAAAGTCCAGGACCAGACAGATTCACAGCCAAATTCTACCAGAGGTACAAAGAGGAGCTGGTACCATTCCTTCTGAAACTATTCCAATCAATAGAAAAGGAGGGAATCCTTCATAATTCATTTTATGAGGCCAGCATCATCCTGATACCAAAGCCTGGCAGAGACACAACAAAAAAAGAGAATTTTAGACCAATATCCCTGATCAACATTGATGTGAAAATCCTCAACAAAATACTGGCAAACCAAATCCAGCAGCACATCAAAAAGTTTATCCACCAAGATCAAGTTGGCTTCATCCATGGGATGCAAGGCTGGTTCAATATATGCAAATCAATAAACATAATCCATCACTTAAACAGAACCAATGACAAAAATCACATGATTATCTCAGTAGATGCAGAAAAGGCCTTCAATAAAATTCAACAGCCCTTCATGCTAAAAACTGTCAATAAACTATATATTGATGGAACATATCTCAAAATGATAAGAGCTATTTATGACAAGCCCACAGCCAATATCATACTGAATGGGTAAAAACTAGAAGCATTCCCTTTGAAAACTGGCACAAGACAGGGATGCCCTCTTTCACCACTCCTATTCAACATAGTGTTGAAAGTTCTGGTCAGGGCAATCAGGCAAGAGAAAGAAATAAAGGGTATGCAATTAGGAAAAGAGGAAGTCAAATTGTCCCTGTTTGCAGATGTCATGATTGTATATTTAGAAAACCCCATTGTCTCAGCCCCAAATCTCCTTAAGCTGATAAGCAAATTCAGCAAAGTCTCAGGATACAAAATCAATGTGCAAAAATCACAAGCATTCTTGTACACCAATCACAGACAAACATAGAGCCAAATCATGAGTGAACTCCCATTCACAATTCCTTCAAAGAGAATAAAATACCTAGGAATCCAACTTACAAGGGATGTGAAGGACCTCTTTAAGGAGAACTACAAACCACTGCTCAACGAAATAAAAGAGGATACAAACAAATGGAAGAATATTCCATGCTCATGGATAGGAAGAATCAATATTGTGAAAATGGCCATACTGCCCAAGATAATTTATAGATTCAATGACATCCCCATCAAGCTACCAATGACTTTCTTCACAGAATTCGAAAAAACTACTTTAAAGTTCATTTGGAGCCAAAAAACAGCCCACATTGCCAAGACAATCCTAAGCACAGAAAAAAAAGTTGGAGGCATCAAACTACACTACAAGGCTACAGTAAGCAAAACAGCATGGTATTGGTACCAAAACAGAGATATAGGCCAATGGAACAGAACAGAGCCCTCAGAAATAACACCACACATCTACAACTATCTGATCTTTGACAAACCTGACAAAAAGAAGAAATGGGGAAAGGATTCCCTATTTAAAAAATGGTGCTAGGAAAACTGGCTAGCCATTTATAGAAAGCTGAAACTAGATCCCTTCCTTACCCCTTATACAAAAATTAATTCAAGATGGATGAAAGACTTAAATGTTAGACCTAAAGCCATAAAAACCCTAGAAGAAAACCTAGGCAATACCATTTAGGACACAGGCATAGGCAAGGGCTTCATGACTAAGACACCAAAAGCAATGGCAACAAAAGCCAAAATAGACAAATGGGATCTAATTAAACTAAAGAGCTTCTGCACAGCAAAAGAAACTACCATCAGAGTGAACAGGCAACCTACAGAAAGGGAGAAAATTTTTGCAATCTTCCCATGAGACAAAGGGCTAATATCCAGAATCTACAAAGAACTTAAACAAATTTACAAGAAAAAATCAAACAACCCAATCAAAAAGTGGGCAAAGGATATGAACAGACACTTTTCAAAAGAAGACATTTATGCAGCCAACAGACACAGGGGAAAAGATGCTCATCATACTGGTCATCAGAGAAATGCAAATCAAAACCACAATGAGATACCATCTCACACTGGTTAGAATGGCCATCATTAAAAAGTCAGGAAACGAGATACTGGAGAAGATGTGGAGAAATAGGAGCACTTTTACACTATTGGTGGGAGTGTAAACTAATTGAACCATTGTGGAAGACAGTGTGGCGATTCATCAGGGCTCTAGAACCAGAAATGCCATTTGACCCAGTGATCCCCTTATTGGGTATATACCCAAAGGATTAGAAATCATGGTACTATAGAGACACATGCACACGTATGTTTATTGCAGCACTATTCACAATAGCAAAGACTTGGAACCAACCCAAATATCCATCAATGATAGACTGGATTAAGAAAATTTGGCACATATACACCATGGAATACTATGCAGCCCTAAAAAACGACAAGTTCGTGTATTTTGCAGGGATGTGGATGCAGCTGGAGACCATCATTCTGAGCAAACTATCACAAGGACAGAAAACCAAACAAGGCATGTTCTCATTCATAGGTGGGAATTGAACAATGAGAACACTTGGGCACAGGGTGGGGAACATCACACACCAGGGCCTGTCGTGGGGTGGAGAGATGGGGGAGGGATAGCATTAGTAGAAATATCTAACGTAAATGATGAGTTAATGGGTGCACCAAGCCAACAGGGCACATGTATACATATGTAACAAACCTGCACGTTGTGCACATGTACCCTAGAACTTAAAGTATATAAAAAAAAAAGATTTGAAATTTAAGCAATTCTACAATTTTAAGTCTTACCTGTAAAATGAAGATAATTTAGGTAATCCTCTCACAGAATTGTGGAAATTAAAGGAATTAATCTACATGTTAAAGGAATTAATCTACAGTCCCTGACATGTAAGGGGGAGGATGTTAGGCCCCTTAATCTCAGATCATGAGAGGTGATTTATTCTGGCATATCATGTTACATAGGATTTCACTAACTCAATTACAAGCTCCTTGAAGGTGAAACTTTTACTTATTTTTTTTGTAAATGCATAGTACCTGGTACAATGTCTAGTACTACAATACTCAGCAAATAAATGTTAATTTCAACGTCTGCTCAGGCAGTTCAGGAGATCTCTATTTTTTGGTAATGTGAGCATCCCAAATGGTCTTGACTGTAAAGGGCACTAGAAGATCTCCTCTTCTAGTTTAGCCCATCCTTGATGGTTTTGCTGAAGTTTATCTCCTCATTTTCCCGTTCACCCTGACCTTGAAAACACAAAGTATCCTGTGGTTCTTTCCTCACAAAAATAAACAGACATTTTCATATTCTTATACACTTCTCCTCTTAACTTTAGCAAAACATTTCAGCCTAAAGATCCATCATCAGTGAAACCTCTATTATATAATAATGCCAGGTCAAGACCTTTCCAAGCAAAAAAAGGTTTAGTGCTTTTTTCTGCTGAGTGAAACACACAACCCTTTGTCTCACAATATACTTTTGAACTTAGCATTGTCATTCTATGAACTCAAATAATGTTCCTCATTGAAATCATGTTAACTGTGAGACAGATGGGATTTCTAAATGAGCTAAATTTGAGAATCAAGGGGGATGACTATTACTGCACTTGGTGATTTGACTACATTCACATGTTCTATATTGCATTCTTATATGTGGTGCTTTCTTTAGCTCTTAAAATGTGACTCCAGGTTTAATTATTTAAAAAATTTATAAGAATTTATAAATGGTAAATAGTGAAATTCACTAATTTTGTTCTCTTTTCCTTTTCTCAAAACTATGGCGTCTCAATGTAGGCCTATGCCACCAGCTTTCTGTTTTACATGAAATAACCACAGTCATAATGCCAGACAGATTTGCAAAAATATGCTTCTGGTCACAAAGCGGGACAGAGATACAGGGTATAGATAGAACACGGGAAAACACATTGCAGTAATGTCATGCTGAAGGGTCAGTACAAACATCTCCATAAAAAATAATCAAAAGTTATTGTAATTTGGAATATGGCTCTGAATTCATTTTCACGAACATTGCATTACTGCAAATGGATATGATGATAATCCATTTGTCTGTGCTTTGCTTTAACTGATATTATTCTAAAATAATAATTTATAAATAAAATTAAAATAATAATTTTAGAGTAATATCAGTTAAAGCAAAGGCAAATGGATAATCGTATTTTGATCTTATTATAATAAATGTTAATGAAGTGTATTAGCTATTGTCTAATGGACTTTGAAATACGGGGTAATTATTTTTAGCCAACATTAGCTCTTTGGTTAATCAATCCAAATGATTGCCAGAGAAGGGGTATTTTAAAAGACAGCAATTAGGATTTCGGTAAATTAATTTGGTTAAATTGTAGTTAAAGTTAAAAGTTATTTTAATCATACGACATAAAATCCTGAGTAAATGGTCATTTAATAATTAGCTCAGGCTGGGTGCGGTGGTTCACACCTGTAATCCCAGCACTTTGGAAGGCCGAGATGGGTGGATCACAAGGTCAGGAGTTCAAGACCAGCCTGATCAACGTGGTGAAACCCCGTCTCTACTGAAAATACAAAAAAATTAGTTGGGCATGGTAGTGGGTGCCTGTTATCCCAGCTACTCAGGAGGCTGAGGCAGAAGAATCGCTTGAACCTGGGAGGCGGAGGTTGCAGTGAGCCGAGATCGTGCCACTGCACTCCAGCCCGTGTGACAGAGCAAGACTCCGTCTCAAAAAAAAAAAAAAAAAAAAAATAGTTCAAATTTTGCCTGCTAACAATAAAGTATTTAAAGTTTCCACTGGGTAAATGCAAAGTTTGATTGTTTCGTTCAATCAATCTTGTCAGTGCCTCTTTTCCTGAACATTTTGCAAAGGAATCTATACAATTAAAATAAATGGAATTGAGTACTTGTGGGTGGGAGATTTGACTGCAAAATGGACTCCTCAGAGTGTGTTTATTTATAAAACTATGACAAAGCCTTTTAAAATTCATACACAAAATAGTAAGATACAATTGTCTAAGACTATAATACAATGGGTAGATGCAAATCTCTGGAAGTAAAAATAGATCAAATGTCAAAACATGCCAAAACTATTATATCAGCAGCTTTCATCATTGTTAATATTTTATGGAATGAAAATATTCCTTATGCCTCTGTCAGAAGCCTTCTTGAATCTTGACCTAATTTGTTGGGATAATTTAAGAATTTAAAACTTGCTGTTTCTATCTCTGGCTAGTTTAATTCATCATTTAGCTCTCTACAAGACTAAAGACACACAGCGAAAATAGCTCTTACATATCAACATTTAAATGAAAACAGCCTCTATATCATGCAGAGTGGAGAATTTGCTAATCAAATGTTCGCTGGGGCAATACTTATAGAAATATAGTAAAGAGCATCTGACCAAGTGTTAATGCTTTGTAGGAAAAGAAATGATGTTATTTGCTTTAGATATAAAGTCATTTCTTTTTAAAAATTAGCCTATTTAATGCATGGGAGATTGCCGTATTCCTTCATTTAATGTTGCATTCTCTATAATGATTTCTGATTACCAAAATGCATAGTACAAATGCTAATCAGGACCCTTTTCACAACAAGTGCGGATGCTGAGTGCCTCCTACGAGTTTAATCACAGTGTGTGATTCACACAGTAATGGGTCATAATTGCCCCCCACCAAGTTGTCTTGAGGGTCTTGCTTCATTTTATTACCACTGGACCTTATCAACCATTGAAATCCACCACCGTTGCCTTGAAGGTTGCAACCAATCTTTACATGCATGATTATTTCCAAATAAGGATGCCCAAGAAGGGTGAAGGATTGTATTTGTTCTCTCCCCAGTTTTACAATAAATTAAAAAATGAATAGCAGTATTTATATAATTTTGTATTACCTTTCACTTTTCTTTTACTTGAAAAACAGGCTGATTGCCATCTCTCCAGGTAATTAAATCTAGTTGATAGCTTATGTACAGATGCATTAGAAAGCTTTTTATTTCTGTTAGCTTCAGACATCCTGGGGTTCATTTTCTGTGTGATACCTGGGGAGCTACACATATAAATCACTGTCACTTTAGAGAATAGCAGGCTCCATCATTTCTTCTTTAAATCAAACTTAGAAGATTCCAAACTTTGCAATTGACTGCTGCAGATTATTAGGAGTAGAACTGGATGGCTGTTCTTCCCCAGAGGGGGCTGCAGTGTCTCCTTGCAGGACTGGCTGTGCATAGAGTAAATGGCTGCCTAGGTTATGTATTGGATTACTTCCCCTTTAAATAACTATCTCCCACCTAGACACCTGTATAGCTGACTATATATTTTATAATTAAAAAGAACATTTTTTCACTTTAGTGTAGACGTTCAACAGTTTCTTGATGCCTAAAGTTGTTTTAACAAGCACAAGCTATTTATGTTCCATAATTAGAGAAATTAGGCCATGGATATTTACTAAGCACCCACTATGTGCCAGTCATCACCTAAGGTCTTTGGAAAATAGCAGTAAGCAGGAAAAGTCCCTATTCTCAAGGATCTTATAGGCTAGCGAGAGTAGTGATAACACAAATAAGTAACATAGCAACTTAAATTGACGGTAAGGTGTAAATGAAGGGAAGATTTGTTGGGGATGGGGTGGGGAGAAAACATGGGACTACTAAATTAGAAAGAATGAATGAATTATGGGAAAGTAAAACACATGCCAGACCCAGTGCGGTGGCTCACACCTGTAATCCCAGCATTTAGGGAGGCCAAGGCAGGCAGTTCACTTGAGGTCAGGAGTTCGAGAACGGCTTTGTCAACATGGCAAAACCCTGTCTCTACTAAAAATACAAAAATTAGCTGGGTGTGGTGGCATATGCCTGTATTCAGTCCCAGCTACTCGGGAAGCTGAGGCAGGAGAATCACTTGAACCGGGGAGGCAGAGGTTGCAGTGAGCCGAGATCACACCACTGCACTCCAGCCTGGGCAACAGAGCAAGACTCTGTCTCAAAGAACGCAACAACAACAGAGTAAGACTCGGTCTCAAAAAACACAACAACAAAACAAACCACATGCCCAAAAGAAGGGAAATGCAAAGACAATTACCTACTTAAGAGTTCTGTCTCAGACTCACTCTATTTTTCTTTCTAAATGGGCAATAGCAGGATTTTAGCTAGGCTTTGGGATTCTGATTTCTTTTCTTTCTTTTTTTGTTATCAAGAGTATTGCTAGTGGTTGCTCAAAAAGTTTAAAATAGAATTTCCAAATGATGCAGCCAATTCACTCCCAGGTAGATATCCAAAATAATGGAAAGAACTTACTTAAATCCATGTATATGCATGTTCATAGCAGCCCTATTCACAACAGCCAAAAGGAAGAAACAGGTCAAATATCTATTAGTGAAGGACTGGATGAACAAATTGTAGTATATACATACAACGGAGTATTATTCATCCATAGAAAGGGATAAAGTATTGATACACGAAAACATGCTAAGCATGAGGAGCCAGACAGATAAGACTACATATTGAATGTTTCCGTTTATGCAATATCTAGAATAGGTAAAATCCATAGAGATAGAAAACAGATTGGTTGTTGCCAGGGACTAGGAGCAAGAAAGGATGAGGAGGAACTGCTTGATGGGTATGGATTGTCCTTTTGGAGTAACAAAAATATTTTGGAACTTCATAGAGATGATGGTTATATAACATGTTGAATATACTAAATGCCATTGAATTGTATACTTTAAAGTGGTAAATTTTATGTTAGATGAATTTAGTCTCAATCATAAAAAAAGAATATTGCAACATGTTTACTCCAGGAGAAGGTAAGCATGGTGATATGGAATGCTGTGTCATACCCTTGTTAATTGATTGATTCATTCATTTTTTTCCTCATATCTATTGTGTATCATTTATCAGACATTTGTACTATGTGTCACCAAGATAGACTTAGTTAGTTGATGTCTTTATAGACACTGTCTTGTATGGGATCCAGACAAATGTAAACATTTTATATGGACCATAGAAGCTTTCCTTTTTCCAATGTCCATCTCATGCTTTTATAGGTTAACTGTATATTTTGCAATTAAAAAGAACATGTTTTTTACCTTAGTGCAGACGTGCAACAGGTGTTTCCTCAGATAGCAACACTCAAAGTAGGATGCCTCAATCACTTCTTTAAATTCAGCATTGAATCCTCCATGTCATTAAACACAATGGGTATTTGGGTCACTAAAGATTTGTCTATACAGCACAAGTATTTGCAGATATACAGCTACAACCCCTATTTTATCAAAATCGACAGTACTCAGTTTTTTGCCCAAATGCTTTCTACAGACAATTTGTTTAGTAAGTTCTACAGTCAAAACAGGGAAATGCTCCATGTAATATTCTAATATTCTTACATTATAAAGCTCCAGTACATAGTAGCATTCTATATCCTCTGAAGAACTTTACAGAAATACATTTATTTTACTTTAAGATTTCATGAGGCTATTTGACCATAGGATTTTTTTTTTTTTTGCATAAAACACTTACTATTATCTGACAGAATTAATATTATACAGGACACATAGTGTGAAATGCAGTTTTAGATCTCTGAAACTCTTCAATGTGTTAGACTTGCTTTTATAGCCAAATAATTTAAGGAGTAATCATCACAAAATAGAGCAGTGCTCCTGTACACTTAGTTGGCTTCATTTTTCTACTTTTATGACTTCTGAGATTATTTTATTTTATTTTAGAGACAGGGTCTCACTTTGTCACTCAGGTTGGAGTGCAGTGGTGTGAACTTGGCTCACTGCAACCTCTGCCTCCTGGGCTCAAGCCATCCTCCCTCCTCAGCCTCCAAAGTAGCTGGGACTACGGGCATACACCACCACACCTGGCTAATTTTTGTATTTTTTTGTAGAGACAGGGTTTTGCCATGTTGCCCAGGCTGGTCTCAAACTCCTGGGCTCAAGCAGCCCACCCACCTCAGCCTCCCAAAGTGCTGGGATTACAGGCATGAGCCCCTATGCCCGACCCTGATATTATATTATTAATTATTTTGTGTACTCACTGTCTCTTTCTCTAGAGCATAAGGACTATAAATGTAGAGATGCCTCATGTTTTATTCACTGCTGTATCTCCAGTGTCTAGAACAATGCCTGGCATGTAATAGGTCTAAATATGTTTCTGTTGAATGAATGAGTAAAGTGGCTGCAAAAAAATAACTATTGATTTTTTGGCTAATTTTCTAACACATTAATCTTACGTTCTTGTTCTGCTAAAGGGAGAATAGAGCAGATATGTACTGTAATCAGATGCGTTTGACAAGATTCCGAAAAAAGAGCAATTTCACTCACCATTTGGAATAGACCATTTTTTGTTGATACTATGTTTATAACAGATAATATTAATATTAATAAAATAACAAGAGAATATAAACTGCCAAGAACATCTTGGACAGTAAATGAGACAGGATTGGATTTATTGTCTGTCCATTAAGTCTATTTTAATTTATGACTAAAGCATTGGAGAGGGCCTGGGTAACCTGATATTTTCACCAACAAGGCATGGTAAAAGCAACCACAACCGTTGACCACATGATCCAAATCCAGGTCCAACTCTGCTGTTAAGAAGCTGGGTAAATCATTGTGTAACTCGCTTTTCTGGACCTCTCTTTTGTTATCTGTGAAATAAGCAGACTGGACTAACATATTTTGAAGGTACCTTCTGTATTTAACGCACCATAATTCCCACAGTTCTGGATCCATTATTTTCCTCCTTTATAAATCAGTCTCTCCAACTGCTTACTTTTCATCACAACTGTTTTGAATTCTTTCTGTGTGGCTACATTTTGAGTCTCTTAGGAACTGACTTCAATAGGCTATTATTTGGATTCACTGAGTCCTCGTTGTTATTCTGAGGTCAGCTTCTGCCCACTCATTTGCCATCCATCACCAGTCTCCAGACCTTCCAAACAAAACCTATTGAATACATCATCACTTCCTAGGGTCAGGATGAGGGTCAAACAGCCCTCAAAGCACATTTCCCACCAACTGGCACTTGGGGTGCAGACTCTCATCACTCAAAGTCCCAAATCAACTAAGTCCTGAGGGATCTGCTGGGGAAATCAGTCAGACTGTCAGTTTTCTCATTGCATTCCTGGCCATTCAGTTTATGGAGAGGGTCTGAGTGATGCATGTAGATTAAACCAGGCCTCCTCCTTTTACAGTTCTTTAAAGTCTAGGTCAATCTTGTCTCCCCAAGGATCTTAGCCAAGATCCTTGGGCTCTCTAACCCAGGGGTCCTAAGCCTCTATTATCTTTGCATGTTTCTCTTTTATAGGAATCTTCCAGGACTGGGTTTACTAAGAGTCATCCACAACCTCAGGCTTGAGCTCTTCTTGCAGCACCATCCAAGTGGGAGGGGAGGAAGACAGCATGGAGCTGGAGAAGCTGCATTAGTGTGTATTTTGTAGCTACATTCTCTTCTCTGTTGTCTCCCAGTGAAAAAGGCCCGTGAGACAAAATTACTTCTTTTCAGTGAGTTACGTGGAGGAAGTTTCATGGATTCAGTTGTTGGTGTGAATGTTAAATTAAATGTTAATGTTAAATCAGTATGTTAAAATGAGAACTATTCTAAATATATGTGGGGAAAAAAACCTGATGCAGTAAAAACTCCTTTAGAATAGTGTGTTTCTTGTTAAATACCAAAAATTAGCACCATTTTGCTGATCCTAAAACATGAAGTTTAAGGCCAAAACATTTTTAGATTCCCACAATGGATTTTTCAGAGTTCCTAAAAACATTATCATAAACTCTCATATATTCTAAAATAATTAAACGGAAGTTCTTGGAGCTATCTTGCCAAGGTCATTTGGAGATTATTTCTTGAGCTGCTTTGAAATAATGAAAAAAAATTGTAATGTGAATTGTAATTACTTAGAACACTGTAGAATAAAGCTACAGTAAATTCCTTCACAGTTGAACTAAACTGTTTAACACATGGAATGTCTAATTGACAATTCTGTACCAAAGTGTAAATTTGTCAAGGAAGGATACACAACAAGTTTTTTTTAACATCTCAGTGAGTGCTGTTGTGATTTGGATCTATTACTTCTGAATATTGCATGAAGCTGACAAGCACTTGTCATTTAAAGACCACATGGAGGCATTTAGTTTTCCATTTAGACATAATAACACATTATGCAAATAAGCTTGCAAAGGAAAGCTGGAGGCTGACATGAAATAAACTGTCAAACACAAGTTGCTAATAAATGAACATTTCTTTATAGATTGTCTTAATTTGGGGAGTTGAAAAATACATTTGGCTGTGGTGGATCAGGAACCTTACTCTCGTGGTACATAGTAGACGTCTCAATTGTTGGCTTTGCAACCACATTCCTTCCCTGCAATTATGGCAAGAGGTTTTGGTTTAAGAAAAACTCTCAAAACTTTCATTTTATAAAAGAGGTTTATAAATAAATTGTATTCCCACATTTTCATGGTTTAGAGATATCCTAGTTGGATTCATTCTCATGTGATTTTTTACTCCTCCATTTTGCACTGTCCTGTAATAGGTCTAATACTTTCAATTTGATCTAGATAACAGATTATCGGAATTCAAAGGGAGTTTTTGACATTTGTCATTTTAACTAGGCAGGATTTCTCAGAGAACACATCCAAATCTCCTGGAAGCCTTCTTGAAAATGTGTATTCCTGGAAGTCTTATTACAAATGCATATTCCAGAGTACCAACCAAGACTGACCTAATCAGAATTTCTGGGAGTAGGAGTTATTAATTTGCAATTTTGAAAAGTAGCCCAGTAATTCTTGTGCTCAATAGAGTTTGAGTAACTCTGGACTAGACAGTCCTTGAAGGCCCATGACAAGTACAATTTTAAGACTGCTAAAGCTGGAATGTGTGTTTCAAATCAGGTGTAGCATGAAGTTGGGGACTGATTTATTTCCGGTGAATCTGGCTCAAGATGCAGCATTTGCCACCCAGTGAGCTGCACTCTACATTTGTCCTCATTTAACAGTAACTCCAATGAAGTCATATAAGAAACACAACCACAGCTATTTCTCTGTGACAGCGGCCCCTAGGGGCAGACCTGGAGGTGGGACGGATATCAGAAGTAGGAGAATGTGGCTGGAAAAGGGGGAAGGTCTAAGTGGAGAGACAGAGTGGAGGCTGTTTAGCCTCCTCCCTTCATCTAATCTCTGCCCAGAAGTAATCTTAAGAGCTTTTGATCTTTTTTTTTTTTTTTTTCACAGAACATGGAAAAGATAGCAAAAGTTTCCCTCAGGCCTGGTGTGGCCATTTATGCCCGTAACCCCGGCACTTTGGGAGGCTAAGGCAGGTGGATCACTTGAGCTTAGGATTTTATTTTTTTATTTTTTTATTTTTTCAGACAGAGTCTCACTCTGTCACCAGGCTGGAGTGCAGTGGCATGATTTTGGCTCACTGCAACCTCTGCCTCCCGGGTTCAAGCGATTCTCCTGCCTCAGCCTCCCAAGTAGCTGGGACTACAGGCACGCATCAGCACGCCCAACTAATTTTTTGTATTTTTAGTAGAGACGGGGTTTCACCGTATTGGCCAAGGTGGTCTCAATCTCTTGACCTCGTGATCCACCCTCCTCAGCCTCCCAAAGTGCTGGGATTACAGGAGTGAGCCACTCTGCCCAGCCAAGTCTGGGATTTTGAGACCAGCCTGGGCAACATAGTGAGATCCATCTCTAAAAAAAAAAATTTAAAAATTAGCTGGTGTGGTGGCATGCACCTGTGTCCCAGCTGTTCAAGGGCTGAAGTGGGAGGCTTGCTTGAGCCCAGGGGGTCAAGGCTGGAGTGAGCCATGATTGTACCACTGCACTCCAGCCTGAGTGATGATTAATTGTACCACTGAACCCCGGCCTGGGCAACAGAGTGAGATCCTGTCTCAAAAAATAAAAAATAAAAAAGTTTCCATCATGGCCTTAAAGTAATTGGGAGAGCATTAGATTGAAGCAGCTCCAGGGCTCTGGGTTTCTACTTAAGCAAACTGAAACCCAACTCAGTATAACTATTCTAGAAAAACAAAACTTAAGCTTAACCAATCAGAAACCACTAACCTCTAACTAGTGACTTCCTAGTGGAATGATGGAAATCAGGTTGCTGTTGCACTTTAACCAATTGAATAATTTCTTGGCCTTGTCTCTGATCATAAAAGCCTTCCTCTTGTGCCCTTGGGCTGAGCCTCTCAAATACTTCTGGTTGGAGCCACCTGATTCATAAATCATTGTCTACTCAAGCAAACTCTTTAAAATGTTAATGTGCATAAATTTATCTTTCAACACCCCTCAGACTTCCTTTTGAACCCATTAACTATCAGAACAGGAACACTTTTCTGTTCCCTGACACTGCTGTGCTGTTGCTTAGTTAGCTGTGATTTCAGACTTCATTGGATTCAGTTCTGCATCCAGTTTAGACTTCTGAATTAGCTCAAATTTTTGTCCTCTGTTCAGGTGCTTGAAAAAACATTTGCTTTGTCTGCCATCTCTCATATGGAGGCATCCTGATGTGTTTCTAATGCTGAAGTGTAGTTGTTGCTTCTTTTAATTCCAATCTCCTGTCTGCCTTAGTGCCCCAATCTACATATTGACAAAGACTCCCTGACCAAACTTTAGTCAGGCTCCTCTGAGCCCTCTTCTCTACTGGGCCTTGACTTTGGTCCCTGTCTTTGCTGGGTTTGCATAGCCCACTTGTAGCAAGAATCCTGCTGAATCAATTTAGGGAGAAAGTCGCACCCTCTATATCCGATCAAGTTTTTCATCCCCCAACCTTGATATCTTATCACCCTGGCTTGCCTTCAGCAATAATTTTGTTAAATTGGTTTAGAAAGAATCCTTCCACCCTTGATGACTTCTTGTAGTAATTTTCCATTCACGGACTGCACATCTTTGATGTCTTTCGGGAAGCCTTAGTGAGTCCCACTCTGGAGCCAGTGCTCCAGACCACTGACCACTGAAGCACAGAAAGGACAGGTTTTGATTCTTAAGATTCTGAGTATGCTATCTGTGTCTGAAAGGTTATCTCCTGGGCTGGAAGTTCTTCCTGGCTCCTTATTTCAAGTGGAGATTCACTCCTTGACTCCTCGGCTAGCAAATTTTTTTTTTCTCTTTTTGAGGCTTCTCTGTTCTATTTCATCCTGTTTCTCCCATAGGAAATTCTCAGTCTACTAAAACTCAACCACCTCCTCAAACCCTCCTAATGATATGCTCCACCAACTCTGTCTGCTTCCTTTCTTGTTGGCATAATTTCGTTAAGGATAATTTGGAACTTCATTCACTTATTACCTACCCACATTTAAGCTCATTTAAGACCTCTTCTCTTTTCTTCTTTTTCTCCTTTACTACCTTTGATCTTCCCATCAGCTTTCTTGAATCCTTTGATATGCCCCTCTTTAAAGACCCTACATCCTCTATTTCTCTGTGTGCTCCTGCCAGACTTTTCCCTCTCCAGTCCAGCTGCTCAACCCCCTACAGTCACTTAAACTTTAGGTCCCTTGTCCCCATAGGGGGCTCTCAAGGGATTTAGGAGCCCCCAACACAACCACCTGAAGCTTAAAAGAGAGAGAGAGAAAAAAAAGGCTAATTTAAAGCAGGCTCAATATTTTACTCCCTCAGATGGACTTTGGAAACAACCAATCGCTTGGTATTTCCAAAAGGTCCAATACCCAAAATTTAGTCTACAGCCTCCATAAGATTGCATATCAAAGCAAATGAAAATCTTAAGAGTTTCCTCTATAAATAGTGGTAAAAAGAACTAGTTGTCATATTAGGCAGGTCATCTTAATTTGTTTCATTTGCCAAAAACACAATTCAGAAAAAGATGAGAGCCAACTATCATACATAAACCAGTAAGTTTTGTATTATTGTGTTTACCTGCATTGTGCCTAAAATTTTAGAATGAAATGTCTGAGGTCTCCATTTGTGTCTGCCTGTATGTTTATATGTGCATGTAGGTAGGTTATGTACATGTGATATTTTTCTCCCTCCTGATGGTATTAGCAAGTTTATTTATAAAATTCCTTAAAAAAACTGGCTGAAGGCTAAGTAATTATGTATTAGAAATGAAATATTCTTACAACTCAAGAAATATGGAAAGTAACCCAAATGTTTTTCAAATTTAAGTGATTTGAGTAGGACTACTGATATAGTTTGGATATTTGTCCCTTTCAAAATCTTATGTTGAAATGTGGCCCCCAGTGTTGGAGTTGGAGTTTGGCGGGAGGTGTTTGGTCATGTGAACAGATCCCTGATGAATGGGTTGGTGCCCTTACCACAATAATGAGTTCACCCAAGATCTGATTGTTAAAGAGACTGGGACCTCTCCTCTCTCTTGCTCCCTCTCTCATCATCTGACATGCTGGCTCCCCTTCCCTTTCACCTTGAGTGGAAGCTTCCTGAGGCCTCACCAGAAGCAGATGTCAGCACTATGTTTCTTGTGCAGTCTGCAGAACTGTGAGCCAAAATAAACCTCTTTTCTTTATAAATTACCCAGCCTCAGGTATTCCTTTATAGCAATGTAAAATGGACTAATACAACTAGTTTGGTTTTGTTGGTTTAATAAAAATAGGTATGCCTTCTGAGTTATCAGAATAAAGTATAATATGAGCACATATTTTTATCCTACTTGGGTTTACCAGTCAGATAAGGTGATATTATAGCTACTAGATATTTAAGATTATAAAAACTATAAATTCAACCTAAGAACAAGTGGACAAGTAAAGATGCAGTAAAAATGAATATAAATGGCTCAATATATATATCAAAGCATAGTAGTAAATAAAACATAGGCACATGTATTTAATTTTTAAGGATTTTTTCTATTGTGATTATTTTGATACTTTCCTAACATGCATGTACTATAAAAATAGTTAACAGGGAAATGACTCAAAATGATGACTAGCTTTGTTTAATGTCTCATAAAATTTTCATGAACAATCTAAGCATAATTTTTTAAGAACATGTATTAAGTTGACATAAGTGGAATAAAAGTTTTATGAGGAGACTTTTGAACATAATTATGTTTTATAGTATCTATAAACTAAAAAGTTTCCAATATCATTTTAGTAATGTGCAATCTTTGACCTATGCTAAATTATGTAATAAATATTTATTATTAATTTATAAGATAAATTACTAAAACACTGACTGATAAAAATAAGTTTAAATTTATTATTAAGTTGTAGAAGGTTTACAGAAAAGGAAGCTGGGGAAAAGTGATCTCATAAGGTCAAACTAAAATTTGATGGACTTATTTATAAGGTTTTCTTGGATGAAGTTTTTTTAGAATATTGGTCTGCTCTTAATATTATATTATAAAAGGTTTCTCTCTACCTTTTGAGTAATCTACCTAGGAAACAAACATTTTGTGCCTTATCTGAATAATTTCTTGTGTTTTTTGTTAACTTTTATCATGCCCTTGACTATTTAAGAGAACAAAGTGTCTGATTGTATAGCATAAACAAATGGAAATTTATAGCCATCAATCAAAATAAGGAGGTCAATGAATGAAAAGTTACTAAGAGGAGATATGAAGGGTAGGGGGGATTTTTTGCTACACTAATCTAACAGGATTTTTTCTGAAGGCAGATCGGGGCAACCTGCCTTTTTTTTTTTTCTGAGAGGGAGTTTCGCTCTGTGGCCCAGGCTGGAGTGCAATGGCGCAATCTTGGCTCACTACAACCTCCACCTCTTGGATTCAAGCAATTCTCCTTCCTCAGCCTCCTGAGTAGCTAGGACTACAGGCATGCACCACCACACCCGGCTAATTTTATATTTTTAGTAGAGACAGGGTTTCACCATGTTGGTCAGGCTGACCTCAGATGATTCGCCCACCTCAGCCTCCCAAAGTGCTGGGATTACAGGCGTGAGCCACGGCGTCCGGCCAAGTTTCTCACTTTTAAAAGAGCTAAGATTGGTCAGGCGCAGTGGCTCACGCCTGTAATCCCAGCACTTTGGGAGGCTGAGGAGGGCGGATCACTTGAGGTCAGGAGTTCGAGACCAGCCTGGCCAACATGGTGAAACCCTATCTCTACTAACAATACAAAATTAGCCAGGTGTAGTGGTGGGTGCCTGTAATCCCAGTTACTTGGGAGGCAGCAGCAGGAGAATTGCTTGAACTCGGGAGGCGGAGGTTGCAGTGAGCCAAGATCACGCCACTGAACTCTAGCCTGGTGACAGTGAGAGACCTTGTCTAAATAACTAAATAACTAAATAAATATAAATAAATAAATAAATAAAAATAAATAAAATAAAAGAACTAAGATATTTTTACAATCGTGTTACCTCCTATAGTTACTTTTGAAGTCTTGTATTGTCACTTTGGTTAAATAGGTAGTTAAGTACTGTCTCACAGTGACTTAGGATCTTATTTAGTCAAGGGTTCAAGACTTTTGACACTTTTGATATATTTCTTTCCTCAAATAAAATCCTAATAATTTTGAGTTTTTACACAGGGTCCCTGGAAAGTCTCAAAGGATTTATTCTTTCACCTTGCAAAAGGAGAAATATTTTTTAAAAAATGAGGTTTATTGTATATGTTAAATTGCCTGAGAAACGTTGTCAAATAAGAAGAGATTCTTACTCTTCCCTAGGTTAACCATTCATATTTGTGTGGATACATGATATTAATACAAATATGTTAGAAATTGTATAGTTCTTAGAAACTTGTCAATAACCTAGCTGTCTATCATATGTCTAGTCAGTACAATTTTATTAGTCACAACGCCAGTTATTATTCTGAAATGTTGTATGCTATAGAAATAACCAAATTTCCTTGTCAAATGAACTCTCATAAACTCTTTAACTATGGCCACTGCAAGTCTTATCTAAGTCATCATAGATAGTTATTATTTTAGTCTGATGCTTTCCTGAAAGTGCTTGCAATCAGCTACAGGTCAGAATGCTTTGTTTTCAATAAAAAGGAACTGTTTCAGAGATGCACGGAAAGGCTTATGGCAGAACCCAAACCTGACTGCTCAGATCCTTATTGGGACTATCCAAAAAGCCTGGTGAGCTGAAGTTAGACTCTCCCATGCTCTGCTTGGGATATAACCCTGGCTATGACACTGATGTCTATGGTACCACCAAAGATGTTCAAACTTCAAACCAGGAAATCTGCTGGATCGTCACTTCTGTCCTCACTTTACCATCTAAAGCCCAACATCTAGAAATATTTTTGACTGGTTGCACTATGGACTTAGAAACTGAGCTTGTAGACTGCTCCAGCCACTAATCTTGTTTTTTCTTTTTATTTTCATAGAATTTCTCCTCATTAAGTGTCTGATGGTTTGTGCTATCCAGCAAATATTCTTTACTACCAAGTCCCAACAGATGGTTTAGCTGGTGCTTAATGAACAAAAGAAGTATAGGCCGGGCGCAGTGGCTCACGCCTGTAATCCCAGCACTTTGGGAGGCCGAGGTGGGAGGATCACGAGGTCAGGAGATTGAGACCATCCTGAATAACACGGTGAAACCCCGTCTCTACTAAAAATACAAAAAATTAGCCTGGCGTGGTGGCAGGCACCTGTAGTCCCAGCTACTCAGGAGGCTGAGGCAGGAGAATGGCATGAACCCGGGAGGTGGAGTTTGCAGTGAGCCGAGATCGGGCCACTGTACTCCAGCCTGGGTGACAGAGTGAGACTCTGTCTCAAAAAAAAAAAAAAAAAAAGTATAGATTAAATTTATATTGTTCAGAGGAAACAAAAATGTCTCTTCTTTCTTTGAACAAGAAGAACTGACAAAGACTCTCTCCCTGACCAAACTTTAGTCATGCTCCTCTGAGCCCTCTTCTCTACTAGGTGTTGACCTTGGTCCCTGTTTTTGTTGGGTCTGCATAGCTCACTTGTAGCAAGAATCCTGCTGAGTCAGGTTAGGGAGAATTTCCCAGGCTAAAATCTGATCAAATTCTTAATATCTGATCACCCCGATCTGCCTTCAGCAAAAATCCTGTTAGGTTGGTGTGGCAAAAAATCACCCCTACTCTTCATATCTCCTCTTAGTAACTTTTCATTCATTAACCTCCTTATTTTGATTGATGGCTATAAATTTCCATTTGTTTTTGCTATACAATCAGTGAGTTGAGTCTGATCTCTCACCTCTGCTGTAATAGTCTTGACACCTATTGCAATAGCCTTGAATAAAGTCTTTCTTACTGTTTTAATAAGTGTCAGAATAATTTTTTCTTTATCTATCTATATATTTGCTTTATATAATACACACATATATGATATATATCATATATATAAGCCAAACTCGTATGAGCAAACAAGATTAGCAAAATTTTTTTTTTTTTTTGAGTCGAAGTCTCGCTCTGTCTCCCAGGCTGGAGTTCAGTGGCGCAATCTCGGCTCACTGCAAGCTTCGCCTCCCGGGTTCATGCCATTCTCCTGCCTCAGCCTCCTGAGTAGCTGGGACTACAGGCGCCTGCCACCACGCCCAGCTAATTTTTTTGTATTTTTAGTAGAGACGGGGTTTCACTGTGTTAGCCAGGATGGTATCAATCTCCTGACCTCGTGATCTGCCTGTCTTGGCCTCCCAAAGTGTTGGGATTACAGGCGTGAGCCATCACGCCCCGCCAAGATTAGCAAATATTAAACCTAACTCTTTTGTTTTACAAACAGTAAAAATGAGACAAAGCTAAGTGAGTTATTTAAAGTTAAAAATATTTTCCTCTGGTTGCAATGTAAGCCAGTTCCTCTTTGTGCTATAGTGAATCAAATCAGAAAAGCTGCTAACTTTCACAGATTCACGTGCCGTACTTTAAAACCATGAATGTTCAGGTCATCCTGTTCTCTCTGTTTAATAGGTTGGAGAAAAAAACAGCCATTTATCAAAGGTATGAAGCTCAAACTATATTGTTAGGGAGAATTTCCAAAGAAGGTTTATATATCTTCAATACATAAAATAGTGTCCTGAAGCCAGAATTTTTCCATTAAAAAAATTCTCTCTGCTCCTTCCCCTATGATTGTATTGTTCTTTAGTGGAACTTCCCCAAAAAAAGGCCTGAAGAGTAAACATGTGGCAAGCAATTGTGATCACTCTTCCCTTGCCCTGGCCAAAAGCTTCTTAGATTATATTGATTTACCAGCTCTTTCCTTGCAGAAATAGCCTAATTAAATGCTTAGTACTGCCTTTGAAGATGAGTTCAGCTCAATAGTTATTTTGGGTTCTAATTTTAGAAGCTGTCCCTCCTATGATTATAATTTTGGTAATGAGAATTAAATGTTGATGTCTTAAATTGGCATTCTTTCCATTTTAACATTATATCCTGGAGGCAAAATGTTGTTGGAAGTCCAAGTTTAAATTGGACCCAATCACAGAGTATTTTTACCTTCAGCAGAAAGATTATTCTCTTGTTTACTGAGGAGTGTATATGTAATTCTAGCTTTTCTTCTTTCTTTGAAAAGTTATTTGGGGAAAATTTCAAAGTTATTCCAGTTTAAGCTTTGGAGTGGATATATTCTGCATTCAGGATACTATCTCCTTTTTTGGGGGGGAATGGAGCCATAGGATTCTTTTTTCAATGGGCATTTTGCCTTTATAAGAGAAAAAGACAATTTTAAAGACTTTTTTTTTTGGTAAAGCCACATGATCTAACTTTTGAGGATAACTTCAGCAGTTTAAAAGGCTGGCTCTTATAATGGCTATAGGAAGAAGCAGGATATATGGATTTGGAGTAGCTATGATTTTTCTCTTCTTTTCCTTCCTTTTCAAGAATAACTAGTCTTATTCTTACCGTAGTAAAGGGTTGGCAAATCTAAATGACACAATCCGTCTTTAATCTAAGGTAGTCTAAACCTTCATTTTCTAGCAATAGGTGACCCGAGAGTGACTATGTGAAAATTGTTTAAAAAGTAGACTAAATGTTTCAAATACCTACCTTCTGTGGTTAAAAAAAAATTTATGAGCCTTTTGTCTTTATGAGTCTTTATGATTGCTCTTTGCTTTAAATTGTCCACTTAAGGGGTCTTTAAATACCTACTTCCTTTCCCAATGACCAGTTGGTTATTATTATTTGTAATCTACTAGGAGATAATTTTGAGCAATGTAACTGGACTTGTACAACTGACAGACAACAAAAAAGTTTTGTCTCATAGCTTTTTTTTTTTTTTTTTTTTTTGGTTTCTGTGAAATTAAGGGCATCATTGACACCCCGGAGCATCTGAAAACAAATTTCCTTTTTTGAGGCTTTGGTGGTTATCAAATAGGGTGTGAATTTACCATGCTTCATTGCGCTGAAAGAGACCCGTGTCTGATGGTCTTGCCAGGCATTTACACATTGTATAATGCTGCCTCCACTTTCAGTTCAAAGCAAGCATTGTCTCCTGGGTTTTCACTTAGCTTATATTGCTGCTTCTCATTTATTTTGAGATAACAGTTCACTTCAAACTAGATAATCTTCTGATCAGGAAAAAGAAAAGCTAGTTCCTTTCCTTCATAAAGCAACCTTTTCTTTGAAGACACAGTTCAGTAAATCCAATAAATTTTGCAACAGCATGACTTTTCATTGGTTGGGTACTATGACAAAAAATGAAAACAAGTCCTTTAAAGATGATTTGATACAAGACTTCCTTTTTTTGCTAAGTTTAGAAAAGCCATTCTATATGTATAATAATTTGATAATATTAGCCCACATGAATTTTAGTTGTATTGGTGGAATTTTGGCTTTTGAACTGTGTATGTGAAACAGAAGAAGAGAAAGCAAAACAACCAACCAACTAATGTAGTTGGTTTTTTGTTGAAATTCTAAAGGGAATTCAAACATGAATTCAAAATACTGTTTATTAAACAGCAAACACAGAGAAATTCATTGTAGAAGCTTAAAACATAGCAAGCTTCTACAGTTGGCCGGGCGTGGTGGCTCACGCTTGTAATCCCAGCACTTTGGGAGGCCGAGGCGGGCGGATCACGAGGTCAGGAGATCGAGACCACGGTGAAACCCCGTCTCTACTAAAAAAAATACAAAAAATTAGCCGGGCGTGGTGGCGGGCGCCTGTAGTCCCAGCTACTCGGAGAGGCTGAGGCAGGAGAATGGCGTGAACCCAGGAGGCGGAGCTTGCAGTGAGCCGAGATTGCACCACTGCACTCCAGCCTGGGTGACAGAGCGAGACTCCGTCTCGAAAAAAAAAAAAAAAAAAAAGACATAGCAAGATTGGTTTTAAAAGTGCAACTCAAAGTCATGTTTTAGAAGACGTTTCAGGTAATGATGGCTAGCAAAAGATCTCTGCTGGCAGTGGTTTTGGAATCTCAGAGGTGTTACTTTCTGTGCACCAATGATTTCGTTTTTCTAAGGTTAGTAAGTAAAGTCAATTAAAAACCATTTTAGGTATGATCAGGAAAACAGAAACAAAATCAGAATCAGTTGTTTGCTTTCAACGTTGAAGCCCTGAAAGGGAGGTCATTAAAAAAACTGTTTCAAAATTTACAACTTTTGATTTGTTCCTGAAGTTTTCTGAAAATATAAAAGTCTTAGTATGTATTTGCAATACATATGTAAAATTTTTATCAAATCATTTTGGAATTCATTGCAAGTGCCCAAACATGCTTGGTAAATGAGCTAACTACACAAACTAGAAATATTAAATTCTAAGTTTATACAAAAGCTTTGTGAATTTATGCCTGATACAAATACTAGCTAATATTCAGTTGGAGTTTCAATTTGGAAAATAATTCTTCATTCACCACATTATATGATTCTTCTAAGAGTCCTATAAAATAGATAGGGCAGGTTATATAATCTCCATTGTGAAGAGTGGGTAAATAATAGCTGTGATTTGTTGAAGGTTAACTGTAAGCCATACATGGTTTAATTATTTTGCATATATTAACTCATTTATTCCTCTCTATAGCCTTATGAAGTAGATACTATTGTTGTGCCATTTTGCAGATGAATAAATTAAGACACAGAGAGGTTAAGCATCTACCCAAGGCTGTATAGCTAGAAGTGATGAAGCTGCGATTCAAGTTGAGGAATGATTACTGTCCCATTTTGCAGATGAGAAACCTGAGGTTTGGAGAGGCTGAGGTCACTGAGGTTACTAAGCTAACCAAGGTTAAAATCCTTGTAAAGGGGCTGGGTGCGGTGGCTCATACTTGTAATCCTAGTGTGCAGATCACTTGAGCCCAGGAGTTTGAGACTAGCCTGGTTTCAAGATGGCAAAACCTCGTCTCTGCTAAAAATACAAAAATTAGTTGGGCATGGTGATGTGCACCTGAAGTCCCAACTGCGTGGGAGGCTGAGGTAGGAGGATTGCTTAAGCCCAGGAGGTTGAGGCTGCAGTAAGCCATGATTGTGCCACTGCACTCCAGCCTGGGCAACAGAGCGAGACCCTGTCTCAACCAACCAACCAAACAAAAACAAAAAACAAAACAAAACAAAAAACTGACAAAGAACAATGCAGAAAGTAAAAAAAAAAAAAAGATCTCTCAATCTGTCTAGCTCTAAAAATCCTAGCTTTTAAGCATTTAAACATTTTATTACAATGTTTAAACCCTGGTTTCTCAATTATTGATTTTATGCCAAGATATTGAAGCTAATATGTTGCTCAATTCTGGTCACTGTATACAAAGATAAATTCACATTTTTCTCCCACTATGTAATTTTTAGTATCTGTTTCTACTTTGTAGCCTTGGTAGATAAATGGCTTTTACTTGGGATATTGGGAAACATTTGGGGGAGTATGAGATGCAAAGTATATAGTAATGTACTAGAATCCCTGGGGAAGCATTTTTAAAATACATCAGCTGATGCCTCTGAACAGATCTATCATATCAGATAGGTATGGCACTATCCAGGGTGGATGGAGGCTATCAGAAGGAGGCTGTCCTGGCCTGGGTACTTTCAGAAAACTTCCCCAGCTGAACCTGCTATGTTCTAACCCAGATGAAAACTGCAAGAGGCCCCTCTCCAAGCCCTCTCCAAGAGGCCCACCCTCACAAGCTGTCTCAAGGTCTGGAGACTTTTCATGTTGTAGATATTACCTGACAGTTACAAAGTTCAATGAGAGAACTGTTTTCCTCCATCTGGGTAATAAGGCACCTGATCATTAATTTGGGGGCAGCATTATTGTGCTGTCTGTGGTCAACTAAAATCTGTAAATTTTTTTTTCTTACTGAAACCAAGATTAGAGTAAGTCATCCCCTTTAGGCTTGTCTATATTAAATGTATCTAATTGGGGTACATTATTCCTGTGTGTTGAGCTCTTTGTCAAAATGGATTTAGCAATCTAACATATTAGTGAACTATTCTTTTCAGGTTTGTGTCATATAAAAATTTGAAAAGTAGAATCGTCCTGAAGCAGCAGCCAGAGAAGAGACAAGGGCACGAGCATCAGAACGCCATGCCTTTCTTGGACGTGCAGAAAAGGTCTGGCCTTAACATAGATCGGTGGTTGACAATCCAAAGTGCTGAACAGCCCTACAAGATTCCTGCTCGCTGCCATCCTTTTGAAAAAGAATGGATAGAATGTGCACATGGAATTGGTGGTATTTGGGCAGAGAAAGAGTGCAAAATAGAATATGATTATTTCATAGAGTGTATACTTTGAAATGATGAGACATCTGAGTACCATCAGGAAGCAGTGGGATAAGCTGATAAAGGAAGGGAAGTACACCCCTCCACCTCACCACATGGGCAAGGGGGAGCCTCGGCCCCTAAGCAGAGTCCCACAGTGCTGGGACTACAGGTATGAGCCACTGCACCCAGCTGTTATAAAATATTTTTCAGCTTTATTTCCTTCACTAAAAAATTGGGATAGTAATACCAATCTCAAACGATTATTGAACATACTGAGATTTTATATGCATATATACACAAACACATACATATATAACATATATAATTTATATGCATATATACACAAACAAATCCATATATAACATATATAAAATTTCCTCTAGAATAGTACCTGACATGGTAAATATTCAATGAATAGTCTTTATTATTAATAACCAATAATATTAGCTAATAATTATGAATGGCTAGTAATTATTAGCTAATAATTATGAATGGCTAATAATTATTTAATACATTATTATCTTTGAGGATATTGTGAGAGAATTTGATCAATATATGTCTTTCTATGCCAGAATGTTATCTCATCAAAAAAAAAAATGAGATGTATTAGTCTTAGCTTACTTTGTAGACCATTTATGATTGATCACCATTAGTCTCTTATTCTTTTTTTTTTTTTTTAATGAGATGGAGTCTCGCTCTGTCACCCAGACTGGAGTGCAGTGGCATGATCTCGGCTCACTGCAACCTCTGCCTCCAGGGTTCAAGCAATTCTCCTGCCTCAGCCTCCCGAGTAGCTGGGATTATAGGCATGCATCACCAACGCACGGCTAATTTTTATATTTTTAGTACAGACGGGGTTTCACCATGTTGGTCAAGCTGGCCTCGAACTCCTGACGTCATGATCCGCCTGCCTTAGCCTCCCGAAGTGCTGGGATTACAGGCATGAGCCACTGCACCCAGCCGATCTCTTATTCTTGAGTTAATATAATACACAGTTTTAATCTATTCATATTTCTCAGTTTGTGAAATCTTTGGCTGAGTTTTTGATGTTTCTTTCTTTCTTTCTGGAGACAGAGTCTCGCTATGTTGCCCAGGCTGGAGCCCAGTGGCTGTTCACAGGCCTGATCCCACTACTAATCAGCATGGGAGTTTTGGCCCGCTTGGTTTCTGACCTGGGCCTGTTCACCTCTCCTTAGGCAAACTGTGGTCCCCTGCTCCTCGGTCACCATACTGATGCCACACTTAGTGTGGACACCCAATTGGCTTAGTGCACTAGAGTCCTGGTGTGCACTAGAGTCTTAGTGTGCTAAACTCCTGGACTCAAGCAATCCTTCTGGTTCAGCCTCTTCAGTTGCTGGAACTACAGGCACACACCACAGCACCCTACAGTTTTTTGTTTCTATACATGATGAAATAGAATAAAACCTTGCTTTTCTTAAACCTAGTATTAGGTATATCCCAAGTACCATCCGCCATTGCTGAGAACCCGGAACTAAATAAACGGTTGAGGAGATGAGCTTTCATTTATAGCTTTACTTGTGAAAGGTTGATCTGGCTTCAGTTTTCTTTGGCTGTCAGTTTCTAAAATCTCTGTCAGTAAGAGATTTTGTTGAAGTCAAGAAATCAAATTATAAGAATATGATTGGTATTTTTAATTCAATAACTAATTTTGCACAATGCTATGTTTTGTTGTGGATGAGAGGATAAAGTGACATTAGAGATTTATCTCAGGTTAAATAAGAGTTCATTGCTTTTGGGTAGTGAGTAGACATACAGAAGGGTGTTCATTTAATCTCCAGAGAAAGTTTAAATGGGTTTCTGAGTGTGCCAAAAGATAACCGTTCAGGTTTAGTTTATAAGCAGGATTCCTTAGCCATCATTTTTATTTCCCTTTTTATAGTTTCTAAAATAACATTAGCTCTAACATGCCTAACAGTGTCAAGAAGATATATCTTAGTTTGTGATATGCACTCTCTGTAATGGTTTACCATCACTTTAGACTTCAGGAATAAGGTTCAGTAATTTTAAAACTCAATGCCGTGACATAGAAAACCACTGGCATTATTAACTTTCAAATCAATGAGGACAGTAGAAGAATGTTTTAACAAAAGAGCTAATGGCTGTTTTCTTTAACCTATGGTTGGAATAATTAAATAGCATGGCCTTTTCATCCAACACTAAAAGTAAAATGGAGAGTCTGATATTTTATATCTGAATCCTGTAGAGGATATTGTTGGCACATGTGTAATAGGTTTCAATTTTATTCTTCTTTCCTGAAACAGATAGTCTTCATAGCAGCACCATATGATTCTTATTATTTAACATTTATTTAGTAGTGGTAATAGATTTGACTCTGCATTGAATATCAGAGAGTATGAGTAATTCCTTCCTGGTGGGCATAGTATAAAAATCAGGCAAACCAAACCTCAATATTAAGAGATAATTATCCACGATATGAGGCAGAGGCAGAACACGACACAGGTGCTCTGCTCTTTCAGGAGGCATCTTAAACAAAAATGGAGGCAAGAGTGCCCACGCCCTCGTGCTGTCATGTGGAATACTGGTGAAATAATCCCCTAAAGCTGACTTAAAAGGCACAGCTGAATTGAGCACAAAGAGAAACCAACGGGCTTGTGGATGTTACTGTGCCTTCAATGAAGCTTTAACTCAATAATATGACGATTTAAAAGCAGATGTGATTTTCCTAGCATTGCTACAGTTTCGGCCACCCAGCTATTTTGCTCCTTTCTGATTTGGAATGAATTATTGATAAGGAATACTTCAAAGGTGTGCAAAAAATTATTTTGCGTTTAGTGTTTATAAAACAATGATGTTGATGGAAAAAGAAAGCCACTGTCAATATTTCTCTGAGACTAAACAATAACAAAGTGCCTTCAGGATTCATTTTAATGAGAAATACTAGTGTGGCTCTGTGGAAATCTCAGGACAGGCAGTGCACACTAGCAAATTAATTATAGGTTGGCAGCCAGGCAAATGTAGGAGGCTTATGGTGGCACTGTAGAAAATAAATATTATTTTAATCAGCAATACTGGCTTATTTCCTCAAAGGTAACATCAACCTTTAAATGTACAAGTCACATATATGTAGAAAACGATTTCAGAACAAGGGGTGCGTGGCTTTTCTGACTATTATTTTCAAGTTAGTATTTGCACAAGGTTTCCTCAAAATAAGGCACAACTGATCCCTTAGTCTTGTCCACGGTCAGAGAACAGGGTTATCATTACCGACAGCATTTTATCTAAGCCTGACTCTGATCTGTGCTGGAGGAGACATTGACTTTCATGATGGTTTTATGGATCGATGATTCAGGTGGTTCTCCAGATAGCTCTGCTGGATTCCTGGGCCCTGTTTGCAAGTCAAAGCTGCGTCTCCTCCCCTAGGTGGAATTTCTCAGTTCAAGGATTCACTTCTTAGCTGCCTCCAGCTCCTGCAGTTGGCAGCTGACGGGGCAGCGCTGTTAATGCAACCAGAGTGTTTAAAGCGGCAGGTGATAAGAGACGCTGGGATTTTAACAGCATAATGAATTAATTCGCAAACTCACTGAGCACAAATGATAACTTTGGTACAATTTCCAGTTGCAATTAGGAGGGGACTGCATTGTTTCACAGGATAAAGGTATTAGTCCTGATTCTTGTAATGTAACGTGTAGTATACTGGTATCTTTGAGGAAAAGCTAGTTTCTGGATGTGTGAATTTGCCCGTGACCAACTCCTGAAATGGATGCAAATTAAAATGAGTGATTTCTGTGATAGAGGATGTGCTGTAGCGTAGCCTCTATACCCAGATTCTTAAGAGGGGGCTGGCAGAGTCTCAGAATTTCATTTTGCCTCAATGCTTATCCAAAAGCAGCATAACCAGCCCCTGTTCAAATGTATCCCAAAGTTTTATTATATTTTGAGTTCATCCAGCCTGAGCACGCAATTGTCATTTTGTACTTCAATCTGTAACTATTTCAGTGGCTGCCTTCAGAATCAAAAAATTTGAGATGACTTTTAACTTCTGCATCCATTGTGGAGAAGAATCATTCATATCTTCACCCATTATTTCTGGCATTCCTCCAAAATGTTTCTAGCAGAAGAAATACAATTTTAAATACCAAAGTCAAGTTTTAGAAAAACAAATTCTACTTTTATCAGGATTTGATTGGCATTATCAACAGTATTTTCAAAAAGAAAATTGTGAGTTTGTGTTAATGAAAATGTATGCTAATGTCTTTTTAAGAATTATTTGCCATTATTTTTCTCTTTAGATTGCTATACTACTAAAAGTAATCAATAAAATCTATTGTTACCTGTAGAATGCTCAGATAAGTACTAGGTATACATGGCTAATTAAAAAATACCATTTGATGATAATAGTGGTGACAGACATAATGATAAAATACTTGTTCTTTCAGATGACTGACTTATGCTGAAATGATATATTCGTTCAATACAATGAATATTCAATGCATTTAATAAATATTCATTGGACACCTGTGCTAGGCCCTAGGGGTATTAAGATGAGAAAGATTCAGTATTTTGGGAGATTGTATTGTTACAAATATTCCCTCCTTTTCCTATATGAGAATTATACTTCCTGCCTGTGGCCATGTACCTTGCAGTGTGTCCTGAGGGAAGGGAATATGTATATTTCTCTATTCTTGGCCATGTGACTAATTTTAGCCAATGACCTGTGAGTGGACATGACTCATGCTACATCTGAGAGGCACTGTGTGTTTCTAGCAACATTCTTACTTTTTTCTCTCTTCTTGAGAATAGCATATCTCAAAAAGGAGCTGCTCCTAATCTGAAACACAACCCTGACTTTAATCTCAGTCCTGGAAAGAAAAGATTAAACAAAGCCACAGCAGTTGACTACAGCTGCCACTATGTAACGTGTCTGTTGTTGTAAGTTGCTGAGACTTTGGAAGTTGATTTTTCACCATAGTGAAGCTAACTAAAACACTTTACGTGGCATTAAACTATAGTAACTTAATTCTAAGGCACTAAAAGTTGTGACAAACTGCACAGAAATTTACGACCCAAAAAAGAAATAGTTCTAGTCCAAGAATCCTACAAGCTCAAGTTAGGTAACATTGTCGAGATGTACTGTGAGCAAATTACCTCTGGGTTGTTCTGGCCAGATTTGGATACTGAAATATTTTAGTGAATTAATTGTGCAGCTACCTCCATTGAGTGTTTAGGTTACCAAAAGGAATAACTCTGCCGTAATTTAATTGTCCTAGATGTACAGATCTGGTCCAAGTCAATTGGTAGTTCAAAGTCCAAGCTGCCATGCTTTGTTTATCCAGTGGAATGAAAATTAAGGCTTTTTTTCAGGACAGTTAACATTCCAGAGATATATATCCACCCATTACTAATATCTCTTGATGCTTCTCAATAATTAGATATCAACAAACATTTGCATCTTTCCTCTCTTTCTCCTCCTAGGGTCTGGGTCATCGTGGATGGAGAGGACTTCTGCCTGAACAGAAAAAATAGACATTGTGTGTTTTGTCATATGTGTGTTTGCCTGCGTCTGAGAGAGAGAGAAAGAGAAAGAGAGAGAATAAAAGGTTTAACTCAGTTTGCACTGTAGTATACTTCCTTGAGAGTTCTCTTATACACCTGAAAAGATCAGACACCAGATGAAAATCCCACGACGTTGTAAAGAAAAAAAAGATTATTTAATGTATTTATTTTTGTTGTGTCTTTTTAGAATGTTTTCCTATACACCCTTTGCCAACTGCCTGTCCTTAGACTTGGATGCCGGGACACTGGCTGCTGTAGACATTGCTAGTGCTCCCCTGTGTTTGGCCCTCTTGTTGTCCCTCGGAGCATGGCACGCTCCATCTCCCACTGCCCCGCGGCTGGGTAAGTCATGTGATGGGTTCTAGCCAATGGACCCGAACAGGGATGATACAGTCACTCCCTGGGCACGGCTCTCCAGAACTCCTTTCTCTTGTTGTAGTTACCTTGGAAGACTCATGTTGGGAGGCCAGTGCCACCAGATGGAATTTGGACAGATCCCGACTCACTGCTTGGACCTGCAAAAGACTTTTTGGGAGCAAGACATATGTTTTTATATATTATTTTTACATACCAGAGTCTAAGACAACCTATGATTTCTGAACACTTGTCACTTTTTTGCCTTGGAATTAGTTGCTTTTTCAAATCTGTCCTTCCTTCCTTCTTTTCTTTCTTCTTTCTTTCTTCCTTCTTTTCTTTATTCCAAAAGTATTTATGAAACCAGAGTCTATGCTGGGATTACAGTGACGAACAGTATAGCCACAACTACTGCCCTTATGGATTTATAGGGGAGTGAGAATAACTCACACTGAAAACATTTTTTCCCTGTACCAACCACTCTATCAAACTATCTCATTTAATCCTCATAACAACACTGTGAAATAAGACTTATTATTATCTCTATTTTATAGATAAGGAAACTGGCCTTCAGAGAAGTAAATGACATATCTTGAATCATACAGACAGTGAAGGGCAGAGTTGGGCTTCAACCCTGAGCTGCTTGTTGCCAAAGCCTCGGTGTTATACACCAGGCTACAATAAGGAGTAACTTTTGATTATCTGGAGAGTTTGATGCAAACTCATCATTATTATTATAGATCTGTCAAAATTAGAGATTTCTCCCCTCTTTGGGCAAGAGTTTGTACTTTGATATTTTGATCATAATGAAAAGGGTATCAAGAGAGTGGGACCAAAGAGTTCCATTCCCCTTACTCTCTGTCTAAAACAATGCCCAGCCATATTCCAATATTGCCCTCAGTGCTTTCATCCCTCTCTTTAAGGTGGGATTCCTCCTTTGTGCGGACAGCTTCGTGAATCCACTGCTGGGGTGACTTACAAAGCGGTGGGCACGAAGAGGTTTTTCTCACAGTTTTCAGTAAAGCCCCTGTGAGGATAAAATTTCTATCAAAGGAAAGGGCAGTAGGGATCCTTTTTCCAGGGAGAAGATCTCTGTCTGCACCAGCGAGGATGTCTAATTACAACTTTAAAACAATATTGTTTGGAATACAAAGTGAGACCTTTCCCCCACTTAGTTATGATTTTTTTTTTTCCATCAAAGGAGCAAGCAGGACTTTGAAACAAATCAAGTTTAAGTGAAAATTTTTAATGTCACTGCCTTCTGCCCCCCACTGGTGACTTATATACAGCTTATTTTACTGGAAGGGGCACAGAAAACTTTGGCTTTAACTTAAGGACATTTGATAATAGTAACTGTTTGTTAATTTCAGTTGCTTCTCCTTAGCAGCAAATTCTCAAGTTCTCAGGTCCTTTAGGGCAACTCTCAACTCCTGCATTGCGGATAACAGCAGTGTTTCTCAAAGTGGAGACCATCGATCACATCTGATCATCTGAGTCTTCAAAAACGCAGATTGCCAAGTCTCATTAGAGATTTGTTGAATCAGAGTCTCTGTCGATATTACCTCCTAGCACTGAGCGTTTTCTCAGGGTCCAAGGTGGTTATCATGCACACACTTAAGTTTGACAACCAGTGTACTGGCACCTAGAGTCTCCTGGCAAAGGTTTTGCTTTCACAAAGAGCAAATATTTTAGCTTTTTATTCTTGTCCTCCTTCCCCCGTCCCACTCTGTCTTTAACCCATTTATGGAATAGTCTTACAGAACTTCTAACAATAAATTTGCCATTAAAAGTGATCTACTTAGAATGGAATAAACATTCTTTTTAGGGCAGAAATCAAATATAGGACCTTTGGGAAACCACAGCTTTCTTTGTTGATCTCCATTAGGCATATTGAAAGACAATTTCTCCCCTTAAAAGAAATGTGCTTACAGACTAAAAAACCTCTCTTTAAACAGTTTCAAAAATTAGATTCACCGCCTTGTGCATCCATATTACCTCAAGCAGGCACCTGCAAATTTACCAAATGAAGGCCTACCAGAAGAAGGTGAAATTCAGGTTCATTTTGTACATCCTTCATCAACGTTTCACTATTGTGCTCTCTTCTTTTGCATTTGTTTCCTGGGCACACATTTTTCCTTTCACTCGACCACCTCCCTATACCTGTTTCTACATTTATTTTAAGCAAATATTTAGGCTTTGAGGCTAAAAGACTCTTCAGACCACTTACAATGCAGCCCAGGACTCAGAAGGATTAGCAAGAGGGAGGAAGAGGTGAAAGCCAGGCTCTCCCTGGTGCATTTGAGGAAGACTGGGTTTACTAGAAGAAATGTAATGATCAAAACTCACATACCTGTGGGAGGCTCAGAGAGAAAACATCATTCCAAATGTGTAGTGGATAAATTACCCAAAGTTACAGGAAAAAAGAAAAAAAACACCTCCTGGCTGCAGCAAGTTACGTAGGCTATGAATTATTTTATTGAACAGCATTAAGTGCTTTCCTGTTGGAAAATGAGGGACTTATTAATTATTTTAAGTTCGAAGTAATTAAGTCAGGCACTGTCAGGCTGACACGGTTTTCTCAGCAGGCGGCTTGATACATTCAGCAAAATGAAGGATTTTTCCCATATGCTGGGCTATAGGTGAGCTAGTTGGTAAATGTGTGGCACCTTTTAATTATACCTCACTGCAATATGTAGCTTGTCTTATAATTATTTGATCATTTGTTGCTGTCTCATGAAAGAAAAGATATTGTTGAGTTTCCCTAGAAGGACGTAGAGGGAAGAATGGGGGAGTGTCTGAGTTCAAGGAAAGGAGGAAAATCACCTCTGTGGTAGGTACTTTTTCAGATTATTTTAGGACCTGACCTGCATGTGACCTCTTATTGTAAGTTCTGGGAAAGTTTCTGTCTCCACTGGCTAGCAGTTGTGAGAAAGGTTTTCTGGCAGGCCACATCAGGACTGGATGGTAGGAAAGACTGAAAAGCTATCTCTAGTTGGCCTCCCTTCTGGGGTTTTCCTAAAAGCCTTCCCGATTACCAGCTGCCTAGCTAGATTCCAGGTGCATGATGGAGAGCCTTTTGATATGGACAAGAGACAGGGAAATACTGGGTAGAAGACAGTGGTTCCTGGTAAAGGCCCCACCCTCAAGCCTGGAAACCCATGGCCCTAAAAGGGAACAGGTATTCCTGTATGCACACCCAAAAGTTGCCTTTTCGCCTGCTATGTTCCCCTATTCTGTACCCATATAAACCCCAAACCCTAGGCTCCACAAACAGATTAACAGACGAGCAGAAGAATGACAGAGGAGAGAAGAGAAGAAGCGTCTGAACATCGAGAGGAGTTTGACTGGGGATAGTGGGAGAGGAGATAGGCTTCTGGGTGGCCAAACTCTAAAGAAATATCATTTTCCCATTCCATCCCCTTTCCAGCTCCCCATCCATCCCACTGAGAGCCACCACCACTCAATAAAACCCCCAAATTCACCATCCTTCAAGTCCATGTGTGACCTGATTTTTCCTGGACACTGGACAAGATCTCAGGATACAGAAAGCTGTCACACTAGCCCTCTGCCCTCGTGAAAAGGCAGAGGGTCCACTGAGCTGTTTACCATTGGCAGATGGCAAGGCTAAAAGAGCACACTGTGACACACACCCACTTGGGCCTTGGGAGTCGCAGGCACCCACTCCTAGACATTACCATGGGGTCGGAGACCAAAATCACTCATCATAGCTCCTGTGCCTGAGTGTCTGCAGGTTCCCCCTCTGGTGAGGGATTTGAGCGCATGAAGAGAAGAACCACATCCCTGTCACATGTCCTGTGAGGGGGGTCAGGGAACTCTCCCATTTCACTTTGAGCTCATATTTGCTTAAAAGAGGAACAGCGCAAAAAAATGGAAAAACGGGGGCCGAAGAGAAATTTGCAGCTGGAGAGATTGACTTAAATATGGCTGCAAAAGTTTTCTAAGATATTTCTCTTAAAAGGCTCAAAGGTCCCCTTTCATAGCAATAGGTTTCCAACCCTTTCTTCCATCAATTTGATAACATTGGGAACAAATTTGTCTCTGTCATTCTTACTCAATGTCCCACACCCCTACCACCCCCAATCCAACACCAAGTGCCTACTCCTCTATCAGCCCTCTGTGTAACAGAGTGTGTTTGTATCCTCAAGATTGCCATATGTTGGTCATTTGTCTCTGGTCCTCCAGTGTTTGGGAAATTTTCTTTTCTGGACTCAAAACTTATTTGTTCTTCCTTTGTGCCTTCTGCTGGATAATAACTAACTAATAATGACATTTGTACTAATGTGTTTATCTAATCACTCATTTATTTAAACGCTATTAATTTACTGCCTACTTTATGCCCTGTGGAAATGATACACAAAACAAATGTGTTCCTTCCCTCCTAGAACTTATCTTCTTATGTGAAAAGAAATCTTTCCTGGCTCCCATATGTACAGACCCTGAACTTCGTCCTCAAATTCAAGAGGGCAAGAAGTATTATATTTACTTAAAAAAAAAAAATTCACGTAACTTCAAATTCAATCCCTTACTTTGTTGAGCTGGTGAAAAATTCAATCTAAGTGACTTTTATTCTAATGATCTATAGTATGTTTATACACAGAGATAGGAAAACAAAGTAGGCCCCTTCATCCCCTGCAATACAGAGTTCTTTCCACAAAATATACATAATTTAGTGGCCACAGTGGGGAAGGGGAAAGAGTACAACATGGAAGGGAAGGGTTCAAATTTCTTCCAGCCCTCTGGGTGAAGAACGGGGGCAGGGAGGGGCAGGGGTAGGGAGAGGAAACCATCAGCACTGTGAGGATGGGGGACACAATGAGTGGCCATAGAGGGAGACCACAGGCCGGAGGCACAGGGTCTGGGCCATGAGTGGAGCATCTGAGGTCAGTGTTTGTGAAGAGAAGGGTACACCAGTCTGGGAGTCATCAATAGAAATAAAGCAAGGGCCAGGGAGCAGGGGAGGAGTGATTTCCTGTGAATGCTTTCTGAGGAATCCTACAGTGGCTGTGAGGTGTGGAGGAGCCCAATCAGGAGCAGGGCAGGACTGGGGAGAAGGAGGAAGATATTCAGGAGAGAGGAGGAGGTGACGAACCCTTGGAGCCTCATTCTCTTATTGGCTGGACGCCTCTGAGGCTCAGTGACTAGGAAGGAAGGCTGAGTGGGGAATGGGACCAGCTGGCTGTGGGGATGAGGGTGGGAGAGGTGCTTGCTGGTGACAGAGTACCTTATCCAAGTGTCCCTGAGCCCTCAGCCCAGAAAGATAAATAGACACATACATACCCTTAGAAATCCTATCTTTTTTCTTGATGGGGACATGTTGCACACAGTCCTACCCAATGCCCAGAACCCAACTGCAGCTGTGGTCTGGTCCTGCTGGTCATTTAAACACACAACAAACCTCCTGCCCTCCATTCACAGCTGCTGCCTAGAGTCCCCTGCCTCTGCTGTTCAAGGCCCACCCCACTTACTCCCTTTCTCTGATGTACCTTCAGACTCATCCTTAGTCCATTTAGGTTGCACCTACTCATGGAGAAAGTGGTGGGGGCATGACAGGACCTCAGAGAAGGGGATGGCCATGGTCTTCAACAAGGAAGATGACTAGAGGCCAGTTTGAAGCTGGGAGAATAGCTATGTAGGCTCTAAGGGGCCCTCACCTCTTTGGGGGATCAGTCCTCAGACCCTGGTCCAGATGCGATTCTCAAGGCCCACAGTAGGGACTCCTGCCTCTCATATGATCACCAAAGATGACACCATCAGTGAGCAGAGGATGGGACAGTACTAGAGCCAAGAGGAAGGAAGCAGCCTGGTAGGGGTGGGGAGAAGAGAGAGCATACTGCAGAGCAGGTGAAGTCTTAGCAAGGGACCACCCACGGGGTGATGAATGTCCTTGAGCTGAACAGCAAAAAGATGAAGAAAAATAAAAAGATATTTGATAATTGGATGACAACCCAATAACTCTTAACCCAAGGCACAAATCACCAGATGGCTCTAGAGTATACAATTCATTATCAGTGGCTACTGTTTCATTTTTTCTGCATATGAACGTTAAAATGAACGCTATCATGGTAGTAGAAAATTGTGTGTCACTCAGTGTAGCAAGTTTCTGTATACAAGATAAATACAGTCATCAAGTTTATAGTCAAAATTCATAAACTCCACAACTCTGGGTATAATAGCTCTACTTTAACTGTAGAAAACCACTCTTATTATCTTGAAAGACAATAATAACAAACAGCTTTTTTTCCAGATTAAAAAATTTCGTTTCCTTTTTTGATTACCTTTTACATAGTGTTTAAATAAAAATGAAATTATTTTGTCTAATTTCCCAGAATAATTTATTTAAACCATATTCATTTAAAAAGTTAGACATGTTTTTTTCTGCCAAGAACACAAATCCAACTGCCAATTTGTATTTGTAGTGAAAACATATTTTATTTTATTTATTTATTTTTTTTGAGATGGAGTCTTGCTCTGTCACCCAGGCTGGAGTGCAGTGGCGCGATCTGGGCTCACTGCAAGCTCCACCTTCGGGGTTCACGCCATTTTCCTGCCTCAGCCTCCCGAGTAGCTGGGACTACAGGGACCCGCCACTGCGCCTGGCTAATTTTTTGTATTTTTGGTGGAGACAGGGTTTCACTGTGGTCTCGATCTCCTGACCTCGAGATCCGCCTGCCTCGGCCTCCCAAAGTTCTGGTTTACAGGTGTGAGCCACCGTGCCCGGCCGTGAAACTGTATTTTATAATGCTACCTTGCTGACTATGTTTTATATAAGTGACCACTAATAAATTATTTAAGACAAGGTTTCAACTCAACTCTATCAAACTCTTTGGTCAAAGATTTAATATTGATAACCTTATCAGCAGTATTCAGAGTTGGATTACAGCTATAAGCATTTTCCTGGTTAAGCTCCCCAAGACACTGTATAAAGGTTTTAACAGAAGACATCATATTGTGCAGTTTAATGCATGTTTGTAAACATTGCTGCCCATTGGAAGTATTTGCATGAACAGGAAATGTAGATGAAAACGGTTATGAAATTTTAAATGCTCATTGTAGTAAACTTGTATTTTGTAGATTTGAAGGTATAGACTTTTGTAAGCAAGTTCATAAAATGGTGATTAGGTTATAAACATTAAGTAAAATGAAATTAAAATAAATTATTTTCTATTTGGTATGTTTTGAAGTGATACTTTATATTGCAGTAGTACCTATAAAACAAACACCTAGGCTGGGCGCGGTGGCTCACGCCTGTAATCCCAGCACTTTGGGAGGCCGAGGCAGGAGGATCACGATGTCAGGAGATAGAGACCATCCTGGCTAACACGGTGAAACCCCGTCTCTACTAAAAATACAAAAAAATTAGCCGGGCGTGTTGGCGGGCGCCTGTAGTCCCAGCTACTCGAAAGGCTGAGGCAGGAGAATGGCGTGAACCTGGGAGGCGGAGCTTGCAGTGAGCCGAGATGGTGCCACTGCACTCCGGCCTGGGCGACAGAGCGAGACTCCATCTAAAAAAAACAAAAACACCTATTGCAATGGTGAACATTTAAAAAAACTTATCTAACATGTTTGGATTTGCTTACTTGACCCTGTGGAAATCCTCCCAGTCAATGAGCATGCTGGGTACATTTGGCCTTTGTTGGGCTCTGCCAAAAACTTATGAACTGAAATGTAAAACAATCTCTTGCCCTATACTCTTCCCTTTCCATTAGAACATCCTATTATACTTACTTTTTAAATTTGATTTTTTCCAAAGTCTATATTTCTATTACCCATTACCATAAAGCAAAGTTTCAATGTATGTACAATATTAGAAGAAAGTCACACACACACAAAAACACTTAGAATAATGACTTTTCTGGTGTACACATATAGCTTGGAAACTGTAAAGATGCAAACACAGAGCTTTGTGAAGTAAAACAGTCACCAAATAACTAGTACAATTGAGGCAAGAATTTCTGTGAGAGAATACGACGATAAACCCAGAGCGGGACATCAAGTGATTTCCAAAAGCCTTGGGAGAGAAGTCCTTGGATTCTTACCAATCATAGTACATAAGTAGATGTCCGTTCTGCTTATGCTAAGGACCAGCCTTCTGCTTATAGAATTTGTACACTTAAGCAAATATTTCTGAATTCATGGCAGGGAGAGGCAGCTTTCTTTAAAGGAGAAATCATGTTGCATAAGTCCAGGATGCTAAAAGATAGTGTATATATTAAACTCTATGGAAAACTACATACGCCTTTCAATAAACAAATATTTATTTTCCATGTTATCCATGTAAAACATTGCACTAGCTATTCTTTTTTTGTTTCATTTCTATTTTGAGCCACTATTTCCTTATAATAAACTAAATTACATAAAGAAATGTAGAAGCAGTAGAAAAAGTCAATTTGTAGACAGAGTCATTTTGTCTTAAATCTGAATTTTATGGACTGCAGGATATTGGCAACTAGTAACCTATACCTCATTGAACACGTTAATTCCCAATTTCTCAGAAAACAATTAATGCTGATTTATAGAACCTTCAAGTTAGAACACCTCAACCTCAAAAGTGCCCTTAAGTGCAACCATGTGATTGTCATCTCACATGGGCAACATTTAAAACTTTCACTCACTTTCCATTAACAAGATGGAATCATAGCACATTTTACATTTTCAAAAATATTGGAAATAAATTGACGTTTGGCTAGGCATTTGCTTGAAAACTGAGCTCAGCATCCACCAAATTTAGCACATGTTCCTTTGCCTAGAAAGGGAACAAAATGGTCATGAATATTGTGTTGTTACCATTGGTTAACATTTTGGAAATCTTTTAAAGGCACTGCTGTCTGAAAAGTGACATCTCTTCTGGTGTTTGGAGGAGGCTGACATCGAGTGCACCACTTGCCTTCCTGTGGGTAGATGTTTTCGTGTCTTTCATAATGACTGCATATTCATATTGCTGAAACGTGGCTTTCTGTCTGAGCTAGAGCTCAGGGACAGTTTTGAATTGGACACATCATGTAATGGACTAAAAATCAAGAAGAAAAAAAGAGACTTGTATTTGCAACTGGGACAAAATAGACATTTACAATAAAATTACATGTTTGGTTTAGCTTGGCCCCTAGTGGATGGTAATTCTCATTTTCACATTGAATTGGTAGACTTTGCTCAAATGAGGTGCAGAACAAAATGACCCTGGAGACTAAATTACCTCTTCACTTTGGAAATGGCATTCACCTCAAGCCAGTTTTGAGATGAATTTGTGGTGAGTTGATAGAAAGCCTGGAAATATTTGCACACTTGGTAGCAAGAGTGCAGATAAACAGAGATGCCAAATTCAGAAAACAAATTCTATGCCATTCCCAGTGAATTCAGAAAATAATTCCTTATCTAATTAGCACGTTTAGTACAGACATTTGACATTAGTGTTGCCTAAAATTAAAGAATGATTTGCTTTTCTTTTGTATTCTTTAACTAAAGAAAATTTAAGAATAATTTTCTTTCTTTTGTAAGAGTCATGTTAAAAAAAAAAAAAAAAAGCAGCCAATCAATCAGCCAACCAACCAAACAAACAAGCAAAAAATCAGGCATTTTCAACTTAGGAACACTCAAGGTACACTGAGGAGAGAGGGTATGATTTTGGCATTTTGGACCTGTGTGCAGCAGCTTTCATGTGAGCTCGGTGATGCCTGCCATCTTTCACCCCAATGATAATGATGCCATTTGCTTGCGATTATAGACTCCTATTGATTTCCAATTTTCACCAGGCATGTTCAAATCCCTCGGGCTCTGGGCGCTTGTAGATTCTTATCAGTCTTGCAGGGAAGAAACAATGTGGTAATATAATTGGCACAGTGTAGCAATAAGACTCCTGTTCTGCTTCCAATTTAGTTCTTTATTGCAATATCTTGATCATATATATTGTCATATATATTTAGAATTATATGTATCTGTGTCTGTATATCTGTGTGTGTGTGTAAATACACACACACGAACTTAGCATTTAGCACTAGTAGACTCAAAAAATTTCTCAAAGACCAGACTAAATTTTAATAAAGCCAGGGCTTATCTATTATATATGTAATATATATAATAACTTTATGTAATAAAGCCAGGGCTTATCTATTATATATGTAATATATAAACTTTATGTAATAAAGCCAGGGCTTATCTATTGTGTGTGTGTGTGTGTATATACATATGTGTGTATATATATATATATATATTTGCATATATATTTATGCATATCAGTAGTACCCTGAGTAGATTAGGTTGTGTCATATTACTCCTTTAGCTTGCTGTGACTTCCGACTCCAGAATAATGATTGGTTCACAATTACACTGCAGCTGCTGTCTCAAGAGCTACTTCTGTGGGGGAATCTGTATTCAGTAAGTGTTTATCTTATGTAGCACAGTGCCACCCAAACAGTTCTGAGCTCTTACCAAAAAGTCATCCTTTAGAAAGCACACTTCACAACTGTAGTATGTAACATGCAATTACTTCCTTTTTATCATGAAATATCAGAGTAACACTTTTATTTGATCTAGGAAAAGGACTTTCTAAAAATTCCAATGTTTTTCCTGAGGTTGTAGGTTCTAAATTTAGGTTCATGTTCTAAATTTTAACTTACCAGTTAATACAGAACATGAGGCTTGATGTGTGCTAAACCATAGAGTCACACTAAAAGTTAAGGTGATTTGCCAAAATGTGGAAGAAATGTAAACGCCTACATTTCAATTTGTCTCTGAAAGAGTAGACACTAGTAATTGCTTTAGGGAGCTGACCAAGATGAAAGAAAGTAAACAATCTTAATTTCTTCTTTATGGGATTGTTACGAAGTCCCTGCTTTGGATGATGCCTCCCCAGAGACTTGTGCATTGTGCTGAAGCTCCATTAGAGAGAGTGCACACTTTGATCCAGCTACTGCACTGCACGTGCTCTGTTATGTGAAGAGCATGACAAATCTGCATACTTTCCAATCTTTCCCTTTATTTTCTTTAAAACTTAGAGTGGAAAAATAAATCTCTGATAAAAACAAATGTAGCAGTATTATAATCCTCATGTAGTCTTGTGATTAAAGAAAAAAAACACCTCTGTGCTTTAGATGGAAATACAAACAAAATTATTTATTTGTGTCTGCATATACTCTTTATTTTTACTTTCTGATCATTCTACTGAGACTGGGTTTCAGTAGAGTCCCCAAGGTAATGGAGCCTGGTGGCTAATCCATTGAGCCATACAAACTCCATCTGCTTACTCACTTTGACATTTTAATAATATCCCATTTGGACCTTTGTTCAATTTTGCTTTGCGTGCTACATCTTTGTTTTAATATTACAGCTGAAATAATTTATTATGAAGAATACTATCAAATCTCACTAATTAAAACACACAGAGAGATTTCGTATTTTTCAACTCTGTATACTTTCCATGGAAAATGGACCCATTAAAATTTGTCAATGGACAATCAAATTGCCCTCTTAATTATTGTTCACTGTGTATTTTACTTGGAATAAAAGAAAAAGTATGCCATTTAAAAAAAAGTAATACCCTATCTTATTTCCATCTTACTTTGAAATTTCTTATACGAAGTTTTTCTCTGTAAATACAATAATAGATTATTCTAATTATATAGTACAGTAGGAAAGTTTCAAACACAACTGCTGATGATGGAAGTAATATTAAATGCTGGCTTATTTTGTTTTATAAATATGTGATTTCTTTAAATGAAGATTGATTATGACCAACTATTTATATACATAAATCATACAAATAGTGACAGACTTGTAACATGCTGCATGTGTTGCCCTCCAGGACTTGATTGTATTCAGCATATGTCACAGTCAAAAGCTTATTAACTATTATTGATTAATTAATATATTTCTTCTCATTCATACCAAGATACTGAGGAATATCATAGATGGAAGAATTAAGACTTAAACATGCATTAGAAGATCCCCAAAATGTTTAGTCAAATCTTAGTGGGACATGAAGTACACAAAAATACTGTACCCCAAAATATTTAGTCAAATCTTAGTAGGACATGAAGTACACAAAAATACTGTAATGGAACCTAGATTTTGCAGAAGACACAGATGGTAAAGCAAGTGATACATCATTTGCAGGACGTTAAGTTGCAAACAGAAAGTTAAGCACGATCCAGACTGTAAAGCAATGTAGGAGTCCAAGTGTGAAGAGATTTAAATAATAGAACAGTAACATGCAACATATTTTCTCTTTTCCCAAGTAGTCTCAGTATCAAGAATTGATCGGTGAATGCTGCTCTAATAAAATAATGATTATAGCTTGAATTTATAGAGTCTTCTTCAGAATGTAATAACCTTTTGCGCACATCTCATTTAATCTTCTTGACAACACTATGAGGTCAGTATCCCTATACTTCGACTTAACAGATGTGAAAAAGGAGGCTCAGAGAGGTTAAGTGGGCTGTGAAATGTCACTTGTCTAGTAAGTGGTGGAGCAGAATCTCAATTCAAGCTTGTGACCCCAAGCTTAGTACTCTGAATTTCATCACCCTCATAGTCTGGGCAATATCTTGGGCCCATAACTTATGCCCACATCTCAGAGCTGATTCATTTATTTCAGTTATCTTTACAATATGTACTAATGACCATGATGTTAGCAACTGTCTAGTGATCTGACAGTCTAGTGATCTAATATAGATCAGTCATGCAGACAGTAAATACATGGATTTGCTGTACCAAGTTCATTAGTTCTACCATACATTAAAAATCTGTAGAGTAAAAATGAGATGAGAGGTGAGATATTAATCAGACAATATGACCACTGAAGAGACAGCTCACCTGTATAATGAAGAAGAAATGCAGAATAGAGAAAAAAAATACAGGCTTTGGAGTTGCACAAATCCAGGTTCAGATTATGAATCTTACATATACTAGCTGAATTTGAGCAAGTTAAGTAATCTCTATGAGCTTTAGGCAACTTCCTTATCTGTAAACCACAGTGGGTTTTTTTTAAGAATGAAATATCTGTAGGGTTATTGCCACATTATAAGCACTCAATAAAAGTTACTGCTATTAATATAATTCTGACATTGCATCTAAGCATCACATTTACTTCAACTAGAAACTTTCAGGGGATATAATGTTAATAATTAAATCATAAATAAAGAATAAAACAATTGTTATCAATTTACTAAGTATTTTAAATACTTGAAGGACTAGACATTAATCAGGCTATTTTCTGGGTGGTCTTGAGAAATATTCATGATTCATATCTAAAATTACACTTAAAGAACAAAGAAAATTTCCAAGAATTCATTCAGAAATAAAATATGGTCAGTGACAGAAAATTATAATTATAGCATTTAAGAGCAGATGGGCTGGGCATGGTTGCTCATGCCTATAATCCTAGCACTTTGGGAGGCTGAAGTGGGAGTATTGCTTGAGCTGAGGAGTTCAAGACTAGCCTGGGCAATATAGCAAGACCTTGTCTCTAAAAAAAGTAAGTAAATAATAATAATTTTAAAAAAAAGTGGGGAAGTCAAATTATATTTGATTTTATCAGCATAATGATAATAAAATTCAAAAGTGAAAAATATCAGTAGGTACCCAAAGATCTAAACGGTGTCAACTTTCAATATTGAGAAACCCTGTCATTAGGTCATGCCAACAGTTGAAATAAATAAGCAAAGAAAAGGAAAACAGCTATCAGAACCATAATAGATACTTTATTCGTATACATTTAATTCTGAAATTTAAGAATGGTCAATTGATAGTAAGCATCCTATTATGATGAAAGCTTCAGTTCTCTCATTAGAAGAATCCAGATGGTAGGCCAGGTGTGGTGGCTCATTCCTGTAATCCCAGCATGTTGGGAGGCCAAGGCAGGCGGATCACCTGAGATCGGGAGTTTGAGACCAGCCTGACCAACATGGAGAAACCCCATCTCTCCTAAAAGTACAACATTAGGTGGGCATGGTGGCGCATGCTAGTAATCCCAGCTACTCGGGTGGCTGGGGCAGGAGAATTGCTTGAACTCAGGAAGCGGAGGTTGCAGTGAGTTGTGATCATACCATTGCCCTTCAGCCTGGGCAACAAGAGCAAAACTCCATCTAAAAAAAAAAAAAAGAAGAAGAATCCAGATGGCAACTGATGATAAATCACTCAATTTTATGACAGTATTTTCATTCGGTTTTGTAATGGTATAACTTATGAATGACTAACGCTATATCTGGGTTGAATTGGGCCCACCAAATTATGAGACTGTAGGCAGAGGCAACTCAGAATCTTCAGTTTGAATCTAATAGGTAAAAACTGATTAGGTAAATAGAAAATCTTTCCTATATTCTTAATATTAACTATTTTTCTTTGCACCTAATGTAGGTGACCAATAGATAAAGTTACATGGAAAAAATACAAGAAATCGAAGATGAAATATCATTAGCTATAAGATGAGAAAGAAAAGATAAAGATACCTATGAAGAAAACCTAAAGGGACAAGGTCAGAGAGATAGTAAGTCTGTCTGACCTTGACTGTAAGAGCAAAGACCGAAGCCTCAGACACCAGAAGGAAAGAACAAATGTGAAAAAGATGAAAAAGACAAAGAGCCAGAAGTACAACTCTGGAATCATAACATGATAAGTTATCTTGAGTTCCATCAGTTTATCTTTTATTTTTTTTTTGAGATGGAGTCTTGCTCTGTCGCCAGGCTAGAGTGCAATGAGCCACCGTGCCAGGCCCAATTTATCTTTTTTTTTTTTTTTGACGGAGTTTTGCTCTTGTTCCCCACGCTGGAGTGCAATGGCACAATCTCAGCTCACTGCAACCTCCACCTCCCAGGTTCAAGCGATTCTCCTGCCTCAGCCTCCTGAGTAGCTGAGACTACAGGCATGCACCACCATGCCCGGCTAATTTTGTATTTTTAGTAGAGACAGGGTTGGTCAGGCTGGTCTTGAACTCCCGACCTCTGGTGATCTGCCTGCCTCGGCCTCCCAAAGTGGTGGGATTACAGGTGTGAGCCACCCCCCCAGCCCCCAATTTATCTTTTTAAATGTAGCAAATTCACCAATTAAGTAGACTAGTAGAGATACAAATAATTCTCTTGAATTCCAAAAATGATAGAAATTAAACAAAATTTTGAAAAAAAATGTGAATCCAGGTAAAAGCTTCAATTAAAGAACCAAAAGGATGTTTTTCTTTGCGGAAATACTTATAAACTAAAAAGAGATTTGAAGAATATTCAAATAAATGCAAGTCCAGACTCAATTGACAATCCTGAGATCGTTAGATTAATTTATCACCTAGCAAAGGTCAAATATTAAAATATGGGTAGGGAAATAATATCCTTTAAGAGTCTAAGGAGACAAAAAATGTGTGATCTTAGCATAGTTTTTAAAAATATTAGCTCCAGTTGCAGTATTTCAAAGTATAGTAAAATTTCAATTGAGCAGTAATTCCTGTTAACCAGAGTCTATTATCTTTAAAAAAAGGTGGGGATAATTTTCAAGCCAATACACTCATACATGAGTGATTTCAGTATGCATTTGGATAAAGTGCCTCCTCCTTCTTTATCTCAACACTGGCAGCTCAATATTCGTATGTTCCAAAACTCATCTCTCAGTTGATTGTTTGAAACTCAGAGTACATATTTTTAATAGCATCAGGATAATAATACTACTTTGCATGTGAAGCTCACAAAAGAACAGGACAGATCTGATATGCTCTGCATTGATAATAAAAAGAAGCTATAGGGTTATAGTACCAATGATTAAAATAAATGTTTAAGTAAAAGCAATGTTCAGATTCTTTGAGTTATCCTATTACCACACTTACCTAATTTATGATTGACACGGAGACTTCTACAGTAGGAGCGAAAACCAAGCTTCCATTTCCCCCTCTCTGATTGTTCACAGAAATGACTGATAATAGACAAATTAATAGGAGAAAAAGGCATATGAATTTATTTTATGTGCATAGGCACAAGGGAATCACAAGAGTGTGATTACTCCTTAATCCAATGATGTTCAGATGCTTATATACACTTCTTTATAGGGCAAGGGGAGATCGGAAGTGTAGAAGTAAATAATTTTGCCGGAAAATGAATGAGCTTAAAGAACAATGGCCTGGGACAAAGTTCCTCTGAGCTCTGGGGGAAGTGGTGGGAAGGTGCGGGGTGAAACTTCACTGTGAACAAAGGTTGTCTTATTATGCAGATAAAGTTTTCCAGGTAATCTTTTTGAGTTGCCTCAGAAGAACACATAAAAAGTGTGTCTCAGCACGGTGAAGATTCTCAGTGTCTTCTCTTTTCTGGTATTAAAATTTTCCTGTTTATTTGATGAGATTCCTAGGGAGGGGGTCTTAAGACAATTGCATTTCTTTTGGAAAAAGGTTTTCCTAGTGACATCAGGGAATTCCAGAGAGGGTCCTTCTTGGTGCATTAGAAAAGAAAGAGGATCAGAGAGAAAGGTGCAGGGCTTGGGAGGAAGATCAGAGAAAGACCTTGGTTCTGAGGCTTATTTCTGAGGTCTTTTAATTTCCTTTAATTCAAAGCATTCAATATCCAAGATACCATATTTTGATGTATCATTTTTAAGCCCCAATACTACCAATAGCTGAAGTTCTTCTAAAGTCCTAGAAGGCAAAGACTGAAAGTTTAATAATGTTTACATGGCAGAATATTAGTTTCAGGTTAAATTCATGAAACAGAAAGATTGGATATTTTATGAGATGTTAATTTGCTTTATTAAATAATGCTGTCTCTTCAATAATAATTTATGTTGCAGATTTATAATATTTTAGTATTTTAAGTTTTTATGAAATCTTATGTTGATACATTTGCTTTTAAGAAAGATTATTGTCCATATTTACAAATTATTTGATGGTAAGTCCTTCATTAAGAATACGGCATCCAGGCTGGGCTTGGTGGCTCATGCCTGTAATCCCAGCACTTTGGGAGGCCAAGGTGGGTGGATTACGAGGTCAGGAGATTGAGATCAGCCTGACCAACATGGTGTAACCCTGTCTCTACTAAAAATACAAAAATTAGCCAGGCATGGTGGCATGCACCTGTAATCCCAGCTATTCAGGAGGCTGAGGCAGGAGAATCGCTTGAGCCTGAGAGGCAGAGGTTGCAGTGAGTGGAGATCACACCAGTGCAATCCAGCCTGGGCGACAGAGTGAGACACCGCCTCAAAAAAAAAAAAATTAGTCAGACATGGTAGTGTCTACTTGGGAGGCTGAGGTGGGAGGATCCCTTGAGCCCTGGAGTTTGAGGTTACAGTGAGCTATGATCATGCCTCTGCACTCCAGTTTTGGTAACTGAGTGAAACCCCATCTTGGAAAAAAAAGGAAAAAAAAAAGAAAGAGAAAGGAAAAAAAAAGAATACAGCATTCAAAATTCTAGGATGCTTTTTGATACCAATAACCAGTTTTCTAATTCTTTAAACATCAACTGGGTGTCCAATAATTCAATTCAATTCTGTTACTATCTACCTAGAGCTAGCTCCAGATCCCACAAATTGAAGCAGTTCAGTCTTACAAGACCACCCTACTAGAGATGCCAGTTGCAAGTCTTGAACCACCTCCACTTCTGATTGACTCACTATAAATTGGCAGTTCCAATGACCTTCTCCTCATGTTTGATAATTATTAGAATGGCTCACAGAACCTAGAAAAAATACTTTATCCACATTTTCTGGCTTATTATAAAAGATATAACTCAAGAACAGCCAAATGAAAGTGAGGCAGAAGGCAAAATAAGACAGAAGAGGTACAGAGCTTTCATGACCTTTCTGGGCACTTTAATATGTTCACCAACCTGGAAGCTTTCTGAACCTTCTTGTTTAAGAGCTTTTATAGCACTCAGTCTTCAGCCCCTCCTTTCCCTGGAGGTCAGGTGTAGGTCTGAAAATTCCTATTGTCATAGGATCCATAGGTTTGTATGACCACTGCAATAACAGACCAATTACACTGAGATAGCAGCCTTTGCAGCAGGGAAAGAATTTAATAATTGCATGGTGCTGAGTGAGGAGATGGGAGGAGACCCTCAAATCTGTCCCCCTGAGGAGTTCTGGGCTAGGACTTTTAAGGGGACCATGGTGGGTGAGGGGCTAGAAAATTGGAGTTGTTGATTAGTTAGGTAAGGGGGATGAAATCGTCTGGATGTGGAAACTGCATTTTTTTGTGAGTCAGCTTCTTGGGGAATTCTTCAGACCAGCTGGCATCAGTAGTTTCATGGGCATTCAGGATTGAAAGAATATTTCAAAGCCATAAGTTAAAGTTTCACAGTGTTCAAGTTCTTATATATAGAGCAGTCAAGGGGAACTATGATCCTGTGACAGGGTCTACATGATTCTGATGAAACAGTCACCAAACAACCATGAGGAAGCAGGTCAGTGAGCCAGCTGGCCTAGTGATTAATGCTTAGTGTGCTGCAAGCTTGGTTTATTTTCTTTCTCTCCCTCCCTTCTTCCCTGATTAATTCTGTAAAGTTTATAGGAGCAGTTTCACTTCTCTCTAATGGTTTGGTCTTTCTAGTGACTAGCACCACCTTGTTGCTACCTAGGATTCCGGCCCTAAGTCACCTCATTAGCATAAACTTAGGTGTGATTGAAAGAGACTCCTTATGAATAACAAGACTCTCCTATCACTTAGGAAATTCCATGAGTTTTAGGAACCTGGTGCCAGAAACAGAGACAAAGATCAATGAATGTATTCCTGATTTCACAACAATTACCAAGCTACTTTATATACTTAGTATCTGGATACTTAGTATCCAGAAATATTTTATCACCATAAAAAGAAGGTTCAGTTCCCCACTTCCCTTTTATTTTGCATGAACACATTTTGAGAACTGATCCTTTTATAACTGAAGGAAAAAAATGGTAGCTATTATTAAGACTACAAAGGAGGAAAGGATGACTAAGGAAGGAAATAATTTTGGGAGACCACTCCATTTGGTTAATTGAAAAGATACAGTCAGTTGGGGCAGCACGGCTTTAGAATTAGATAGATCTGCATTTGGAGCTCAGTTCTAGCCCTTTCTAGGTATGCAAACTTCATCAAGTTACATAATCTTTCTGGGCTTCAGTTTCTTCATCTATAAAATAGAGAAATAACAATAACAACTTTGCAGGGTATTTCTGAGGTCTATAGTTAAATTATTGGAACACCAAAAAGGATAGTCTTGATCTGAAGTTAAATTATTTGGAACATTTATTCGTGGTTGTATGAAGAACAAAAAAAAGCGAAAGCAAATCGGCATGTGTCTTGAGTATAAACAATGAATCCCTAGGGAAAGCAAAATCTGCAATAGAGAGGAGAGAGAAAAGAGTTTCATTTATTAGATAGCCAGACTAATCCTCCTGAAGAATGCAAGTAAAAACATGGGACTGTATATGTGTATTGCTGTTTGGGTCAAATGCTTAATCAGATTTCTAGAAAAAAAAAAAGCCTTAATTTGTTGTTGTTGCTGTTGAATATCATGGTGTAAATACTCTCACTATAGCTGATTTTAAGGTTTGAAGATGACATCACTGAATGCATATTTGGATAGAGATGTTAACAATTCAATCTCAGGATCCAGCATAAGCCAGCTCCAGCACACCACTGTGTGTGTGTGTGTGTGTGTGTGTGTACCTTTTATATATATGTATATACATGAATAATATATGGACTATTCATATATGTATATATAAACACAAAATCTTAAATGGATGAAATTGCTGACAAAATCGTAATGATTTATGAGAATAAAGTCTAAATAAAAGTTACTTAAACATTGATGCCACTTTTATCTTGAGGACATTTGCTAAAGTGGATGACGTTCAGCTTTGAACTGTGTTGCCTCCTGGGCCTGGGCAATGGCTGACTAAGCCTCAGGCTCATACAGGCAGGAAGCCTAAAAAGAGACAATCTTCCCATAAAAAAAGTCCAGGAGAAACATCCTCAGTGCAATCAGAAGGAATATCTCCTTTTCATCCTGCCGTTGGAGACTGAGTGGAAATTTGTTATGGAGCTAATCAGATGAAGGGGGAAAGCAAATTGCCTCTGAGAAGTTTTAACCACTAGCCAGCCCTCAAATGGATTGGTAGCCCACATGAGCGGTCCAAAAGACTTGTAAACATGAAGTATCTCCACACACTTGGCATAAGAAAATGCAGATTATCTCCAGAGGAGAATGCGCTTTCAGCCCAGACTTCAAAGTATATCCACAAGTAGCTTTAGCATTTTTCAATTAAAAAAAAAAAAAACCATTAAGTACAGAAGGAAACATGTTCATCATGCATGAGACCTTCAGAAATTAGATAAAGCAGAAACAGGTCCTCTAAGATTTCAAATATTGAAACACAGAACAAATATGCCTAAAGAAGACAAAGATATTCTAGAAAACAGAAAACAAGAGATTACAAAGCATATCTTAAAAAGAATCAAATTCAATTTATAAATTTAGAAATATAATACTGTAAATCATTGCTTCTTCTAGATTAGCATGCGTAAAAATTAACCGGATAACTTGTCAAAACATAGATTCCTACGGGCCCTAATCCTGTAGATTCTGATTTAGTTGTTCTGAGGTCATTTCTAAGAATTTTCATTTCTAACAAGCTCTCAGATGATACTAGTGCTGCTGGTCTGAAGACCACACTTGGAATAATACTATTGTAAATAAAAGAGCTCAATGGATTGGCTTGACAGCAGTTTAAATCAGCTAAAGAGAAAATGAATAAACTAGAAGGAAGGTCAAAAGAAATTATTCAGAATGCATTGAGGAAATATAAAAAGACAGAAAATAGAAAAGAGAGAGATAAACAATAATGGAGAATGGAGCACGAGAAGAGAAAGAAAGGGTAGCGGAGGCCATATTTGAAGAAAATAATAATTAACATTTTTCAGAAGTAGTGAAAGATACAATTCACAGACCTGAGAAGTCAAATAAATCCCAAGTGGTATAAATTTAAATAAATAAATAAATAAATAAAGGAAAGATAATAAGCTTGATTCCTCAACCAGGAAAGTGACTGGTTGGTTTCCTTGTTTTCAAGGAATGTGACTGAGAAGAAAGAAAACGCGGCAGTCTGGAGATATTTCTCAGACGTTGGTCCAGAATTCCCTCAACTGTGGCTCTGCATCATTAGAGATTTCATTGATGGTTTGCGTATTGGTTTTCCTCTGATCACGGCATGAAACAGAGAAAGGGCATGTGTTCCCTCAAGTTGCTCTACAAATAGCTGGGGTAGAGTCAGTGTCTTTCTTACAGGAGGTGTTGTGAAAGAATATTCATTTGTTTCTGGAATCACACGTGAAGGTGGGGATGGAGTCCTATTTATTTGCCGTATTAGGAACGATCAGAATTTGGTGTAGCCATAATTTAGGGGAGTTACCCGGAGATTTTCCTCTTCCTGAACATGGTATTAGGTATTGTCTGGACTTAAGTATTAGGGATTGTCTGGACTGAACAGAGTGGAGTGGTATTCAGAGTTATTGAAGAAAAATTCATCTATCTCAAATTTGCTGGTTGTTCAAAGACTACATCTTCTAAAGGAAAATGAATTCTTTTATTTCATACACATTTTCAACAATAAGTATCAAAACAGAAAGAATTTTCTGTTAACCCTCACTAGGTAGGAAAATTACATTAGCAGATAATTCCCTTCTCTGAGGCACTCTTGTTAACCTAGATTTTTGCTTTAATTTGCCTAAGTATCTATCTGTCTACCATCAAAGGACTAGAAAATTGTGTTAGTTATAAATAAATGGAAGCAACTGAAGACTAGCAGAGAAAATTGTCTGCTCACCCCCCTCCAATTAATTTCAGCAAATTAATTTTATGTCAGAATAAAAATCTATTTTGGTGATCTCATGGGACAACAAAAACATTACCTAGCTAGAACTGTATAGCTCATTAAAAGGCATCACTCATTCAATACTTTCTTACATAAAGACTTATTGACTAGTGGGGACACAGTTTGCTAGACACTTATAAGTGTCTGGATTATGGGAGGGGGGAGGGACAACATTAGGAGATATACCTAATGCTAAATGATGAGTTAATGGGTGCGGCAAACCAACATGGCACATGGATACATATGTAACAAACCTGCACATTGTGCACATGTACCCTAAAACCTAAAGTACAATAATAAAATAAAAAGTGTCTGGATTATAAAGATAAATAAGAGATTTCTTTCTCTCTTTTTTTTGGTAGAGATGGGATCTCACTATGTTGCCCAGGCTGGTCTTGAACTCCTGGCCTCAAGAAATCCTCCCGCCCTGGCCTCACAAAACACTGGAATTACAAGTGGAAGCCACAAAGAGAGATTTCTGTTTCTGGCTATGCTGTTATCATTGACACTAGACTATCTTTCCTGACATAAGTGACTTTAAAACTGGACAAAATACATGAAACAACTATTTTCAGGCACTGGACAATAGTTGACACAACACTTGCCACCCTAGGGATGAGGAAAACAAGAGATGAGCCTCATGACTGCCCTACCTTCTGCCTGGAGACAATTCCCTGGGCATGGTGTGAAGAGCTGGAGTCTGAGCAGAGCATTGTGGCCTCATTCAGCTGAGGAGACCAAGATCAACGTTTGGGTCAACTGAAATGGCTGGAATCTACAGGGTAGGGCATCAGAAATTGGGAACTGTGCAGAGTAGGACCCAGAAGTTTCTGTGTGGGATCCCCTGTGGATTTGTGGCTGACGACTGGGTTATATATATGGAGAATGGAACGACTTCAGGATCACTAGAGAGAAAAACAGAGACACCAGTGGGTGAGCATCTGTGGGAAGAGCAGTGCCTGAGAACACTGGAATTCTGGTCGTGCCAGAGTGGAGAGATTACTCAATACTTTCCTGCTAACACCCTTGCATGCAGCTAAGACACACAAAAGCTGCAGTTTAGGAGTAAGGAGAACAACTTCAGGTAAGGCCTACACTAGACCCTCCTTAACAAAACCTAAAATTGTGATTCAACAAGATCTTCAGAGGAGACAAAGTTCAGTTTGGATGTTCAGTCCTGGCAAGTTAAAGACATTTGTGAAACACATTAGGTTTTTCATGGATCTTAATAACAAACCAAGGTTGCTGTAGTACATAGTGATCAAACAGCAGTAGAACTGATTGATAACATAAGAATCAATAATCTTCCAAAGAAAATGACAGAATTGAGTTCCTACAATGAGTTAGCAACAATTCAATATTCAATCAAAAATTGCTAGACTACCAACAAATTTTTTTAACCAGGAAATTATGATTAATAGTCAAGAAGCAAAGCAGTAGATAGAGATTAACTCTGAGATGGGCCAGGAATTAGGTGTAGAAGACAAGGATTTAAAGTTCCTGCTCTTAAGGTCATTACAATTTGCTAAGGGAGGCAGATATGTTAAAAAAAAAAAATTGCTGGCCTTGTGCAGTGGCTCATACATGTAATCACAGCACTTTGGGAGGCCTAGGAGGATTGCTTGAGCTCAGAAGTTTGAGACCAGCCTGGGCAACATAGTGAGACCTTTATAAAAAATTGAAAAATTAGCTGGACCTGGTGGCATGCGCCTGTAGTTTTAGCTACTCAAGAGGCTGAGGCAGGAGGATTGCTTGAGCCTGGGAAGTTGAGGATGCAGTGAGCTGTGATCATGCCACTGCACTCCAGCCTGGGTGACATAGCAAGCCCTGTCTCATTAAAAAAAAAAAAAAAATGCTGTGAAGTGAGAGATGAGCAATACTAAATTTTGTAGTTGCTATAGTTTTGGTCCAAAAAAGGTAATGATCAAATCTGTGAAGTAGATTTAAAAAGAGTTCACAGACAAAGCATCTGAAATGGGTCTTAAAGGGTAAATAGAAGTTTGCAAGGCTGTGGAGGGGGAATAAGGGCAGTTTCAGCCGATAAGCAGAAGGAATGTGTGTAAAGGCACAATGGCTTGAAATAGGAGCCCTGCAAGCATAGCAGTGTTAAGAACATGGTTTCTCATCAGTAAAATGGGGATGATAATAATAATAATACCTACCCCTTCGGGTTGTTGTAAAGATTAAATGGAGTAATCCAGGAATAGTGCTTGAGTTGTGATAAGCACTCAATAATATTAGTTATTATCTTGGCGAAATTGCTTAGCGTATTTAGGAAGAAGCTATGTACATCAGTATAGCTGCAGTATACATCAAGAAAAAAAGATGTAAAGCCTAGTATGGGACCAAAGCTAAATGCAGTAGAAGATCTGAAAGTTCCTGGCAGTGTTGGTGTTCAATCAGCTCAGGGCAAATCAGCTTTTACTGCTTTGCTCTGGAGAGGCAAAACAAGAACAAAAAATGAATCAAGTGCATTGTGTGAGGCCTACAGGAATGACAACGGGCAGAGAGCAGTTATACTTTTCCCAGCACAATGATGTCAATTTCTCTCTATGTGAAAGGCTAATCGACAAAATCAGGGTCACTATCCAAACAACTTAGAGTTCAAAGAGAGGTAGTTGCAAATAATGGCTGCAGATGAGAAATAAGGTCAATACAGAGTAAAATTGCCAATTAGCTCAATATAAACCAGATGAAATGTATTCTCGAGGACATGAACAGAAGGCTATGTTAAGAAATATAAGTATGATCAAGAAAGTATGACTGATAAAAATTCAAGTGTAGGTACTAGTAAATTCCCCCAGCAGGTAAAATAGCAATATATCGTCCTTTCTCTTAGACAAAGTTTTTAGGTAACTTTCTAAAACGACACTTTGGAATTAATATTTTTATGTGTATTTATTTTATTTAATGTCTAGGCCAAAGAACTTTACTAATAGTAACACCGTATTCAATTACAAGTATTTCTGTTCCAAACATATACCCTCTTTTCACCATCCATCAAACCTTGATTGAATGCCAGGACACTACATCACATCCTAAAACATTTGAAATTTGTCAAATGAGAGCAAAAATGAATCCCTAAGATATAGGCTTCCCTTAAAAAGCGACTTGTTCAAATTTAGAGACCATGTAGAGAAGGACTAGCCTCTTTACCTACACCCCCACTCATTCATTGAACTCTTCTCCCTCTGCTGTGGGGAATTTAAAAATAAGTAAATAAGTGAAAGGAGTTCCAGCCTCTGTTTTTAAATAGTTTTTGGTCTTTAGTTAACAGCATACCAGGGTAAGGTACAAATGATCCCATTCAATTGATAGCTAATAGTTGGTGTACTCGAAAATATGTATACATCACTGATAAAACAGCTGAATCGATTATATTAATCACAAAACAATAATCTTGAAAACTATTGGGCATTTTTATTCATGTTGAACAATGGCCAGCTCTTTGCTGATAATAACCATTATATAGAGACACATATACAAATATAAGAAAACTTCCTAGGTTACATATTTATCAGTGAAACACACATATGCTAGAATAGCAAATAGCTAAATAGCAAAACACTAGTCTCCGAAGGCAGGGAGTTTTTTCATATGGCTACATAAGAAGTACCATAGAATCAATGTCTTTTGCACAGTGGGAAAACAATTTCAGTTCAAATTCAGCTTGGAAGGTTTTCTCTATCCATCAAAAAGCCAGGACTGTTTATAAAGCCCTTTCCATTGCCACAATACTCTGAGAGAGACAGTGAGAAGTACAACACAGAAAGAGATGTAGCTATAAAGTGCTGGAGTAGAATTCAAAACCATGTCAGATTTACTGGAGCTCATACTCGTCTGTGCTTCTTTTGAAAAGGCAGGTTGGGGGGAAGATCATGGGCATTGGACTGAGAAAGGTAAGAGGCTCAGTCCTTGTCCTTGGATACATTTCCTGATCTTTCTGCTTTTCATTACCTTCACCTTTAAAATTCCAGTCTTTAACCATATTGTCATACTTAATAAATATGTATTGAATGAATGGATAACTACAATGAATAATAGGTACTTGTGAAGTTGTATAGATAAAAAAAAATTTCTTTTTTATTTTTTAGGCAAATGTGATAACCACTAAACTACAGAAATGTGTTCTTTTATATTTGTATAATGCTTTACACATAGCAGGTGCCAAATAATTGCTCCTTTCTATTCTTATTCCTTAGGGAAAGATGCCATACCTTTTTTTTTTTTTTTAATTAATCATGGTAACTAGGATAGTACCAGAACAATAAAATACATCTTTATTGGTTACTTAATAGTACTCATTTCATGTAACAATAACTGGAAACTGGGGATTTATGTCAGGATGACTTATGCTAAGTATATTATAGTAATCTAGGCAAATAATGTTTAAGACAAGCTGCAAAGTGCAGGCCTGCAGGCCATGTCTGCAGATGTGTTTGATTTGACCATACACAATGCTTAAAAGAAAACAATACATATTGGAATATCTTTACAAGGTCATATGCACTCTGGGTATACCTTAGCCTCCATCATTTCCTACTATCTTTCAGGGTGTTCAGTTCGTGATTCTATTACCATTCTGGCTGCTGTTGGCATTTAAGAGCATATCTTTGGTTTAAGACCAAGGAAAAGTATTGAGACTCAACACTGGGGAAATGGGGATATCACCTCTGAATGAAGTATAGGTAGAGAAAAGTTTTATTGACAAGTGCAAGCTGAGAACTCAGGGACTGCTGAATACCTAGGCATATTCTTAACTACACAACATATCAGTTAATTGAAAATCTATACATTTTAAAGATGCTAAGGAAATTCTGATAGATGTACTTTGGTAGATTGCATATGCCAAACTCGATAATTTTTAGATAAGCAAGTATAAATTGACTCAAGATTAATTGTAACAAATGAAATGTATATGAAGATAATCAGGTAATAACATAGTGCAGATTTTAATATGTTCAAAACCTTAGGAAATAGATATGACTAATAAAAAATAAGGTTCCAATTTGACCAAAAGGTAAATCGAAGATAATAATAATGAAAAAAATTTGTTATCATATTGGTACATCAGAAAGTAGCCTATCCCAGGTTTAATAAAGATGCTAATATAAATGAGTATTAAAATTGTTCAGCCAGGCCGGGCACCATGGCTCATGCCTGTAATCCTAGCACTTTGGGAGGCCAAGGTAGGTGGATCCTTTGAGCTCAGGAGTTCAAGACCACCCTGAACAACATGGTAAAACCCCATCTTTACAAAAAATACAAAAAATTAGTCTGGTGTGGTGGTGCGTGGCTATAATCTCAGGGGTAAGGTGGGAAGATTGCTTGAGCTGGGGAGGTCCAGGCTGTAGTGAGCTGAGGCGGCACCACTGTAATCCAGCCTGGGCAACAGAGTGAGATCCAATGTCAAAAAGCAAATAAACAAACAACCAAAAAACTGCTTGGCCAGGAATATGCATATATTAACTAAAAAAGGACAAGAAAATAGTGCAGATTTTAATATTATCGAAATAAACTTCTACTTCTATATTCAGCCAACTGAACGTAGTTTTCTGTCTTCAACCTTAAACTTACTGCTTAACTTGAAATGAAGTATCAAAATTTCCCTTTAATTTTAGAAAAGTCCAATTGTATTTTACAAAAAGGAGCAGGTTTGTTTGCTTTAATGTAAGATCTGCATTTAATTTTAGTAGAAAATTCTATAATTCAACATGAAGAGCAGGTTTTTTTATTTCAGGCTAAATTAACCATCATCATAAATTTTGTTTCTTTTTCATAATTTAGAATGAGGGCAAGAATCTTCATTTTGTTCACGATGTACTACAAATGCCTAGAAGGATTTCTGGAACATGGTAGGAGGTCAACGTATTTATTAAATCAATGAAACTGCATCATTCTATGACACTATAGTAGGGTTTTTCAAATCATAGCAAAATGAGAAAAATAATAGTTCATCCATTGAAAGGACTGTTTTTACTCTATAATTATGTACTTTCTTCTAATTAAATTTGATGATAGACTATGGTAAGATTTGTTTCGTTGTTAGTTTAATGACTATATTTGGAAAATAAAATTTGGCCACCATGTATAATTTGGGAGGGAAATTTTATTAGTTTATTAAATCACAAAGCCTGAATGCCACCGCTATATAGCAAAGAATAAAATGCGCTGTCCTGTCATCTACAACATTGTTCTTTACTTGTGCTTTGGACAGTGCCTTCTGTCAGCTTTTAAATTTGTTCCCACCTATAACTGCATGTGGTCTTAGAGCCTACTCTATGTGTTTGAAGTGTCCTCTCAGATCAAACACCTTTCATTCCTTCTGAAGAGTTTGTGTGTTTTCCATTAGCTCATATATTGGGTAAAAAGAATGACATGGCATGTTTGAGAATTCCTGAGTTCTTACCTATTTTTTGCATGTTGTAGATACAAAATGAAAATTTGTTCATTGAATGAATTAATGGATGAATCAAAGGAATGGATTGAACAAGGTCAGGGATTAATGAGTAAGATTAAGAAGGAGATTGGCTTGTTTGGTGCTCTTACAGAAAATTTATTCTTCTTATTGTATTAATGTACAAGTACTCCTCTACAGTTAGAAATGACATCATTTCCACATTACACTTGTGGGAATTGAGGCACCTAAATATAATCCAAAAACATGAATAGCTAGGAAAATAGTCCACACAGCAGTAAAGCCTTATACCTGGAATCCAAATTCTCTTACTGCCTATCTAGTCAAATGTTGGGCATTGATATCAACCCAACACTCATGGGACTGAAGTCATGCAGAGAGCCACAGGAGCTGTGGAAAGGATGTGAGAAAATCCCTTCCACAGTCACCGGTGATGAACGGAAAAAGTGAGTAATTTTACAGGCAGAGGTTTGAAAAACTAAAACAAATACAAAAAAGAGGTCCTTGGTTCTGGAAAGAACAGAGCTCTGTGGAAGAGAAGACACTGTTGCCTCATTCCAAGAAGGTCAGAAATGACATTTTCTGTCCTGAACCCAAGGCTTGATTTGAAAGATTTCCCATACAGTTACATTTTTCTGTATTTACTTCTTTTGTAAAAGTTGTCTTAACAATACAAAACAAATAAACCCAGAAGAAAAGTCTTATGCTTTAAAAATTATTTGGAAAATAAGTATACAACATTTCAAATAGCAGAAAATCTAGAGAAATTTGAATAATCACATGTGGACCCACTACCCAGACTCAACATATGGTAACATTTTGCCACATTTACTTGTTTTCTTTCTTTCTTTCCCTCCCTCCTTCCCTTCCTTTCTTTTCTTTCTTTCTTTCTTTTTTTAGAGGAAGAGTCCCACACTGCCACCAAGGCTGGAGTGCAGTGGCACAATGACAGCTCACTGCAGCCTCAACCTCTCTGTCTCAAACAATCTTTCCACCTCAGCCTCCCAAGTACCTAGGACTATAGGCACACATCACCATGTCTGACTGATTTCTTTAGTTTTTGTAGAAATGGGGCCTTGCTATGGGGCCGGGTGCAGTGGCTCATGCCTGTAATCCCAGCACTTTGGGAGGCCGAGACGGGTGGATCACAAGGTCAGGAAATTGAGACCATCCTGGCTAACAAGGTGAAACCCCATTAGCCGGGCGTGGTGGCGGGCACCTGTAGTCTCAGCTACTAGGGAGGCTGAGGCAGGAGAATGGCGTGAACCTGGGAGGCGGAGGTTGCAGTGAGCCGAGACAGCACCACTGCACTCTAGCCTGGGCAACAGAGCAAGACTCCGTCTCAAAAAAAAAAAAAAAAAAAGAAAAAGAATGGGGCCTTGCTAAGTTGCCCAGGCTGGATTTCAACACCTGGGCACAAGTGATCCTTCAGTCTCAGCCTCCCAAAGTGCTAGGATTACAGGCATGAGCCACTGCACCTACTCAGTTTCTTTTTAAAATAAAATAAAAAAAAATTCAGTTTTAATTGAAGCTTCTTTAAACCTCATTCATCCTGATTCATTTTTTTCCTTTCTCTCCCTGGTTAATTTGAATGTTTATTATTTTCTTACTTCCAGTCTGTACATTAATAATGTAGAGTGTTGTCATGTATTTTAAAAATCTTTCTTATGCAATTACCTTTTCCATTAACAAAATATTTTTGAGATTAAAAAAATAACTTAAATATGCCACAACTTATTTACTCATTCTCCTATTCCCAAGAGTAGGAGTCTATTGGCTATCATGAAAAAAAAATGCTGCTACAAATATTTTAGTATATCCCTTTGTGCATGTGTGCATGAATTTCTTAGAATTGGAATTCCTTGGCCAGAAGGTACATGCAGCTTCCACTTTGCTTGATGTAATTAAATTGTTCTCCTATGTGGTTTCATTGTACAGAACGATTACTGTTGCTCCATTTTCTCTCCAACAACTGAAGATACCAGGATTTTAAATTTTTGACAATATTTCTGATGTGAAGTGTTATCTCATAGTGGAAATTTGCACTTCTCTGTACACTAGTAGATTTTTTCATTGTTACATCTTTTACCCTTTTTTTTTTCTATTAGGTTGCTTTCTAAAAATTAATTTGGAGGAGTTATTTTATATTCTGGATTCTATTCTAGACAGTATTTTTATATGTTAGCATTTAAAAGAAAATACAAAAAGTCAGTATAATAAAAAATAATTTTCCATACTGTTTGAAGCTTTATTTTTTTAACCCTATTTGGCAGTGAGACTGCATGAATTTGCTTACTTTGATGATAGGATTTTTTTTTTCTTTTGATGGCATTTACTACAGGATTTATAAATAAACTTTCTTGTTTGGATACATCAACTGTAAAATTTCAGATAATATTACTCTCTTGCAATTGTTAAGTTTACATTTCACAGTCTTTGATATGGGCCACTCTTGCTCAAAAGAATGAAAGCTTTGCTGAAAGCAAAGTTGCAGGGCGGAGGACACCCTCACCAAATCATCCACTGTGGCTGTGAAGACACTTCATTCATACTAGGTGATTTCAGATTTTGCAGATTATGAATTGGAAATAACTAATACTATTTTCACATTAATTTATAATTCATTTAGTAATTCATATTTATAACAGCCTATGATTAATTGTATGTGTCAACTTGACTAGGTCATAATGCCCAGATATTTGATCAAACATTATTCTGAATGTTTTCTGTGAGGATGTTTTTTGGATGAAATTAACATTTTAATTGGGTGGACTTTCAGTAAAGCACACATAATGTGGATGGGCCTCAGCCAATCAGTTGAAGGCCTTACAGAACAAAGATTGACCTCCCCTGGGCAGGAAGGAATTTTGTCAGTAGATGAATTTTGGGTTTGAACTGCCACATGGACCCTTCCTGGGTCTCCAGACTGACAGCTTTGGGACTTGAAGCGCCACATCAGCTCTTCTTGGGTCTCTAGCCTGTTGGCCTACCCTATAGATACTGAACTTGCTGGTGTCCATAATCACATGAACCAATTCCTTAAAACAAATTTCTTTCTCTCTGTGTAATTATACCAGTTCTGTTTCTCCGGAGAACCCTAATACAGTGCCCTTTTAATATACAGTTACTCAAGAAACACGTTTTCCATTATCAGAGCATACTATGTCTTTCTTGACACAGCTGGCATATTAAACCAAAACTATACCCATGTCTTCCACTTTTATTTAGAAATGAAGATCTTCCATAAATAAGGGTCTGCAATTATTACTGAGTCAAGACTGTTAGAATCATAAAGACAGAAAGCACACCAAGAATTTGTTAGGACATGGGTAGAGGTTTTACCTCTTTACTCAGGCTGAAATACGAGTTAAGCCATGCTTAGATCGGAGGTCAGGTTGACAAACAGGTCTACAAGGCCAATTTCTGATTTTTGGTGATGGTCAACAGCAGCGCTGACTTGAGAAAATTTCTGTGGCCACTTTTGGGCTCAGCAAGAAAAAGACTGCGATATTTGTCTTAGGAAGCAGAGGAATCCTTATGCTATGTATTTGCCATCTCTGGCCTAGGCCTTAGGCCAGTGATTTAGAAGAAATTCCTTCAGCTTATACGTGAGACGGCCCACCCGTTCATGGCCAGGAGCACCGAGGCTTCTTATTAATATTAATCTGTATTTTCCTGAGTGTTCCTCCTGTGTATGTCCCTTGAAAATGTGCAATAAGATCTTGGGCAAATATCTTGCCATTGAACCACAGCTAATAGAAAAGTAATCACTGAATTCGTTCTATTATGTATGTCCCATTTATGGAATAATTACATTACCATTATTATATCCCAGCAACATGTTTGCTTTAAAAGCACCTGGATTCTTTTAAATTTCTGAAATATTTGCAATCTAGTGTCTGGCACCTAATAATATGTTGCTGTTTTTTATATAAGATGTCTGTAAGTTTATGGCTTCATGCGTATAGTATGTACTTGAGCTTTTTGCCAAGACTGAGCCTTTTGCTTCTTTTGTAGCCTCTAAATGCTCAATAAATAGTGGCTGGATTGAACTGCTTCTAAGAGACCATGGAGTCTCAGGTCTTTAAGATTCTGTAGCAGTAAGGGAAAAAAAAAAAAAAAAGGCCAGAGTGTTCTTGGCATCACCAAGCAGGGTATTAGAATGAAAATAGAAAGTATAATGTTACCCTTGAAGAACATGTTCTGGTCACTACACTTCCAAAAAGCAATAACTGACCTGGAAAGGAGTGAGAGATGGGCAGTTTTTGTTTGATAAAGGTTTTGGAATAGTTTCCTGATAAAACCAAACAAAAATGTCTAGTATTATGGCCTCATCTGAAGGCATTTGCTATCAGAGCAACACCTATAACATGCATAACAAGGGAAGATTTTGATAAATGTAATATAAGGACTCCAATAGGGCAGCCTCTATTGGACTAGATTCATGAGAGGATCCTTAGGTCTGGCTGGCAAAGGATCCTTGGGTCTGGTTGGCACATCTAACTTTATCCACACATGTAGGTGTCAGTGATCCTGAATGAATGGGGAGATCACTTCTGTGTTTTAAGATTCAGGCCTGCATTAACAGTCGCTGGTTTCTTAAGATGAAAAACACCGAGGTTGCCTCCAGATAATCAAATTTCCTTTACTTTTTTTAAAAAAAATTATTATTATACTTTAAGTTCTAGGGTACATGCGCACAACGTGCAGGTTTGTTACATATGTATACATGTGCCCTGTTGGTGTGCTGCACCCATTAACTCGTCATTTACATTAGGTATATCTCCTAATGCTATCCCTCCCCCCTCCCCCCACCCCACAACAGGTGTGGGGTTCTCATTGTTCAATTCCCACTTATGAGTGAGAACATTCCTTTACTTTCTATCTTTGCTAGAGCAACCAGCTGCCTTTAGAATTTTCCACCCAGATTCTTTTAATCTACCCAGTTTGCTAAACCTGGTTTAAATCTGAAGCTTACCTGGATTCAGTGTCTCCTCATCTGTTATCCCTACTGTAAGCAGGACTGGATCAGTCAGACCCATGCCAGTGCTCTTATCGTTTTTGATCCCAGGAAGTCAACTATGTCTTTTCTATGACATTGCCTGGGCCTGGGACTGTTTTGTTACATCAAGTCTTTGGTCACCAGCTTTGCCTTTACACCCAAGACTGAGAAATTAGCACTCTTCTGTGAGCAAAGAGAAAGGGAAAGTAGGCTACTGATAAGTCTATGAAATTGTGATTCATTCATTAAATTTCTAAAATTTAAGAACTAGAGGAGTAAAATATTCTGCCCTTTTCACAGCAAATAGCAGGCCCTAGGAATACTATTATCCCAGAGTTGTACAAGACAAATATAAAGAGCGCCCTCAAATAACTTGAATTTAGTTAAGGAAGGCTGGATTCATTATTCGCTAAAGGAAATTTATTAATATTCAGTGTTTTTAACATTTGAAGATGATATTGAAGGGCAACCAGGCTTTTTCACTAAAGGCAACTCTTGGCATTAGACTGTTGGCCTGAATAAATTATTACTTTATATGAGGCTTGTTTTTCTGGTTGTTATTGTTTATATACTCTTTACTTTGTTAAGTAGTGTTATTTTTATGCCTTTTTCATGTTTTCATCAGACTATGCTAAAAGAGAGGAGATTAGTTCTACACCTTCATAGCTCTACCATAATAATAATAATAATGCATATTTATTGAACACATCTGAGTAAATGGTTGATGTAGATATCCCCATTTAATCCTCAGAACAATCCTATGTGATTGATACTATATGCATTTTGCAGATGAGGAAATGGAGGCACACAGAGACTAAGTAACTTGCTCAAGTTCCTGTGGTAGGAACTGGCACTCCAGGATGCAAACTCTGCCTGTCTGATTATACAACCCACATATTTAGCCACTTCTTACACTGTCATTGAAGGCTACAAGGCCACACTTTCTGATTGTGTGCCTTCTTGGGAAAGTCCAGCCCAAGAAAGGCTGGCATCTATCTTCTCTTGAGGCCTTATTTCAGGGCTATTTTAGCAGTGTTGTCAATATCTAAACCTGTTGCCTGATGAGATTATTCCTACTGTAACCAGAAACCCAGAAAGTAAAGTTAATAAATCCTCTACTCATGCCCAGCAACTTAGGAGACTGAATGTGAAGAAGGCCAAAGCAGATTTAAAGTGATTGAAATGACAAAAGGTGAAATGTGAGTGAAGTGAATGAATTACAAAAGCGTGTATGAATAGTATTACACAAGTGAAGAAAATTCAATAGCAATTCAATTTCTGACCACGTGCAGAGGGAAAACAAGGGTAAAGGAGCAGAAGAGTCAAGGGTAATGAACAGCTTTATTACTTTTTTTCATTGTGCCACTACATTTGAATTTTTGTTGCTATTTATTAACATGTAGAGGTTAAAGTTTTTGTAAGATCTGATCATAAAATTATGGAAGGCTAAGCAAAGTCCTGCAATAGAGAATGCAGTTTGAAGTCAGGTTACAACAAAATATTAGCTGCTTTTCATATTATAAAGTGCTGAGGATATTTTAGAAATTAAACATAAAGGCTTTAAAACAAACATGCTGGATCTTGTTGGGTGAGTCCATTCTTCCTGTCTGTAGGCGAATCTCTTCTAGGTTATTTGGGGGAATGGTAGAGTTTCATACTAAGTCATCTTTGCTGTTCGTGGTGTATAATATTCAGCTTTGAGCAATATAAAAAGACTTACCCATCCAAGCAAACAATTCTCAGATGACTCCATTCTCCATCTCCATTTGAATTTAGACTGGCCTGGGTTTGAGTCTTGGTATCCCACACACAAGGTGTGTCCATATGCCAGTTGTTTAGTATTAGCTTTTTTCTTCTTTTCTTTTCTTTTCTTTTTTTTTGAAATAGGGTCTTGCTCTGCTGCCCAGGCTGGAGTGCGGTGGCGGAATAATGACTTGCTGCAGCCTCGACCTCCTGGGGTCAAGCAATTCTCCCACCTCAGCCTCCTGAATAGCCGAGACTACAGGCGGGCTCCACCATGTCTAGCTTATTATTATTTTGCAGAGATGAGGTCTTGCTATGTTTTCCAGGCTGGTCTCAAAATTCTGGGTTTAAGTGACGCTCCTTTTGGCCTCCAAAAGTACTGTGATTGGAGGCATGAGCCACTATTCCTAGCCAGTTGTTTAGCTTTCTGAGCACCACTTTCCTTACTATAAGATGCAAATAATTGCTACCTTGGAGGATTATAAATAATATAATATCTGGAAAGGGATTGGTAGAACCCCCAGAATACAGTTGGCCCTCCATGAATGACAGCAAATACAATTATATAAAGTGCACAATACCATGCCAAGTACATACAGAAGCTTAATACATATTAGTTGAAGGAGTTTAATAAATGAAGGACTAGAAGCTATCTTCAAGCAATAAATTTGCTTTTAATTTGTAGCTTCTTCTTTCCATATTTAAAATGTGACTTTAATAGTGGCAATTGCACTTGTGCTATTGGTGAGGAAGTGGAATAAAGCATGACCCAGATGTTCAGGAGATTCTCGATGAATACACCAACTTTCATTGGTCCTTAAATTACTATGTATAGGTTGCTGTTTATTTGAAATATTTATAGAACCTGACTTGGTTGCAGATGCTCTATCAATCTTTCAGGGCACGGGCTGAATCAAGATAAATGTAAATGTCTGATGTGGACAGGGTTTTAAATAAAAACATTGATACTTACACATTCTACTTATTAAACACATAAGACTATTCTCACACACACACACACACACACACAGAGGCACAATAGTGTCTCTCTTGCATGTTTCTTCAAATACATGGACTTCTCTTTCTTTTGTTTATTTTCCTACTTTTGATAGAGACAGGGGCACAGTGAGATCTTTCTCTACTATTAGAAAACCATCAGTGCCAGGGTGATGTTAAATAACCCTTGTGCCATAGGGAGCACTGATGACTATACACTGGTGGACATTTGTCCTTTGGAAGAGACCCTGCTCAGCGTCAGCTGAGTGTCACCATAGGATAATTTGAGCATAGTGTAAGAGCTTCTGGTTTCTCACAAGAAACTAAAAACCAGGGGCTTAGTGTGAGATTTATTAAATTTCATGATTGACACAAATATTTTTAAAACATCACATGGAGATGGCCCAATGATTTCTGTGATCTTTCTTCTAGATCCGGCTTCTCTAAAGTACTCCATTGCTTTAATCAGCTAAGAGTAGGAGAATATCTAGGTTGGAATGCAAGGGACTTCATGGTCTGAACCTGTATTCTGAGCTCAGTCAGCAGTGGGAGGAACTAGATATGGAGGCTGGAAACTGGAAAGTAGGCACAGCCCTGAGAATGGGCAGTGGGACTGTGAAAACTTAGCAGCAGGTGGGGCAGATGTTTCGGAGGGCATGTTAGGAACTCAGCAAGACCTAACAGAGGGGATAGGCTGTGGTGTGGGGGCAGACAATGGGGACAGACTCGGCGTGGTGAAGAGAAGGTAGTGGATATCTGTCTGGATGGCCTGCCTGCACACGCTTAGCAGGAGGATTTCTGAGAGGAAAAAGGGATTGAGAGGGGCCGCATAGATATGACCTAGAGCTGCGAGCTGGAGACTTGGTTTCAGATGTGGAACAGAAGTGATTTTAGAATAAATGGCATGATGCAAAGTCACTTGGGTTATGGAATGAGGGCTCTATAACCCACTAGCTCTCATTCAACAATAACAGCAGCCATAACCCCGAAGCCTAAGACAGGGCTGAGCCTGTGAGTTGAGGAAGGAACTAGAACTAGCTAGAACTCCGGCTAGAATTCAGCTGTGAGCGAGAGATCAGGAAAGTCAATATGTTAAGAATATAGAATAGCTTGAGGGACTGCTGATCTTTCTAGCAAGAAAAAAAAAACATATTAATATCGAGAACACTGGAAGCATGTCCACAATCCATTTTCATTGCTGGTGAGAGCACAGGGTGGAGGGCCTGAAGGAGTAATCCCAGGCTGCTCCTAGGAAAAGTCTTTTCTGAAAATGACTCAAAAGACTTTGGGCCTTTGAAAAGCAAAAGATGTCCCTAAGCACTTTGTAGCTGATTCCCATCTAGCAGTTAAGCTGCCATTTAGACCTACCTGGGTATGTTTGGTGAACTGATGGGCTGGGCCTGCTGGAGAGCTCTTCACAAGAGGGATTGATAAGCTTTTTCGTAAAGAATTTATTTAAAATGAAGGGAATGCAGAAAAGAGTAGGTTGACTCAGGAAGGGAATCTGAAAATGTCAGCAGTGTCAGGGCAGAGGGGTGATGCAGTAGAGTGAGTATCACTGGGAATCTATCTCATGGATTAGCACAGGCCCAGATTCCACTGGAATCATATGTGAGCTCTATGGAAAGTAGCAGGCTTTTTTTTTTTTTCCCTTAGAAATTGTTTCACCATACTACTAATTATCAGGAAAGGGCAAATTAAAACCACAATGAGATACTACCCTACTCCTGCAAAACTGGCCATAATTAAAAAGTCAAAAAATAATAGATATTGGTGTGGATATGGTGAAAAGGGAACACTTTTACACTGTTGGTGGGAATGTAAACTAGTACAACCACTATGGAAAACAGTATGGAGATTCCTGAAAGAACTAAAAGTAGAACTACTATGGGATCCAGCAATCCCACTATTGGGTACCTACCCAAAGGAAAATAAGTCATTATATGAAAAAGACACCTGCACACACATGTTTATAGCAGCATAATTCGCAATTGCAAAAATATGGAACTAACCTAAATGCCCATCAACCAACAATAAAGAAAATGTGATATTTATACAGCATGAAATACTACTCAGCCATAAAACAGAATAAAATAATGGTCTTTGCAGCAACTTGGATGGAGCTGGAGGCCATTATTCTAAGTGAAGTAACTCAGGAATGGAAAACCAAATATCTTATGTTCTCACTTATAAGTGGGAGCTAAGCTGTGAGGAGGCAAAGGCGTAGGAATGATACAATAAACTCTGGGGTCTCAGGGTGAAGGATGGGGAGGATGAGGGATAAAAGACTGCATATTAGGCACAGTGTACACTGCGCAGGTGGTGGGTGCACCAAAAACTCAGAAATCACCACTAAACAACTTATCCATATAAACAAAATCCACCTGTACCCCTGATATGGTTTGAGTGTGCCCCACCCAAATCTCATCTTGAATTCTCACGTGTTGTGGGAGGGACCTGGTGGGAGGTAATTGAATCATGGGGACAGGTCTTTCCCATGCTGTTCTCGTGATAGTGAGTAAGTCTCACGAGATCTGATGGTTATACCAAGGAGAATTTCCCTGCACAAGCTCTCTTCCCTTGTCTGCTGCAATGTGAGACGTGCCTTTCACTTTCTGCCATGATTGTGAGGCCTCCCCAGCCACGTGGAACTGTGAGTCCATTAAACCTCTTTCTTTTGTAAATTGCCCAGTCTCGGGGATATCTTTATCAGCAGTGTGAAAAAAGACTAATATAACTGGCAAAACTATTGAAATAAAAATAAAAATTTAAAAATTGTTTCACCAAATATTCTGACAACAAGTAACACTGAGTAGAATCTCATTGGAGAAAAACATCCACCAGGAAATTCTTCCCCACCTTGAAATAGACACTGGTGCAGCTTTGGCCCATCAAAACCCTAACCTGTTGGTAGGAGCAGCAATGCTGGGTGGCGGATCTGGCATCTGGCAGGAGGTGGCACCTGCTAGGGATGAAAGTGAGCAAAGCAGGAGAAGAGCAAAAGAACTGTTGACAGTACAGCTGAGCAGAGTTTTCTTGAGTGCATGAATGAGGCATGCTCTGCAGACACCTAGAAGTATTTGCAGGACAAGAGGAAACTCTGAAGTCCTGCCTGAGTAAGGCTGGGGAAGGAATACAAATGACTTCTGTTCACATGAACCTCTCTGTGCTTACTATCTGCTAAAGTTTACTACAAACTTATATTCCACTTTTAAGTCATGACACAAAACCCCCATGCTTTTCCATTATCAAGTAAGTGTAGTCAGTGAGGCCTTGCCACTTGTGAAAGATCTGAGCTGTTCTGACAGCATTCAGTGTCATCTCAAAATTTAGTGTTCTTAGGTTCTTTGACTTTTGGATGGCACTTCTGAGAAGCCACTCTGGCCGGTGACATTATTTATCATTTAGGAAGTAAAGAAACTAATCCATTTTATTTAACGATTTGTAGAGGTAGATGCACAGAAGTGCACACCTGCCGGCAAACACACACACACACAGACAAAGGAAAGCAGAACTGTATAAAAAGGGAAATAAGTATGTAGGAACTGCTGGTCATGCAATTCATTGTTGAGACCCCGGGTCTCATTTATCTCACTGATAGACTATTTAAAAAGAGACTTTGCAGGACCATAGCTGGAAAAGGTGTAGAAAATGAAACAATTTGTTTTGTGTCCCACTTTTAAGACTATGCATAAAATTAAGTGGCTTGTTAAAAGTCTCATGTCAGAAAGATGTGCTAGCTTTGTAAGAAAAACACTGCATATGAAGCATATTAATTTTTCCTTTCTGCAAGCCTTTTCTGGAATGGTGTTTAGATCAAGAAAACAGCCAGAAAAGGAATAGTAATACATTGTTAGGCAATTATATTATAAAATGTTACCCCCTTATATAGGGTCTCTTTGGCAGGCACTCACAGTCCTGTGTTTTTCATTATAAGTGGCTTACATCAGTACTGACATCTTCCAGATGTTAGTAGCTTTGATTTTTTTCCCTCGTGTTGCAAACTAGTTGGCATGGAAACAACTCTTTGCTGGCAACATGACATATGATTCAAGGCAAAATGCATTTTAACACAGATGAATAGTTCAGGAATCTGCCTTTAACAAAAGTCATTTTGAGAGCTGTTTTGAATCTGTTGGTATTTTGTGACAACTTTTTCAACTTAGATGGGAGAAATCAAAGCATTTCGCGTTATGCAATGTAGCTCCTGCTAAAATGTGATTTGGCTCTTACGCTGAATAAACCCTTCAAGTTTAGAAATGGACTTTAGGTATAAGGAACCTAAAAAAGAATCTTCAGTGGAAATTACCTGCTTGTTTTAAATCATGAACCCTCTAAAACAAACCAAATACGGACTGGCAGTGTGCTGCTCTTCAAAGTAAGAGCTAGTGCTATAATTATTTCAGATGGTTTGAATTTTTTTCCCTTAAGAGGACTGTAGAGAAAGGAGGAAAAATTCTCTTCACTGTGCCTTGCTAGCTACCCTTGTTCACCCACTCTACAATCTCTTTACCAGAGAGCCTGGGAGCACAGGATGTTCTAGATGCCCTGATGTCATTCCTTCTGCTTGCTCCAGATACTGGAGAATTCAAGTGCTTGTTGGTTTCCTGTTGTCCTCTCCATCTGAGCACAGGAAGAACTGCACTTCTTGGCCTCTTTGCAGGAAAGAGAGCTTTGTGACTGGCTCTGGACAGTGAGCTGTAAGTGGAAATTAGTTGCCTATGCAAGATCCTTCAGCGCCCTCTTTCTCTCTGCCCTAGCAATGAGAGATCACATGTTTCAGGCAGTGTGACTATTAAATGCCATTAGCTTGGGTCCTAGTGACTCTGCTGAGCAGAATCTCCAAAGACTACTCATGAGGGATATGTAGCAGAGTGTGAGAAAGAAACTTCTGTGTGTTTGTTAAGGCACTGAGATTTTGAACTTCTTCATGACCACAGCTACCTCAGAGAATGTTTGAGCCACGATGTACGTTAGATATCATCCAGTCCAGCCCCTCATTATGCAGATATAGAAAGTAAAGCCCAGAGAAGTGAGAAACTTGCCCAATTATCACACAGCTAGCAAATCCATAAACCGGGGGCTATACTTCTGCTTGTAGGAGAAATAAGACTAGTCCTTAGGCTTTTCCTCATGGGACTGTTAGGGTGTTTGATTTGCATATGCTACCCTACCCTAGTCATTCCCAATCAAATCTCGGTTATCATAAAAACGCATATTATATCTCGTCTTCTGTCATCCCCCCTATCAACAAGACACCTATGCCCAAGAGACTGGATAGGAAGGTACAATGAGCAAGAAGAGAGTTTGTGTAGAAGAAAGCACATATAGCTCTATTTTGACTACTTCATGGATTTTTTTGTTACTGGTAAATTTAAAATTAAAATAGAGACTGGGCACAGTGACTCACACCTGTAATCCCAGCACATTGGGAGCTGAGGCAGGAGGATCCCTTGAGCCCAGGAGTTCAACACCAGCCTGGGCAACATAGTGAGACCCCATTTCTACAACAACAACAACAACAACAATAACAATAACAACAACAACAAACTAGTCAAGTGTGTGGTCTCAGCTACTAAGGAGGCTGAAGTTTGAGGATTGCTTAAGTGGGAGAGGTTGAGGCTGCAGTGAGTGACAGAGTGAGACCCTGTTTCAAAAATAAATAATAAATATTAAATTAAAATAGAAATAAGTAAAAGAAAAATTTTGAAATACTGAAATTGAACTACCGGTAGTAATTTGTCCACTGAGGGAGAATATAAAGTGGTGGTTAAGAGTGGCAGCCGTGAGCCTTGCTGGGCCTTCCTCACTTCATTCTCATCATTATTTCTGAGGAGTCCCACTGCCCTGTCTACATCCATGATGCCTGTAGTTGGAATATAAGCTCCTTAGCATGGGATAAAACCTCTTTAAAAATGATCACAGTTTACCTTTCTAGTGTCAATTTTGGAACCTCATTCTGGATCCCCACTAATTATTATGCATCTTCTACTCCAATAATGTATACACTTGCTTGCAGAGTCCAATCTATAACCTAAAATTGTCATCTTTAAATTTTGACAACTTGAGCTGCATTTATGTTGCACACAGAGTCCTCTTTGTCTACTTAGATATTTTCTAATCATCTTTCTTGACAGTTCTTAAAAATTTCCTCCTTGAAGAGGTCTTCTTCAACATTCCCGGGCAGAGTAAGCCACTTCTTCCTATATAGTCCTCCATATCACAGCTATGTCACTTCAAGTTTGTATTTTACTTCTTTATCTATATCTTTACTATTACTGGATTATGGATTCCTCAGGGACGAGAGTCATGTCAAATTCATCTTTGCATCCCCAGACGACTAAACTATAAACAATGCTTATGCTTTTTTTTTCCTGTGCAATACAACTTGAGTCAATTTTCAGAGTGTTTTCTAAATGCAAAGTACTGTTCCTAGGCTAACAAGATACTTAAGACACTGCTTCTTCTCTCAAGAACTTACCATTTTATCTCACTGATATATACATTTTGAATAAAGACTTCTAGGGAGCTTGTTGTTTCTTTAATACAGCAAATTTGTGGCATATTCTTGGACTCATTTACAAAGTCAGCTTGCTCTAAACAACTACCATAATGTAGTTATTATTATTATGTGTGATATATTGGCATTTAAAAGTTTTTAAAATATGGCTACGGTCTCAATAAGCCATAATGCATGTGAATATGTATTTCATATACTGTATATAACCACCGATCTTTAAAACAGCCTGGTGAGGCAGGGAGGTATAAGACAGCTATAACCCCGGGATTTAGAGTCAGAATATATGAGTTACAACATCTCTTCTGGCACTTCCTAGCCATTATCACCCTGGATTAAATGAATTTAGATATTATAAGAGACTTAGAAAAGTTTTGAAGATGAAATGAATTTAGATATTATAAATAATGAGACTTCAAAAAGTTTTTCGTACATTGTAAATGCTCAATAAATTTTAGCCATTGTAATTATTTCATACATGAAAAAATAAAGATCAGAAAAATTAACTAATTTCCCAAAGATCACAGAATCAGATGCAACCTTAGGTCAGATTGACATGAAAGTCCTTGCTGTTGTCACTACAACGCCTCTCTCTCTATAGAAGCAGACTGGCTCAATGCACCAAAACTTCATATGGGTTATCCAACCTTTAATTGGTCAGCTTCAAACTGATGGTGTACATTTTACTTATTACTGCCTCCATTTTATCATGTGCAAAATAAAATGACCCAAATGTTCAGTAGCCTATTAATCAACATGTAGAAAATTTTTATGGTTGGGGTTCGATAAGCAGAGAAGCAGTGTATGTAGTGGGAAGGACTTCAGGCATCTGAGTTTGAACCTCAGTTTCTCATCTGTAAAATCGTAATAACATCCACAGGCAGATTTGTTTTGAGGATTAGAGACAACACAAGAACAGTGCTTGGCACATAGTAGATGCTCTGTAAACAACAGCCATTATTGTCACTACTACCATCAGTGCCAGTGAGTTTAGAGCAGCTGTCTGTAAGTTCAACCGCAGGGAAAAGATGAGCTTTGCACATGCCTGAGGGCCACAACTCAGTGAGCTACTGCTTAGCCTGTTTATTTATGAAAGATTTTTATTCCATTTGTGGCTGGATTATGGTCTTAAGGCAATGACAGCGCTGCTGCTTGGTGTTAATTTCTGAGCAGTAATGCAAATTGATGGAGCACAGGACTCAGGCCACCAGCTGTACAGAGTGATCCCCTCTGCCATCTGACTGTGAGCTCAGCACCAAGAATTCACATAAGGAGAGACAGCACGAGGGGCCAATCTTTTGGCTCCGTGCTTGAGAGATGTTTTCCTGCCACAGAAGTGGAGCCTATGGTGAGTGATTGGAGTCCATGTTGCTAAGGCAAAACAGAAAATGATTTCTTATTAGTAGTAGTTGTAGCATTAATAATAACAATAGCCATGAAATAACAAAATAGTCTCTGTCTTTGAAATGTAGAAGAGAAATAATTGGCCCAGAAAGATGTTATCAGTTGGAAGGTTCCATATTTGCTTGATTTACCATCTTCAAGCAGTTCAAACAGCTTTGCACAATAAACTTAAATGTCCAAAATGTCCTGCTCCTGCACTGAAGCATCTTTTATATACTTGTTTCCATAGTTTGGAACACTCTTGCTGTAAAAACAAGAAATCAGAATAGACCCAATTTGTTTTACTGATATTTGAAGGTAATTTTTCCCTTAATGAATGTATCTGTTTGGATGATAAATGGCCCGTTAGACAATGCTCAAGTGTTTTTATGCTCTCTGTTTTCATTACGGAGCTTTTTTTTTTTTTTTTGAGACGGAGTCTCGCTCTCTCACCCAGGCTGGAGTGCAGTGGCGCGATCTCGGCTCACTGCAAGCTCCGCCTCCCGGGTTCACGCCATTCTCCTGCCTCAGCCTCTCCGAGTAGCTGGGACTACAGGCGCCTGCCACCACGCCCGGCTAATTTTTTGTATTTTTAGTAGAGACGGGGTTTCACCGCGGTCTCGATCTCCTGACCTCGTGATCCACCCGCCTCGGCCTCCCAAAGTGCTAGGATTACAAGCGTGAGCCACCGCGCCCGGCCCATTACGGAGCTTTTAACGTAGTGTCGCCTCTACTCTTTGAATTTCTCTGCAATTCAGTCATCTGCCAAAGAGAATTGACTGAAGAAAATGCCAGACTGATTTTCCTTCCTTAAGTATTTTAATGTATTAAACAAATGACCTAATAGATTGCATAAAGATGTATTTCTCTGTTTTGTGCTGACCTTAATGAGAGTTAATCAGTTTTATAATGATAATTAGATGTCAGCATTAGTATCCGGCGTGTATGTAAAGATAATGGCTCCAGCACACAGCACGCGCAGCACACAGCACAGGGCACACAGCACACAGCACATACAATGACCAAGACTTGACCCCAACACGATCACAAGAATTTCTGAATTTGCTCCACTTTTCAAGGGGGTGGTGTGCTGCTTGCTTTCTTTCAGAATCATGAGGAAAAATGTTCGATGTAGTGTGAGCAGAAGATACATACAATGTGGGGAATTAGCTACACAGTTGCTATTTCTGTCATATTGTTAATGGCAATTACACATCTAAATTCCCCTGTAGCAATAGTTCACAGTAGGCACTGGGAGTAAAAACGCATGAGAGAATTCAAATAATGTACAACATGGTGACTATAGTTAATAGCAATATATTGTATTTTTGAAAAATGCTAAGAGAGTGGATTTTAAAATTTTATTTCTTATTTTTATAGCTTTCGGGGGTATAAGTGCAGTTTGTTACATGGATATAGTGCATAATGATGAAGACTTGGCTTTTAGTGTAAACATCATCTAAATTGAGCTTGTCCAACCCTCAGCCCACAGGCTGCATGTGGCCCACGATGGCTTTGAATGTGGGCCAACAGAAGTTCGTCAACTTTCTTATAACATTACGAGATTTTTTTTTTTTTTTTTTTTTTTTTTTTTTAGCTCATCAGCTATTGTTAGTGTTAGTGTATTTTATGTGGGGCCCAAGACAATGCTTCCTCTTCTTCCAGTGTGGCCCAGGAAGTGAAAAGATTGGACACCCAGAAAAGTAGTGAACATTGTATCCATTATGTAACTTCTCACTCCTCACCCCCTTCCCACCTTCCCACCTTACTGAATCTCCAGTGTCTATTATTCTACTCTCTATGTTCATGTTTACACACTATTGTTTCCACTTATGAGAGCATGCAGTATTTAACTTTCTGTGTCTGATATATTTGAGAGTGGATGCTAAGTGTTCTCACCACAAAAATCATAACTATGTGAGGTAATCCATAAGTTGATTAGCTAAAATTAATTAATCCACAATGTATGTATACTTCAAAACATCATGTTGTGTGTGAATGAATACATAAAATTTTATGTCAATTAAAAAAATAGTAACAATTTTAAAAGAATTGAAATAATGAATAGTACTGTGTATTATTCCATTTTCATGCTGCTGATAAAGACATACCCAAGACTGGGAAGAAAAAGAGGTTTAATTGGATTTACAGTTCCATATGGTTGGGGAGGCCTTGGAATCATGGTGGGAGGTGAAAGGCACTTCTAACATGATGGCAGCAAGAGAAAACGAGAAAGATGCAAAAGCAGAAACCCCTGATAAAACCATCAGATCTTATGAGACTTATTCACTATCATGATAACAGTATGGGGAAACCGCCCCCATTATTCAAATTATCTTCCACCAGGTCTCTCCCACAACACATGGGAATTATGGGAGTACAACTAAAGATGAGATTTGGTTGGGGACACAGAGCCAAACCATATCATATGGTATTTTAGTTTGGTTGAATTTTAAACTACCTTTGGAAATGAACACATCTTTATCTTACATAAACACTGTATATATGTAGGCTTCCTGTCAAAATTGGCATATGTTTTACTTCAATATGGGTGCTGCTGCCAGTGCAAGGAAATGGTTTTTGACAATGATGTCCAGTTCCATTGGATCTTCTTGGAGAAAACTAAGTAATGATATTAAGTTATTTTGACAAGTAGCTTTGCATTTCCTAAATGTTTATTCCACAGTATCATTTAGCACCCCAACCTACTAGAGAAGTAATCTTCATGACACTAACTTGCGTAAATGAAGGCCAAAAAAACAAAAAACAAAAAACTTCCCCTTGCATCCTGTGCTGTACATCATTGAAATTCAACATGCTTCTCAAATAGAAATACATAAAACATGTGCTTATATCTCACTTTTCCATTTTTTTAAACCACTGGTTCATACACTGTCAAAAGCTGCAGGGTCCACCCACCAACAAAGAAAACCCATTTCATATTAAACTGTAAAATTAATTCCCCCCCACCCTGCAATCCTAAAACATTAAATGGAGCTTCTTAAGTTGAAGAAGGGGTGGCAAGACTAGGGCAGACCTCTTCCTAACCCTAACCTGCTACCACACAGGGTCCCCAGAGGCACATCTGAAAAATTTAGGGATCCTAGGAGCAAAGTTTAAAAACCATAGTTTAAAATATTTACATGTCAGAATAATATTTTAACAATTCTTCCTCAACAAAAGAGAGAACAACTAGTAAAACTGACCTTTTGGATGGACTAGTTTTAACAATAAATAATTAATTCATCCTTCTTTACAGCTGAGAGCACTCGTTTCCCAATCAAGGAATGTCTTGGAATATTCTCTATGATGTAGTGGTTAAAAACCACTCCTTCTTCAATAGGTTGGATATGAAATGTCCCAGGTGTTGAAGGTCTAGAGCACTTGCCCTGTGTCATTCCTGCCATGGCCGTGTGCATCCATTGAGGTAGCATTGCTATATTGGCAACTCACTAAACTGTTGGTCCTGCAAGGGCAGAGACCTCATCTTGATCTTCCCTGAAGCCTGGTCCAAGCAGACCATCTTGCTGAATGAACAAATGAAATCTCTGGGGTCTGATCTCTGGCTTACACATTTCCCCTGTCATGATCCTGAAGTCTTTCCACTGGACTATGAGTACTCCTTATTTTATATTTTCTTTTAGATGATTCTTCATTGATACTCACCAAAATGTATAGACCTTTTTCATTTAATGTTTAAATGTTTTGAAATTCTGAGAATGGAATTTCATAAGATCAGTTGGAAATAAGGCTCCCCATTTTTATTTTTATAGTTCATAAAAAATAATTCATTTAATCAGAATGAACCCCTCTTGATGTATTACAGTTGCAGCAGGCATCTTCAGAATGGCTCCTGAAAAGAAGTCCTAAATAAAAACTGCAAAATAAGAAGCATTTTCCTCTTGCCTGAAAGGCTTTCCATGACACAATGAGGCTGCTGTCCTCCAGGAGTTTATAATCTCTTCAGATAAATAAAACAGATATAGAAATTATGACTAACAGTATGTGAAAGATATTCCAAACTAATGATACAGAAAGTAAGCTAGAGAAATTCAGAAATAATGATAACATTTCATTTGGTACCTGAAGCCTCACATTCACATTCATAATTATTTAGATACTGTATTCATCTGTTTTCATGCTGCTGAAAAACATGTACCTGAGACTGGGAAATTTACAAAAGGAAGAGGTTTAATTGGACTTACAGTTCCACATGGCTGGGGAGGCCTCACAATCATGGTGAAAGGCAAGGAGGAGCAAATCACATCTTACGTGGATGGCGGTAGGCAAAGAGAGAACTTGTGTAGGAAAACTCCCATTTAAAAAACCCTCATATCTCATGAGACTTATTCACTATCATGAGAACAGCACAGGCAATACCTGCCCCCATCATTCGACTACCTCACACCAGGTCCCTCCCACAACAGTGGGAGTTTGAGATGAGATCTGGGTGGGTTCACAGCCAAACAATGTCATTCCCCCCATTGCCCTTCCCGGATCTCACGTCCTTATATTTCAAAACACAATCATGCTTTCCCAACAGTCCCCCAAAGTCTTAACTAATTTCAGCATTAACTCAAAAGTCCACAGTCCAACGTCTCATCCGAGACAAGGAAATTCCCTTCTGCCTATGAGCCTGTAAAATCAAAAGCAGGTTAGTTACTTCCTAGATACAATGGGGGTACAGGCATTGGGTAAATACAGCCATTCCAAATGGGAGAAATTGGCCAAAACAAAGGGTCTACAGGCCCCATGCAAGTCCAAAATCCAGCAGGGCAGTTAAATCTTAGAGCCTCAAAATGATCTCCTTTGACTCCATGTCTCATATCCAGATAATGCTGATGCAAGAGGTGGGTTCCCATGGTCTTAGGCAGCTCCACCCCTGTGGCTTTGCAGGGTACAGCCTCACTTCTAGCTGGTTTCACAGGCTGGTGTTGAGCATCTGCAACTTTTCCAGGTGCACGGTGCAAGCTCTTGGTGGATATACCATTCTGGGGTCTGGAGGATGATGGTCCTCTTTTCACAGCTCCACAAGGGATCGCCCCAGTGGGGACTTTGTGTGGGAGCTTCAACCCCACATTTCCCTTCTGCACTTCCCTAGCAGAGGTTATCCATGAGTGCCCTACCCCTTCAGCAAACTTCTCCCTGGGCATCCAGGCATTCCCATACATCTTCTGAAATCCAGGTAGAGGTTCCCAAACCCCAATTCTTCAATTCTATGTACTCACAGGCTCAACACCATGTGGAAGCTGCCAAGGTTTGGGGCTTACACCCTCTGAAACCATGACCTGAGCTCTACACTGGCTCCTTTCAGCCAGAGCTGGAGCAGCTGAGATGCAAGGCACAAAGTCCCTAGGCTGCACACAGCATGGGGACCCTGGGCCTGACCCACAAAACCATTTTCTCCTAGGCCTCCAGGCCTTTGATGGGAGGGGCTTCCGTGAAGACCTCTGACATGTCCTGGAGACATTTTCCCCATTGTCTTCAGTATTAACATTTGGCTCCTCTTTATTTATGCAAATTTATGCAGCTGGCTTGAATTTCTCCTCAGAAAATGGGTTTTTATTTTCTATCACATTGTGAGGCTGCAAATGTTCTGAACTGCTATACTCTGCTTCCCTTATACAACTGAATGCCTTTAACAGCACCCAAGTTACCTCTTGAATGGTTTGCTGCTTAGAAATTTCTTCTGCCAGATACCCTAAATCATCTCTGTCAAGTTCAAATTTCCACAAATCTCTAGGGCAGGGGCAAAATGCTGCCAGTCTCTTTGCTTTAGCATAACAAGAGTCACTTTTGCTCCAATTCCCAACAAGTTCCTCATCTCTATCTGAGATCAACTCAGCCTGGATTTCATTGTCCATATCATCATCAGCATTTTGATCATAGCCATTCAACGAGTCTCTAGGGAGTTCCAAACTTTCCCACATTTTGCTATTTTATTTTGAGCCCTCCAAATTGTTCCAACCTCTGCCTGTTACCCAGTTCTAAAGTCGCTTCTGTATTTTCAGATATCTTTTCAGTAGCACCCCACTCCTGGTACCAATTTACTGTTCTAGCCTGTTTTCACACTACTGATAAAAACATACCCAAGACTAGACAATTAACAAAAGAAAGAGGTTTAACTGGACTTACAGTTCCACATGGCTGGGGAGGCCTCACAATCATCGTGAAAGGCAAGGAGGAGCAAGTCACATCTTATGTGGATGGCGTCAGGCAAAGAGCAAGCTTATGTAGGGAAACTCCTGTTTTAAAAACCATTAGATCTCATGAGACATATTCACTATCACGTGAACAGCATGGGAAAGACTCGCCCCCATGATTCAATTACCTTTCACCAGGTCCCTCCCACAACACGTGGAAATTCAAGATGAGATTTGGGTGGGGACACAGCCAAACCATATCAGATACTGAGGAACTTAAGCAACTGTGTAAAGATCCTAGGCCAAGAGAAAATGGATTTCTGTCTCTCTGCTTTAAAGTAAAAGCTTTGGGAAGAAAATGTGGGATTTTTTTTGCCCACTGTTAAATTCTTGGTTGTTGGTACAGTGCCTGGCACATAGTGGCAGTTTCTTAAATATTTATTCAATAAAAGAATAAATGAATACACTGCTATGCCACTCAAATCTTCTACCTAACCTTGAAACCCAAAGGAGGGAATTAATACATTTCAAGTGATAATCCACTCTTGATAGATAGAAAATATCAGGCAATATTCAATGATTGACATCTATAATCCAGGCATAAAGGAGGGAGTGTCTTAGAGTTAGAGTTAAATGGTGGGAGGGCTTGCTTATACAGGAAATATTTTAAACTACATTCAGTACTTATGCTTTTGGAATGCAGATTTTAATGCAGCCTGGTGTAGAAGTAGAGAAAAGATTATGGTGGCTCATAAAACTCTTCTCCACTTAATTCAGTCTTTACAAAACTCTTTGGACTCACAGAAACACAGGAATGAAAATTATGCTTATGAGCGTTTTTACCTAACTCAAGGGTGAGTTTCATTTGTGAGGTGGCCTTAATGAGGAATAAAGAACGGTCAAGAAGACAAGAATAATGAAAGGTGAGTGTGTGAGGGCCTGAGGTGAACACCTGGCTAAGTTTTATGATCTGCTATTATCTAGGGTGAATCTACAAATTTGCATATTGTGTTAATAATTACTGTTTCAGCCACACAGTTTATCAGTTACCAAGCTAACTGCCATTATGAGGAGCTCTTACCATACCAAAATATATTGAAACTGCAATAGTTAGCCTTAGAGATGAATGATTATACAGATGCATTAGTAAACATGAACATATATAATTAGTACACATGTGCATCACATAAGTATTTAAGCATTTCTTCTGCTTCAATAACTAGATCATTTATGCCTTGAGGTCAGTAAATTTTTCATTTATTTATTCAACAAATATTTCCTGAGTGTCTACCATGGGACAGCCAGGCACTGGTGTAAATGATGAATAAGTCAAATGTGGTCCGGCATTCTCGTGGAGATTTTAGCCTGGAGGAAAAGATGAATAAATGAGCTTTTGCATGAAGTGTCTCACTATGTAAAGTGATGTATTATGGGGAGTACAGGTTACTTTAGTGACATGTAGGAGGAACATCTAATCTGTACTTAGAGTTGGGAAGCTACCAAGAGAAAACTAGTCTATGTAAACTGAGGCTGGAGAGATGAGAAGGAGTTGGCCAGGCTGATATGTCCTTTACAAATCTTCACAGCACCCAGCATGGCATTGCACATAGACTGGATGCCAAATGATTTTATTTGATTTAAATTCTTTATTTTTGAGCGCTTGCCACAGATTCAGCTTTGCACTAGGAATTGGAAGAGATTCAAGGGAGTATAAGACTTCATCTCTGTAATTAAGCATTCTACAAATTAGTTAAGGAGAAAAAGTGCATACATTGTTCTCTAATTGTTTTATACACAAGAGGATGTAATTAATAACTACATGCATGGTATAGGCAATAAGTACCATTGTAACCGCCCAGTGGGTTCACCTTGCCCGCTGCCTAGACAGAGCCGATTTATCAAGACAGGGGAATTGCAATGGAGAAAGAGTAAATCACGCAGAGCCAGCTGTGCGGGAGACCAGAGTTTTATTATTACTCAAATCAGTCTCCCTGAGCCATTCAATAAGTGTTTTTAAAGATAATTTGGCGGGTAGGGGCTTGGGAAGTGGGGAGTGCTGATTGGTCAGGTTGGAGATGGAATAATGGGAGCAGTGGGGGTGGAAGTGAGTTTTTTTTTTTTTGTTTGTTTGTTTGTTTTTTGCTGTTTTCTGTTCTTGGGAGGGATGGCAGAACTGGTTGAGCCAGATTACCACTCTAGGTGGTGTCAGCTGATCCGTCTAGTGCAGGGTCTTAAGCACTGATCTTAGGTTTTACAATAGCGATATTATCCCCAGGAGCCATTTCGGGAGGTTCAGACTCTTGGAACCAGAGACTGCATGACCCCTAAACTGTAATTTCTAATGTTGTAGCTAAGTTGTTAGTCCTGCAAAGGCAGACTGGTCTCCAAGCAAGAAACGGGGTTTTTCAGGAAAGGGCTGGTTCCAATTTTGTTTCAGAGTCAAACCATGAACTGGATTCCTTCCCAAAGTTAGTCTGGCCTATGCCCAGGAGAGAACAAGGACAGCTTAAACGTTAGAAGCAAGATGGAATCAGTTAGGTCTGACTTCTTTCATTGTCATAGTTTCCTCAGTTATAATTTTGCAAAGTGGTTTCACTATGAAACATCAGGAAAATGAGAGATTAAAATAAGGGTGAAATTAAAAAGTGGGAAAGGGAGACAACACAGAAAAAAAGAAGCTTGAGATGAATCACGGGACAGGCAGAATTGATGGGGTACGACTTGGTAAGGGGGATGAATGTGGCAATAGGGGAGAATGGCTGCAGAGACTTCAGGTCCAATATAGCAGAGGGTATGTGTTTAGTTGCAGTTTTGACTGAATTTTATAGGTCATGGGATCTAGTTTCCTGAGTAGGAGCATGGCAAAGACATGACAATAAGTTGCCAGCAAGGCAAATCACCCCTCTCCTCAACTTTCTTCCTCCCGACGGGCCTACATTTTGCACAACAGATCTTGAGGGATGGGACAGGATGTTCTGATACAAAAATAAACTGTTAATAGCTTGAAAATAGAAAAAAGATCTTAGAAGATAAAGGCCTGGTTGTCTTTCCAGTGAAGGAAGTAGGAGGAAAGTCCCTTCTAATCCTTCAAGTCTTCTATAGCACAAATCACAAATACAAATCACAAATTAACATCTCAACAGATTATCCTATCTCATTATCGGGGTTGCTAAAAAAGACAGATATACCTTTGAAAGAATAAGGATAAGGCCAGAGAAAAGAGCTCAAAGATGTTGGTGAATAAATACAGGATTGAGAATACAGGATAAGTGGGAGTTGACAGGATTTATACAAATCCCTATTTATAATAAATGTAAAGGCTTTAGCTTTTAAGATAAAGAAGGTATTCATTGAATTCGAATTCCCTCAGTCATCTAAGGAAAACAGGTCATATCTTGGTGCTGTTTCCTTTTTCTAATCTGCCATGGGGTCTTGCATATGCTGTTCCCTCTGCCTAGAATGTTTCCCCACTCACACACCCTGTCTTTTGCCTGACCTTCTTCTAGGCAACCTTCACCTTTCAGCTTAAACATGACTTCCTCAGAGAGGCCTTTCATAACTCTTTTGCGTCCCTTTGTTATTCTCTTTCATATCACTGTACAACCTGTCTTTCATAGCACTTATTGAAATGTGTATTTCACATTGTGACTTTGTCTTCTGCTAGACTATGAGTTCCATGGAGACAGGGAGCATTTTTATTTTGTTCACCACTGTATCTTTGGAGCAGGCACCATTTCTAGAACAGAACATGCCCCCACTAAGTGTTATGAAATGTGTACATACATGCAGCTGCTGCAGGTAAAGACAGGTGGCAGCCTTGCCGGGGAGTCGGTGGAGTGTAATGGTGGGACATTGTCACAGCTGTGAGTCAGTCAATGGACAATGGCCAAAAGATTTTCTGCCATTGTCGGAAAGCATGGATTTGTATTGGGTTGACTTCTTGCATTCTGGGATCAGGGTTCAGGAAAGCCAACTGTGGGGAATGTCTTAGGGTTGTTGGTTTCCTGACACAAACCCTAAGATCCACATCTCCTAGATTTGAATAGTTTTAATGTTTCTAATAGTTCCTGTTCTTTTGCTATAACTGTTAATACTGTAACATATGACAGGATGAAAACTATTTGGAGTTAAACATTCAGATTAGAAAATTCCAAAATTACCCACCAATTAGTAAGTCAAAGAGGATTTTATTACCATTTAGTGAGTCTTTGTTCTTCTTGTCTCTTCCACCAGAAAAGTAAAAGTTATCCTGAGTGGGGTTTCTTCTGTAGATCAAGTCAAGATACCAGGATTATTAACTTGCTTGTTTGGAGCCGTAGAATTTGTGTTCAGAGGGTTCCTCTTCACACTGTTGTCAGAGCTTCCTGTTTTCAGCATGTTACACACCAGTCATCACTCACTCTCTGTGTCAGAACCTTATCAGCATCCTGAGCTGTGGCTGCCTCTAGTGGATGGAGAGTTTTCCAGCTTACCTAAAAGAACATCAATCATTCTTCATTTTCAGTGTTCAAACTTGCTCATCGGTTAGTAACAACACTTCCTGCAGCCTTGAAAATTATTTCTGAATAAACACAGGGCAGAGGACAGCTAAAGTGATTGACAGCTCATAACTTCTCCAGTGCTTGATGTTTCAAAACCAGTGCATATGCAGATGTCTCCTCATTACTAACGTTTGAATGTCACTTAGTATAGCTGCTTCTGAGAGAAAAATGGCATGGGTTAGATTGTCAAGCATCTTAATGGGGGTTTTGTGTCTGTAGCAGACACTCTAGCAAGCTCTGAACCAAAGTTGAGATTTGAGTAGGAGAAGAGCTATTGCTTGCAGATCAGGTAGCTCACAAAATTGTGATGTGGGGAAAAATTGTTTTCAGCATTTCTTTTCCTTTCTTTATGTTTTCTTTCCAGATCCCTACAACCAAAGCAAGCCTCCCCACTGAGACACCTATAAGCCTTCTGAACAAAACAGATGTTCTTCCCCAATAAGGGATTAATCACTGCCATCTCACTCCACTTCCCAGTCTTGGATTTACAGCTACTGGAGCAGAGACAGAGGTGGGAATGGGTGGGGATAAAGGCAGGGGTTAAGAGGAGAGAGGGGAGAGGGTAATGCATTAATTAAATACATTAATTCCCGATAATGAGTAAGATTTGATCACGGATTTTTTTTTTTTAAATTTCCAAGCATCTGATGACTTAATCTGGTGCAAATGGCTTTCTCAGAGGGCCATTAAGAATTTTGTAGTTGGCAGGGCATGGTGGCACTCGCCTTTAGACCCAGTTACGCAGGAGACTCAAGGGGGGATCACTTGACCCCAGGAGTTTGAGACCAGCCTGAGTAACATAGTGAGACTCCATCTCTAGTTTAAAAAATAAAAAAGGGAAAAGGAAAAAGAAAAAGAATTTTGTGGCTGGTTTGAGGGTATTTTCTAGGACAGGATGGGCTTCAGGCTCCTTCAGAGGTGTCAGGCCTTTCTGCCTATGCATGCCAACTGCTGTATTTCCATAATTTGGAAAGACAAGGATGGCTGCTTACTGTTTCTAGCTGGCCCCGTATTGGATTTCATTAGATTCTCCCACTTCCTAAGGAGTATATTTGGTATTCACTTGGGCAGTGGCAGCAAGCCTATTGGCATGGAAGAATGACCATAGAGCTCAACAATGCATAAACTAATAGCTCATAGCTCAAGTTCTGGGAGGTTTCATCCATTATCAGTTACCCTCCACACTAGAAGAGCCCGAGACCTAACAACCACTTACACAGTATGATTTTCGGGGCAGTGAAATCAGTAAGGCTATCAGGTTGATATACAACAGCCCCCAGTAGATTTGAGGTTCTTTGAGAAGAGGGACTATGTCCTGTTTACCATTATTTGGCAAGAACATAGCCCATTACTTGGCTTAGAGTAAGTAAATGATGAATCGTGATTGAATGAACAACAAGGCTTTTCCATCCTCTTTGCTTCCCTTCTTCTCACACTCCTCCTTTCCCTCATTTGCAACTCTTTGCTCCACCCCCACTCCCAATACATGCACTCACACTGCCAGTAAAAGTTCAGTGGCACAGAATTTCAGATTCAGTAGTTATTCATTTGAATGAAAGCCACAGATTCTCTTTACTGACAGCATAGTGATTTGAGTAGGTGTATTCTTATGGTTATTTGGATTAGGAGCAAGGATAATGACAAAATAGGAACAGCAAGAGACAGAGAGCACAGTGCTCATGGAAAATACCAGGGCCATTGCTCATGGTGTCTTATATTCTTAGTAAAAGGGTAAACTCAAAAGGTCAAACTGCTACAGGTTTAAAAATTTTAGCTTTTGCGTTTGAATCAGATGGTTCTGTAGCTCTAACATTGAAAAGGCTATTTGTTTATTCATTCATTTAAAATTATTGAAATCTCTCTACAGGCTAGGCACTGTCGCAGAGTTTGTGAATAAGACAAGATGCCTGTCTATGAGCTGCTCAGTCTAGGTGAGTCATATATGTAAATAGTTGCTGTGTATTAACAAAACAATGGCTCAGGGGGAATATCACAAAGCACAACCTATCATATAATTTATTTTTTTTTTAATCCCACAGTCTCCTGGGGCAAACACTGGGCCAAGACCAAGCCTCCTTACTCAGTCAGACCATCAGTCTGGGTGGTGTGTCCGTGAAATCTTACAGTTGTATGGTCAAGAATGTGTCTTTTTTTTTTTTGGCTTTCTTGAATCTCGCTCTGTTGCAGTAGTGCAATATTGGCTCATTGGCTCACTGCAACCTCTGCCTCCTGAGTTCAAGTGATTCTTGTGCCTCAGCCTCCTGAGTAGCTGGGATTACAGGCATGTACTCCATGCCTGGCTATTTTTTTTTTTTGTATTTTTAGTAGAGATGAGGTTTCACCATGTTGGCCAGGCTGGTCTCGAACTCCTGACCTCAAGTGATCCACCCGCCTCAGCCTCCCAAAGTGCTCGGATTATAGGTCATGAGCCACTGTGCCCAGCTAAGAGCATGAGTTTCAAAGATCTTATGTGAGCTGAGAACAAGAACCCATCCTATTAATGACTGGATAGCAATTGGAGCAACCTCTTTTCCCCAAACTTAGTTAAAACATGTGCAACCCCTAATTTGGGTCAGTTTTGGTGAATTCACGAGATTAGATAAATCACGAATGGAAGGCTCAGCAAGAGGTCCTAGGGACAAACAACAAAAGAACATATACACTAAGGCACACAGAAGAAAGAAGAACACAGCAAGTGAAATGAAACAAGTCTCTAGAAATAAAAAATGGGCCTCACCACGAACACTTGGGGCATCTGACAGAACCAAATCAACAAGCTCTGTTGCACTTTCTATTGGCTGTTCATTTTCTATTTTTCTCTCTAGACATCTTTCTTTAAAAAGAAAATCCAGATTTCCCGGGCTGGGCAAAGTGTTGGGATGAAATGACAGGAGGCAGGCGCTGTCAAGGAAAGACGTTCTCTCTGGAAGGAAGTGAGGGGACAGACGGGATGGCTGGCTCCTCTAGGCAGGTTTCCTTGCTGCCATCCCATGTGTCTTTTCCCTCCCACTCCTGTGGGCACTTTCTTGCTTGCTTGGCACAGTGAGAATTTAGGAAAGTCACGACAAAAATCCTGTCATGTGCTAGAAAGGAGAAAAAGTTTTAGATCTTTGCCTTTTCACGAATGAAGAGTTTCATGGAAATTAATGTGCAATTTTAGATAGAAGCTTTGCCTTGTTGAAGCTACTCTAACATTCTTTCTCCCCAAGTTCCTACAGTCTCTGCTTCTACACTTTAACAAACAAACAAAAAGAACAAACAACTGCTCCCCCTGCTGCACACACACACACACACACACACACACACGTACACACACAAAATCCGACTTGGTTGGCAGCCCACATCATCTACCCCAGGGCTTTCTCTAAGGACTGAAGATTTATCTTGGACTGACTTCAGACATTTCCCCTCTGATCTTCCTCTGGCTACGTTTTTCTCCAATGTTTCCTCACTGCCTCCCTTGGCTCTCATTAATTAACTGCTCCTCACTCTGTGACTAAATGCGAGCCATTGTGTTTGGCTGTAGAGAGGATTATGACATTTTGCAAACACACACACCACTGGGGAGAATATCTTGGGTATCACACAGGCAAAGGAGGTAAACTAAGAAAATCGACTTTTAAAAACCTGTTGAAGCAAGTAACCAAAAAAGAAAAGATAGCGAAACAGGTTGATTATTTGGTGACATTTACTTATTCCTGACATGATATTTTAGAAGGCAAATACAGAAACTGGAACTTGCTATTTAACCGAGGTTCAGGTATTTCAAAGCTTGCTTATCTCTCCAGCCCGTCTGGTGTTTCCATGGTGTTCCTTTTCCGCTTCTATTAGTCTGGAACGTGGGTAGCAAGTTGATGAACATTTTTAATGAGTAAGTCCTTTTCTCCACCAAATTTTATAGATAATTAGATCTGATTTATAGGGCAGGTTTCAGCGACAGTAAAAGAGGAAGGCAAGGAATGCAAAGGGGGAGGGGGGCAATGATTTGACTCTGGGCCTCTGTGAGTGGGCTCTGCTTTGTATAACCTTCCCAGCAGGCGCACTGCAGGGCTTCCAAGGTTTCTGAAGCAGAACAAGATCCAGTGAGGGCTTTGCAATAGTTTTTTTTTTTTTTTTAACTGTTCGGTTTTGGTTTTTAGGCAAGGACGTTCTCTTGTCCAAGAAACAGATCCTGATCTTTATTTTCTCCTCTCCACTTTTACTCAAAGTTATGCTAAAAGCAAAAGTCACACATATAAAACCTCAGAGCACACCACTAAGGAATTTGCCCTTTCAACAAATATTAAACATCTTCTATGTAGTAAACCTCATTCTAGTTGCTGGAGGTACAGCAGTCAACAATACAGGCAGTTGGCCGGGTGCGGTGGCTCACGCCTGTAATCCCAGCACTTTGGGAGGCTGAGGAGGGTGGATCATGAGGTCAGGAGATCGAGACCATCCTGGCTAACTGGTGAAACCCCGTTTCTACTAAAATTACAAAAAAAATTAGCTGGTCGTGATGGCGGGTGCCAAATAATCCCAGCTACTCGGGAGGCTGAAGCAGGAGAATGGTGTGAACCCGGGAGGCGGAGCTTGCAGTGAGCCGAGATCGCACCACTGCACTCCAGCCTGGGCGGCAGAGTGAGACTCCGTCTCAAAAAACAGCAACAACAACAAAAACCAATACAGGCAGTTCACACTTACTACCTGTAGTGTCAAATAGACTCAGTGGAAGAAAATGTAGACAAAAGGCAGTCTAATGAGAAATTGAAACCCAGAGAGTGTAAGTGGGTTGACCAGACTCATTCAGCATGTCTGTCAGAAGCACATTTGAGTCTAAGAGTTCAGGTCGCCTGACTGACTTCCATATTGGACTCTTGTTTTGTTTTTTCATTTTTGGATACAGGGTCTCCAGCCTGTTGCCCAAGCTGGAGTGCAGTGGCATTGATACAGGAGTTAAGAAGAAATTACTTAGGCAGATAGTGAGGGTATGGGAGTCCTGGGTAAGGTTTTCCTTTTAATGAAAAGCAGCCCCCAAATCATTTTCTTTTCTAACAAAGCGCAACCTGTAAAATTGAGCTGCAGACAAAGACAAGCAAGCTAGAAGTTTGCGCAGCGAATGCCGGCAGCTGTGCCAGTAGGAATAAGCTACCTGGGACTAGGCATGTTCAAAATGGCAGCTCCTTCTTCTCTTCTCCTTGACAGCCACGTGTACAGTAAGGAGCAGACAAGACTGCACTGACCAAGAGGAAAGTCTATTTGCATAATAAGATTAGGGTGGGGTGACCAGCCTTCCCCATGCGCTATGTAAACATCACAGCTGGTTGAACCTATCTGTGGGCCCTAGGTAAATCAGACACCACCTCCTCAAGCCTGCCTATAAAATCTATGGTCCACCATAGACGGACTTTCTCCTTTTGGAAGCCTCTCTGTCGCACTAGAGAGAGAGAGAGAGCTGCTCTCCTCTTCTCCTTTCTTCTAAACTTTTTGCTTCTTAACCCACCCATATATTTCTAGTGTCCCTGATCTTGGCATGAGAAAACAAACTCCGGGTGTTGACCCCAAACAATGATGCTGCTTCAATATCACGGCTCACTGCAATCTCAATGTCCCCAGGCTCAGGTGATCCTCCTACCTCAGCCTCCTGAGTAGGTGGGACTACAGGAGCATGCCACCAAGCCCTGCTAATTCTTTAAATATTTTTCTGTAGAGCCAGGGTCTCCCTGTGTTGCCCAGGCTGGTGTTGACTCCTGGGTTCAAGCGATCTGTCTGCCTTGGCCTCTGAAAGTGCTGGGATTATAGGTGTCAGCCACCATGCCTGGCCCAGGTTGGACTCTTCTGAATGCAATCTATTCTTTTCCATTTGTGGAATACATTAAAAACAACAAAAACTTATAACTTAGAGTGCCTAGGATAATGCCTACAATAAGGCAACAGAGATTAATTGACCTTGAAACACTATGTGAAGTGGTTAAGTATAATCTTATTTCACATCATCATAGAAGTTTCTAACAGCTCCTTTACCCCTTTGTTTGTATTCATTAATAAATAAAAAATTGTGTTAGTTGGAGTTATGAGTCATGAAATATTTGGTACTGCTGAAGACTAAACATAAACCAGATTTTATCAAAGTTTCCTATGCTGACTCCTCTTTGATGGAATGCGTTCAACATAAGTTATTAAAAGCCAAGCTCATTCCTCTCACTCATCATCATCATCATCATCATACTACTCTGAGTGATACATGTGTTAGACACCTTATAAAAATTAAAAACATAATTAGTTCTCTGAAATAAGACAAATGGCATCCTGCCAAACTGTGCCCTAATGCTTAACTTAAGACATTGAGCGGCCAGGCGTGGTGGCTCATGCCTGTAATCCCAGCACTTTGGGAGGCCTAGCTGGGTGGATCACTTGAGGTCGGGATGTCCGAGACCAGCCTGGCCAACATGGTGAAACCTAATCTCTCCTAAAAATACAAAAATTAGATGGGTGTGGTGGTGGGCTCCTGTAATCCCAGCTACTTGGGAGGTTGAGGCAGGTGAATTACTTAAACCCGGGAGGCAGAGGTTGCAGTGAACCAAGATTGCACCACTGCACTCTAGCCTGGGCAACAGAGCAAGACTCTGTCTCAAAAAAAAAAAAAAAAAGGCATTGAGAGAGGAGTGTACATGTCTATGGGCAGCTTACTTACATATTGTTTTCCCTTTAAATTTTTTAATGATTCTAATGGTAATATAAAGTTGCAACCAATTTGCATATAATGGAAAATATATAGAAAATGAAAGTCCCATCCCCAGGGAGAACTACTAAGAACAGTATGATGCATGAGCTTCTAGCTTTCTTCTCTATGTATACTGATAAAGGAACGTAGACATAGAACTGTGCTGCAATATGGTTGTCACTTACTGATAGATTTGGATTGTCTTTTTATGTCCATACATGTAAATTCACCTTTAATTTTTTTAACTGTATAGTATTTTGCTGTAAGTCTGAATAATAGTTTAACTAACCTATATTTCATTAATATTTGAGTTGTTAACAGTAACTCTTTTTCTTTTCCAAGATGGAGTCTCGTTCTGTTGCCAAGCTGGAGTGCAGTGGCACAATTTTGGCTCACTGCAACCTCCGCCTCCTGGGTTAAAGTGATTCTCGTGCCTCAGGCCCCTGAGTAGCTGGTACTACAGGTGCGCACCACCACACCCAGTTAATTTTTGTATTTTTAGTAGAGACGGGGTTTCACCATGTTGGCCAGGATGGTCTCCATCTCTTGACCTCGTGATCCGCCCACCTCGGCCTCTCAAAGTGCTGGGATTACAGGCATACAGGCGTGAGCCGCAGCGCCCGGCCTAGAGTAACTCTTTATTAAACTCAATGTTATAGAGTTCATTCTTGTACATATTTATTTATGAATTGTACCCCTGAACCCAGAATTCCCTGTTTCACTCTTAGGTTAAACATCAAAGCATTTAGGCTGATATATATACACACATATGTGAAATATAGTATATATATTATATACATATAAATATGGGGTCATACACAAACACACATATACACATACATATATATTTCTTTGCATAGGTAAAAGCACTATCCCACTTGATATTGAAGGCAGTTAGCATTACACTACTTACTGATCTGAAGAAACCCCGCATTACCTACCCATCTTCCTCACAATCATAAAATAAATAAAACCACTTTTTAAAAATCGCTTGGCTGGGTTATGTTATTTAAAGCTGGGCAAGTGGGGGTGGTAGCCATTAGCAAAACCGATTTAAAATATAGTGCCAATTAAAACAAATTCTTCATGAATCAAGCCGTTATTACTGTGAGTCAATTAAACCAATCTCCCTCAGGGAAAAATACCTAAGAACCCAAATTCCTTTCTTAGAAAGATGTTATTAAAATGTCTCTGTGGTTTATTGATTTCTTTACTTCTGCTTCTTTAAGAATATGGGATTTGCTAACAAAACTGATACCAATACTAAATGCTAGGAAATGCTTGTCAAAATAGTATTTAGAAACAATAAATTTAGTGTGTCACTATGAAGGGGTTGGTTAGAAACTTTTCTTTCAGAAGGCCTCTCATTCTAACCAGGCATACTCCTTCCTTTCACCTGCCAATCTTAGGTTAGCCCCTATTCAGAATTAGTTTTCAGTTTCTTGAGGAAGAAAGCCTGAGATTAAAACTTAATGGATTGTTCCATAGATTTTTTTTTACTGCTGGTGTCTTGTAGTGTTGTGCTATCTTTTGCTTGGATTTGCTTACTCTTTGCTTTGACCCTTTGGCCTGGAACAACGGGACTTTGACATTTTTTCCATGTTCTTTGTTGGAATGCAATCCTGAACTTCAGTATAGTCTTGCTCCCACTCTGTACTCTCTCCTACTTCCACTTTGTTGAACATGGACTTAAAAGTATAAAATGATCTGCAGGAAACCTTGGGGATAGTTAATATAAAATTCTTATTTAAGAGATCAGGAAATGAAACAGTGAGGTTAAGTGATCCATCTAGAATCTTACCACAAGGAAGAGTGAGAACTGGAATTAACAGCTCCTGATTCTCAATCCGGTGTCATTTCAGTACACCTGTCAGTTACACTCTTCTCCAGGCTGGGTTGGTCACTGTACCTGCTCCAACCTGTGTTCCCCACCTTGGACCCCACGTGTGGCCTTCATACCAAGAACTATTGCTGCCTGCATTCGCTGACTAAAACTTGGTGATTATTCCTCCTATGGGATGAAGTGAAGACAAGTGCTAGTTTTCTAAGACATCTTATGTAAATGTCAGCATTAATCTTGTGAGTTAAAAACTTCTGACACTCGGCTTGATGACCTCCTGTCTCTTTGGGGCTCTAAGGCTCTTGTGGCTAGATAAGCCACAGGTTGATTATTATCCTTTAAAATAACTGTGTGAATGCTCTGCATCTGTAATTCAGCTAATCAGGAAGCAGACTGCATATTTTTATAGGAGTTGGTCTACAATATACATTTCTAATGACAGGATTACACGTTTTCTCTCTGTGTTCAGTGTGTGGACACTCAATACTATGGGGGTGTTGATGGATGGATTTTATGGTCAGATGTGTCATGGTTCGAAAACTGGTTCTTATCACCTCCTGGCTGCATGACCCTGGATTACATCAGTAAAACTCAGTTTACTCATGAGTAAAATGGTGATAATGATGCTGGCTGTGAAAGAGTGGTATGGGAATTAAATGAGATAACACACAATTCAGTGCTCAGCGTGGGGCCTGGCACATTGTAAGTTCTCAGTAAATGCTACTTTGCTTTCTGTCTCTCTTTTTCCTGTCCACTTTACCACCCAAAAAACTCCCTCCAAGAGGAGAAGTGGGAGAGAATTGTAAAAGACGAAATACATCAATTTTAGTTTTTCTTCTTTTTTTAAATCAAGGATTTCTTGCTGAAAGTGCTGCATTATAAATGGACTTCTCAAAAGCCACTTGTATCTGTAGTCTGATCGTTTATTCCTTGATGAGAAATATTTTGGTCTATTAGTGAGAAAGAAGAAAGATGAACTGAACATTAATCAAAAACTTCAGGATGAGTAGAAATGTGCATATATCACAGAAACTGCCAGAGAGGAGCCACTGCCACAGACTGGGAATGTGTGTTTGGTGTATTGACTTTGGTCTCACACTGCTGATGGGGAGCCTGACTACTCTGTTAACTGGGCAACCTTAAAATGTTCTTAAAAATCCATATGTGCTATTATTTTTACGAGAAGTTTATCTGATTTTGTTTTACTTACATTTTCCCCCCTTCTCCTAGGCAATTAATTTCTTGCTGGTACTATGCCTGGAAACAGTAGGAGAAAATGAGTTGCTAGAAGTGTATTTCTAAATTAGCAATCATCTCAGTGACGTGTGCACTTAGTCAATGTGTTTATTTCTTGGTTATTGCCTGTTTTAAAAAAATACCTAGACCAAGGCTATGCATATCCTGGTAATTCCCTGGAAGCTGAATTAGAGCATGATAAAGTTGGCCAGAGTTTGCCATTTTGGGGTTCTCACCATTGTTTCTGGGATGAGGCAAGAGCAGGTATTACCAAAATAGGATGAGTCTGTCTCCACCTGGAAATCCTCTGGCTAACATAAGTATCTGGTGGAAAACTTGGTTAAAAAGTCAAGTTCAATTCAGGGTGTCGCTGCAGAAAAAAAAATCCTCTTTGAAAGCTTTGAAGGGAAAGCCCCATTTAAAGCTCAGTCGTCACAAAAATAAAGGAGGCTTCACAGGGTGTAAATTCCCTGTCAGGGGTGGAGAACTGTTATTTAGCTATTTGCTAGCATGCCATTATATCAGCACATAATGGGACAGAGTTGTCCAGGAAACAGTGATCAGTGGTGCAGGGCTGAAGATTGTGTGTGTGTGAGTGTGTGCATGCACATGTGGGTGTGTTTGTGTTTAATAAGGTCCACTAAGCTATCAACCATCCATCGTCAGAATTCTCTTCCCTATTTTTGCTTTTTCCCTGAGGCTCACTGCTATATGGAGTGTGTATAGCGTAGCTTTAGAGATGCAATACTGTATCAGGAAATGGGGAAGTATAAGTTGTGAGTCTCTAAGGAGAGTTGTATTGGGTTTATAACCCATTTGGAAATGTAACCACAATTTCATTTCATCCCAGAGACCCCCATGGAGCAGTAACAGGGGAGAGTAGGATGATTCACCTAATTTCTTTGATGTAAATTTAAAATTTCTCCTGACAGATTCTGCTGGAGAACTGGGGCTTGAATGCATCATCCTGAAGAATTTTTGCAGTTGCCCAGAAATGTGGGGCTAGAGAGAGCAGATGCTTGGAAATGCCGTTGACATTTCCAAGTTTTTATAGCCCTGGTACATAGCCCACTAACTCCAGCATGCTTCACACATGGAGAAGGATCATTTGTCATTTTGATGCCAAAATGATACTCACAACTCTAAATGAAATGGATTACTTCTTTCTACCTCCTGCTTGGACAGTCAAAGTCGAAGCATTTCAGGCATTTATTGGTCACCCTGTGTATGCATGAATGGCAGAGTGGTATCAGTATTTGCTCTGTGGCTGTGAAAATGAGGGCCTCCAAAATTGCTTATGACAGCAAAAAGGATAAATCTCTGCCACGCTCTATTAGGACATGATTTATTTGGCAAAAGCAGTTTCATTGCGAAGCGTACAAACAATAGTCATTAAAAATGCATTTAAATTCTGAAACAACTCACATTCAAATAGACGGTACACACCTATACACACCATTCTTTGTATTTAAACAAAAGTGTTTTTCTGGGTAACTCAGAAACTTGCCAGCATTGAAAATCTGGACAAATTCCCAGACAGTAGATATTTAGTGTTTTGAGTTGTAGACATTATAGTCAGGAAATCTCTAGAGCAGGTATCCCTGCTTTCAGGGAATTATTCCTTTACAGTATCACCCAACTCTTGAATATTACCAAATAATATATTGAGGTGAGGATTAATCATATTTTGGCTACTGGATGAAGGAGAGTGGCCAAGCATATGGTTGGAAGCAAGTTTCTACTTCTCTGGATACCTAAAGATAATGGCAAGATCAATTAATGTACAAGTGTTTATTGTGTGCCCACACTGACCAAAAGGCATTCTGGAAGTCATGTTGCTCTCTCTGCCCTGCACATCTAAAATATCCCATAATCTTAATTTGCGTTTTCTGTCAAATGCATGTGAGATGATCCTCTCAGGGCAAATTTTAGCCACCGGGATACTCTAAGATTTTTAGTTTTAGTTTGCTTCTTTCTAGGGCTTATAAAGAAGTTGTTATGCCTTGGACTTAAGGGTTTGTGAAGCAGGTACACCAGGGACACAGCCTATGGGCAGGCAGGTCTCCATTGCAAGGCCGGAATCTGTGTCAGACAAACCCTTACAAAGGATAAGGAGACAACCCAGTAGTCCCAGAAGTTGCCCAAGCTGCTGATCCTACACCCTTCATCACCTTTTTTTTTTTTTTTTTGAGACAGAGTTTTGCTCTTGTGGCCCAGGGTGGAGTGCAATGGCATGATCTCAGCTCACCGTAACCTCCACCTCCTGGGATCAAGTGATTCTCCTGCCTCAGCTTTCCGAATGGCTGGGACTACAGGCATGCACCACCACGCCTGGCTAATTTTTTGTATTTTTAGTAGAGACAGGGTTTCGCCATGTTGGCCAGGCTGGTCTTGAATTCCTGACCTCAAGTGATCCTCCCACCTCGGCCTCCCAAAGTGCTGGGATTACAGGTATAAGCCACTGAGCCCTGCACGCTTCATTACATTTTGACCACCTCTGGTTCACCTGGCAACCATCTGATGGACTTTTTTGCCTTGAATTATAGAGCTGGGCTGCTTGGCTTTCATTTGGAATTTTTTTCTTTTCTTGTTTTTTTTTTTTAAATTTATTTATTTATTTTATTTTATTTTTTTGAGACATGGTCTCACTCTGTCATCCAGGCTAGAGTGCAGTGATCATGGTTCACTGTAGCCTTGAGTTCTTGGGCTCACGTGATCTTTCCCATCTCAGCCTCCTGAGTAGCTGGGACTACAGATGTGTGCCACTACGCTTGGCTAATTTTTGTATATGTATATATTTTTAATAGAGATGAGGTTTGGCCATGTTGCTCAGGCTGGTCTCGAACTCCTGAGCTCAAGCGATCCTCCCAAAGTGCTGGGATTAGAGGCATGAGACACTGCACCCAGACTGGAAATTTAACTTTATTCTAAATCTACTGGTGGGTAGAATTAGAGTGGAAGGCAATGAGTCAGCAGCTCAGGCTCTGGTAAGTCTTTCTACCTTAGCTATCTTTCTAACTTTCTACCCTAGCTATCACCTTTCACTTTCTACCCTAGCTTTCTACCCTAGAGTTGTGAACAAAACTCTATCTTGAATCCCAATTCCAATAATTAGAAAAAAAATCCATGGTGCTGCTGCCTAGAATCCTATATCCTCCACTACCATGATCCTGTTTTGCCACCTGAGTTATTTTATAGACCTGAACTTTAGTGCCATGGTTGGCTTCCTTTACCTGTTGTCAGATTTCCCTGATATTGACTCTGTCTGCTGCCAACCTGGCTCCTGATGCTGTATTTGTTGTCTTCTCTGCCAGCACACCTGTTGCTCACTGCTGACTCTCCCCTGATGCAGATTTGCCATCTGCCTGGACTTTCTCCTATCTATTTCCGGCTGCTGGGAATGTGTCCTGTCCTCTGTGTCTGTAACTATGATTAGACCATACTTCGTTAACAACAAATAAGCAAACTTTCGAAAACCAGGATATGTTTACTTGCTCTATTCTCCATCAAACCTTGGCTATAAAATGTATTGTTTATGATGCATTGTAACACTAGAACATTTGTATGAAAGTTCAATTTTATGAGATAATTTCTCCATAGACTTGCTCGGGAACAAATGAACAAATGGAGTAGCATCCATATGTAAACAGTGAGTATGGATTAAAAGTTCTGGAAAAGTGAAGTCAATGTTATCAAATAGAAATGATTCTAATATTTCTAAGAATGTTTGCTGATGGACTTTACCAGAGCCAGATGATGGCTGCCTTTAAACATGCCCAGAGATATTTCAGGGATATTTATTAAGTGACAGGAAGCCCTGAAAGAGAGATGTGATCTCTCCTGCTGGGGCGAGAGTAGAGACAATGGAATGCTCTACCTGGTCAGTTGTCAAGAGGTTGCTGAAGCAGTTAGAAAGGGAAGAACATTTTTCAGTAAACCTGTGTGTTTACAGAAGGAAGTGAGAAGGAGTCTTAAAGGAGCCAGGAGGCATCGAGCCTGGGTTAAGGGCCTGAGAAAACAGCAATTTGAAAAGGATTAGGAAAACGAATAGGAGAGACAAAACAGAAAAGAAACCAGATTAGGTGGTGAGAGTGAAGACAACAGGGTGGGGTGTGGGAAAGAGAGAGAGACCTTTCAGGAAGAGTGGATTATATCGGAATTCAGTTTAAGGAGACTGAATAACAGGTGGGGCTTCAGAGTTAAGAAAACTATTTGACCGAGCCAAGGAGGTTTCCAGTCACATACATGAAGCAAACCACTAACATATGATCTCCTAAAGTGAAAAAAGTTAGGAGCCAGACAGGAACAGCTATCTTTCTCCATTGACCTAGGTATCTGGAGAAGAGGTCTTGACTCATGCCTGGCAATGATACCAGGGAAGACTTAGAAGAAAGCCAGGACCAGGTCTTAGGAGGGGCAGATGGATGAGACAGAGAGAACCAATATATGAACACATACCTTGCGCCTGCATAAGTGAGAAATGGAAGTGCATACTTGTTACTGGCTCTTAGTATCTACCGCTTTGTGCCTCAAGGGTTCCTTGAGTGGTAGGACACCTCCATCAACTGGCAGCAGAGCAGAGGAACTAAGAATGTGACCTCTGGCCCAAAGGCTTTAGTTTAAATCCCAGGCTCTACCATTTATAAGCTATGTAACCTTGGACAAGTTATTTAATCTCTACATAGCTCAATTTTTCGCCTATGAAATAGCAGTAATAATAGAATCTACTTCACTGAATTGATGTGAGAATTAAATGAGATAATGTTCTGAAGAGTATTAAAGGTGCCTATTAACACAAGAAAGGAAAGGAGAGTGTGGTCCCCCTCCTTTACTTTCTGGAAGGGTCAACAGACAACTGTCAGAACACCAACAACAGCTCATGGGAAATGTAACAGGGATAAGCCCTTTATTTGCATTCTTGGCAAAGGAGGAGCCTTATATTTGTCCTTACCTTAGGAGTAGTGTGTGTCTATGGCAGCCAGTTTCCTGGCAGCATTCAAGGGAATTACTCCTCTGCCCCAGTTCAGCGAAGGCTTTGAGCCTGGATTATCTTGATTTTTTGAGCACCCAAATAGTAGAATAAGTCAGTTCTCCACATATTCACCATTTGTTCAACTTGTTGAATACAACAAATTATTAGAAAGTTTAAAGTAGACATCACGTTTAATGCTACATCCAGCGAACACATTCCACTTGACAGTAAACTAGAATGTTCATGTGTTGAATTCTGCAAAGGTAATTTCATGCCAATGATAAGTAAAATAATAGATGGTGCTGAAAGAATTGTGAGGCTGTAATATACTTGAGGTGCTAAGGCAATTGACTAATGGGAGCTAGGCCATTTGAGATATTCAGCCTTGGATACATTTTAGAGTTATGGATGTATTTATAAGATTGCCATATATCACTTAGCTTGTTCCCTTCACAATTCTAAAATCTTTTACAGAGGATGAGGCCAGAGAATTGTTGAGCTCCAACAATTCAGCATTTTGGACAGCTGTTACACTGGTCCAAAATGGCTAGGCCAGCTTCTGTCAGGTAAGAAAATTACTTCCTCGGTGTGGATTAGGCATTTTGGGAAGGGATGTTAAATTTTTAAAGTCTTCAATATGTAATCTCTCCCCCCCTTTTTTTTGGCCGATATAGCCAAAAGCATTTATGCTTCCTTCAAAGAGTCTGTTTGTAATTGTCTTAAGAACCTCTTTTGGGATTATGTACTCAATTAGAAATATTTCCTTAGAGCCAAAATAATGTTTAAAGTGAGTGGTTTAAGATGGAACCCATGGTGAATATCTCAGAGTCTCTCTTGACTAATTCCTCTAGTTAGACTGTTCTTGTGGTACAAATGCTTTCAGCTTGTTGTGGCAAAGTCTAGTTCCTTATGAGAGGCTTCTAATGCCCCTTTCAGAGTTGGTGGAAGATTTCTCTCCAAAGGATATATGCAGCACATTCAGCATGTAGCTTCTGTGGATGCCATCTGTGTAATCATTATAATCTTGAGAAGTGCGTGGTGGCCGCCACACAGTGGCAAAAAGCCTCACTGTCGGTATCTTTACTGACTGACAGAGCAGAGCCAGTATTGACTCCCATCTGGCAATCTTAGCCATTTTCTAATTCTGTGCAAAAGGCTGCAGTATCCTCAAATACCTTCCCACGAACCCTCTGAACACAGCCCAGTTCCCAGGCTTGTTTGTCATGATTATAAGGTAAACTCTAATGCCAGGTGGTGATGTGATTTGCCATGCCCTTCTGTGAGATTTATGTTGAAGTTTTCTGAATACGCTGTTAAGATGGTGCCACTTTTCATATCCTAACAAGGTGATGTGTGTGAATGTAAGTGTAGATTTCATGGACATCAATTCTGTTAATAGCAAAATTCTTAGATTGTTGTCAAGAAATTTCAGACTTTTGCAATATAAACAGTTTATATTTGCTTCTCTGTACTCTGAGGCTCTACAGCAACTTGACCACCTGTATTAAACTTTCTTCCCTAGCTGCCCTCACAGTTCCACTTGAGAAGCCTGTTGAAATAATGTTGAAATGACCAAAAAATAAAATGCAATAAAATTTTTTTAAAAAGGACAATCTACATCAATACTGGAAACTAGAGAGTATTTGCCATTTCCCTGTCGGGTACTCTGAGTGAACTAGTGATAACGTAGATGGCACAAAACTGAAACGAGTCATTGTGGGTTGATATACAGCTCTCCTCTATAACAAAGCAGGAGAATGTTCCAGACAGAGTGAAGTACCTGGTAGAACCTAACTAACACCTATCAATGCAGTGGACCATGAAACAGATGGAAGCATTTTCCTTAGAATCTCTTTTTCTTTAAAAAGGCTTATACATTTAGATGTGGCTGCATTGGGAGGTCGTGAGGTTTATGCAAGTGGGCACAGCAAAGATGATACAGTACAGCAGTAAAACAAGGTTTCTAGCTGAATACCAGTGACTATTTTCCCTGATGTGGAAGGCAACACCAGCAAGAAGGCCTGAACATCTACACAAGGTAAATAGCATGGAGAATGGAACAAACAGAAAGCTGGATACAACAAAGCATGGCAGTTCTGCTACCCATCTGCTTAGAGACTGTGGCATGGACTTCCCAGGGCTCAGACAAACACTTTCTCAGAATTCCTCTGGCTGTTGGATCTTAATATGCAGTGCTTCCATCTGCACTGTAGCACAAGGTTTGGACAAAGGTTTCTGATCAGGAAGATATAATGGAGATTGGGAGAGCATCCACACTTCTGCTCTTAGGCAAATAAGAGGTTAGGAGAGTCAAATTGTCACCCAAAGATAAATAGTAAAGGGCAACAAAAAAGTTTTTCTTCCATAGAAGAATAAGTAAAAGATAGTACTTAAGAGCAGAGGAACTTTTTTAAAGACAATTTTTTTTTGAAATGAAGCAGAAGTAAATGTATAAAATCTACTTCATACATTCCATAAAATTCTAGAAACCATGATCTATAAGGAAAGAGGAAATGAAAGATAAGATGACAGACAAGAGATAGAGAGAATAGAAACTGTCTTATGTTCATAAATAACAAGACAAGAAAATAATATAGTAGCACTGTAATAGACAAATGGAAATGTGTACTAGAAGCAGGCAGAGCTAACACTGAAGAAAATCAAGTCAGATGTGGCAGTTAATTAAAGTGATTTTACAAAACTTAGAAAAAAGGAAAAAATAGAGGATTTAGAAAGTAAAGAAATCCAACATATAGATATTTTATTTTTTATTTTTTGAAACAGAGTCTCTTACAGTCTTCCAGGCCGGGGTACAGTGGTGCAATCATGGCTCAGTGCAGCTTCTACATCCCTGGCCCAAGCAATCTTTCCACCTCAACCTCCCAAGTAGCTGAGACCACAGGCACAGGCATTGCACCACCAGGTCCAGCTAATGTTTTTATTTTTGCAGAGACAGGGTCTTGCTATGTTGCTCAGGCTGGCCTTGAACTTCTGGGCTCAAGTGATCCTCTCACCTCAGCCTCCCACAGTGCTGGGATTACAGGTGTAAGCCAGCATGCCCCACCAATATTTCATATTCTTGAAGAAGAAGGAAACAGAAGAAAAAGAAGCAATGATTAGGGCTAAAAAGGAGGTAACTTTTTGAAATTAAAGAAGGAAATCAGTGGAATTAGAGACCTTAACATGTGTTTAGCAAAATTAATTAGAAGAGAAAAACAACAAGGTGTATTATTGGGAAACCTAGGAATTTCAAAATTCAAAATGATTTCCAGAGTCATCCTGTTAGATATTTAGAAATCAATAAAAGTCAAGCAGTTTTCTGAGTTTTCTTTGATAACTCTAAATACCAGAATAATGATGATATTGATGATGATGAATGATAATAAGAAATTAAACACTTCCTGGGCATATTTAATGCATCAGGTACTGTTCAATATGCTTTTTACATAATAGGTAATTAAAACCTCACAAGTTTATGACTTAAGTACATATAGTCTCATTTTATAAAATAATGTTTTAAATAAATCTAAAGAAAAAATAAAATGAAATTTAAAAATACCAGAAAACAAAGAGCAAAGGAATCATAAAAGATATAAAATGTGACTGTGAGATAATTCAGACTAGCCATATTAATTATGACAATAAATATAATTTTAATAACCCTATTTTTAAAAACATATAAAATTTTAAAAGTGTAGAACCAAAAAGTAAAACCAAATCTATGCTATCTATAAGAGTGATCTCCCCTGCACCCTAAGTAACTCAGAAAATTAAAAACAGAATTGGCAAAAATATTTAAAGTAAATGAAAACAAACAGAAACAAGGATAGAAATGCTATTATTAAAGTAGTTTTTAACGCAAAAGAGCCTTAAATGGAATAAAGAGAGTAATTTCATATTGAAAAATGGTAACAATGCCTTAAAGTTGATCATCATTATAGTCAACAGAAATACCTCACTATACTTGAAAAATTAACAGGCTAAAAACAAATAAGGATGTAAAGGATTTAAATGGCTTAAAAACAGATGGTTTAACAAATATAACTAATGTTCTGTTTTCTTAAGCATAGGTAATATCTTTTATTCAGGTGGGCAATGAATATTTTCAAACATTTCAAAGTATATAAGACCAAAAACTCCTTAAACATATGCAAAGTAGCAAAAAGTGCGCAGGGCTCATTGTCTGACCACAGTGCAAGCAGTGAATTATAAATGTATCAAGCTACTCCCTTGCTCCAACACTTTGGGAATTAACGAACCACCACAATTTTTCTAAATAACTGTGGGGTTAAAGCAAGAAATAAAGCTGCCTTTTCAATGATTAGAAAATAGATATTGTGTGAATAGCATATATCAAAATATGTGGGATCTATCTAGTTAGAGCTGCAATCACAGGCATCTCACTTATTTAAATTCATTCATTATTAAATAAGAATGAATGAAAATATTGGATCTAAACCTTTAACTCATGAAGGTGAAAAACAATAAAACGAACATAAGGAAATTAGAAAGAAAGTAATAAAATAAAAGCAGAAACTGATAAACAAAAAAATTGTAGATTTGAAAAATAAACACAAGGGCTAGTTGTTGAAAAGCAAACAATGATTTGTAAAGAAAACTCTCTGCAGCTTTTCAAATCAAGAAAACAGGAAAACAAGTACATAATTCTAGAAGAAGAGAAGGAAAAAATGAACCATCAGAGGCACTGGAAGATTTCACAAAACAAAATCCAGGCTATTATGTGCAATCCAGACTTTAAAATCTGGATTAAGTGCATAATTATTTAGTAAAATAAAGTAACAAATTGATTAAATAAATGGAAAGTCTCAATAGACTACAATTTTGAAAGTTGTCAAATAAATACTTGCAAAAATATGCCAAGTGCAAATGGCTTTATGAACAAAGTTTTTCAAAATTTCAAGATGTAGCTTTTTAATTCATTTTTGATATTTAAAATATTAAGATTAGTATCAAAATTTTAGAAAAATTCTGATTAAAATACATATTGTGAATTGAAATTATTTGTATAATAAAGTATATTAGCCCATGATTAAGTTAGATTTATTCCAGAAATGGAAGTTGTGCTCAATAATAGGAAATTTATTAGAATAGCAATTAGATTAATCAATGAGATGAAAAAGACTGTACCTTGATACATAAATGACAAAAATACATTTGAGATCATTCAAATTCTATTTATTATGCTATTTTTTGGTAAATTAATAATGGAAGATTATTTATTTAATATGGTAGAGAATGTCTATCATACTTAACGGAAAAATTTCTGAAGCATCCCTGGTAAATAAGAAAGAAGACAAGAATGTCTACTATCATTGCTATTATTCACTATTTTTCAGGAAGCTCTAGCCAATGCAACATGTCAAGAAAAAAAATTCAAATGAATAAGCATTATAAAAGAAGAGATTTTCATAAGATATGAATTCTCCATGTGGTAAATCCAATGAAATCAACTGAAAAACTATCAAAAACAGAATTCAATAACAAAGTCAGATACAGAACAAACACTGGAAAAAGTAAAAATGTTTATATACATTATTGATCCTTAGAATGCAATATAAATGAAGCCTTAGTTACTTTAGAAATGTAAAATCTAGGCTGAGCATGGTGGCTCATGTCTGTAATTCCGCACTCAGGGAGGCTGAGGTAGAAGGATGGTTTGAGCTCAAGAGTTTGAGACCAGCTTGGGCAACACAGTGAGACCTCATCTTTACAAAAAAATACAAAATTTAGCCAGCCTTGGTGGCATGCACCTGTAGTCCCAGCTGCTTGGGAGGCTGAGGTGGGAGAATTGCTTGAGCCTGGGAGGCTCAGGTTGCAGTGAGCTGAGTTTACACCACTACACTCCAGCCTGGGCGACAAAGTGACAGATCCTGTCTTGAAAAAAAAAGAAATGTAAAATGTATATAATTTCTTGAATAAACTTAGTAGTAGAAATTCATTAAACTTATTTTAAAATTCATATGGAAAAGTAAATAGAAGGAAAGTCTACTTGAAAAAGAAGCACAAAGAGATGAGACTTTAAAAAAATCAGATAGTATTATGTAATCAAGCTACAGTTATAGAATCGGTTGCAAAGGAAAGTAGACCAATGGAAGTCTGGAGAGTTGAGAAGCAGGGTCATATATATGTGGAACATTCATATACAATAGTAGGAGACCAAGGTATTTGTGGAAAAGGGATAGATTACAGATAGTGTTGGGAAAAATGTCTTACTGTATAAGGAAACATAGAACATGAGGTATGGAGAGGGACTCCAGATGGATTAATTATATAAATGTGAAAATCATAAAGCTAATAGAAAAGAATAGGGTAGACTATCTCAGTACTCTAACTGTGGAAAAGTCCACTACTCCAGAATCATGAGGTGGAAAATTGCTATATTTGATTACATCACATTAAAGATTTGTATTCAATGTTGAACACCATTGAGACTAATATCTAGAATATACATGAGCCTCATATGAATAAAGAAGTGGATATGAACCCCTATAGGAAAATGATCCAGGTATATATGTAATGGCAATTCATAGAAGAGCAAACCCAAAGGACCAATAAACTTATGAAGAGGTATTCAAAATCACTAGTAATTAGATGAATGCAAATTAAAATAACAATAACATATCCCTGAAGACCTGTCACATAGATAAAACAGTAGCTGATACTGCTAAGTGTTGGTGGGAGGAAAAAAATATAGGTATACTCAAACACTGCAGTTTGATACACACTGACTAAATTATTCTGTAATCCACTGCTGGTTGAATTACAGAATAATTTAGCTATATGTATCAAATTGGCAATACCTAACCAAATTAAATAAAGGTATCTCCTATGACCAATGGATTCTACTCTATACAGAACCATAAATGGAAACATCCTCATTTGTTTCCACTTGAAGCATTGTTTGTGATGTTGAGAAGCTGGAAGTAATCTAGTTATCCTTCAGTGGAGGAAAGGATACATAAATGTTGTGACTGCATCCATAGAAATCCATACAGGTTAGAATCAATGAATGATGTGGAGATGTGTATTCACAGTAATACGGACAAATTTTAAAAATCTTTCATGTGGTGAAACAAAAGCAAGAAAGAGAATGAAGTTTACATCTCACAATGTAATTTGTGTAAATTAACAATACATGGCTATAAATAAATACACATTTCATAGAGACACATATAAACGCTTGAAAAAGATACAAAAACAAATGACAATTATTGCCTTTGGGGAAAAGAAGGAAAATGGATATGAAGGGAATAAATTAAAAAATAAAGAAGAGGGAAAACCTGCAAGGTAATGTTAAAGAAAGAAGAAAAGAAGAAAAAAAGAGGGAGGGCGGGAAGGGAAAAAGGTGTCTCATAGTGATGTTCTTCGAGGATTTTCCTAGTCCACCTGGATTCACACAAGCTAACAGTAATCCAATCAGGGCTCTTTAGCATCAATTACCTCCCTTCCCATGAGAATGTTATCTCAGATGGTGAAAAGGAAAACTGTTTCAGTTTACCAAAAAGGCAACCCTCTCCTGTGGTTTGTAAACTTCTGTTTTTAGGAAATTTGGCCATAGGAATTTAGAAATTTGCCGTGCTATCCAGGCCCTGAACCCTCTACCTGTAGGTAACTTGGTTTCTTTGACTTTAGAATCCATCTCAGTTGGTAAAGGGGCATCTGATTTGGTCTCTGAGATCACACAACCCTGCCTCCTTCAAAGATCACTGTGGATTGAATAAACCCTTTATTGTCAGGATGGCTTCTCTACACAGCCCTTTTTGTACCTTCAGGCCTTGAGATGATAGTGGTGTCTGGTGGTAACTGACCCAAGATGATGCACTATTCATTGTTGCATAAGAACAATCATGAAAATTTTGGAAAAGATGAACAAGAAGTGACTTACACCATCATATACATTTTAGTGCATCCTAAAATCATAGTAATTAAAACCACGTGATGGCACAAATATAGACAAAGTATGAGAAAGCCCTGTATGTTTGTGCTTTTATTTGTGCATGTATGAATATAAATAAAGGTAACATTTTAAATCAGTGGTTTGAGAATATTTGTTTAATTTTTTGAAACTATAAAATTACATTCCCATGTCATGGCACACACTGAGATAAGTTCTAGGTGGATGAAATAATGAAATCTAAAATAAATACGTAAATAAATAAATGAAGAAAAGAAGAAATTCAGCAAAAATTAATTTGAAATCTGGTTGGCAAATTTATGCTTAAGCATAAGACAAATATAGAGACCATAAAGGCAAAGAGTGCTCTATTTGATTATATAAAAAGAATCAGCCGGGTGCGGTGGCTCACGCCTATAATCCCAGCACTTTGGGAGGCTGAGGCGGGCAGATCACCTGAGGTTGGGAGTTCGAGACCAGCCTGGCTGCATGGTGAAACCCCTTCTCTACTAAAAATGCAAAAATTAGCTGGGCATGGTGGCAGGTGCCTGTAATCCCAGCTACTCCCGAAGCTGAGGCAGGAGAATCGCTTGAACCCTGGAAGCGGAGGTTGCAGTGAGCCCAGGTCACACCACTGCACTCCAGCCTGGGCGACAGAGTGAGACTCTGCCTCAAAAAAAAAAAAAAAAGTATAAACACAAACTGTCCATACATTAAACGATATAAATAAATTTAAAAGGCAAATGTCAAATAAAAAAATTTGTAATGTATGACTGGTAAAAAATTAATTATTTTAAGATTCCCAGCTTCTTTAAAAATAACTTAAAACATGAACAACTCAATAGAAATGTAGAAATTCACTAAAAAATTGCAAATAACCAATCAATTTATGAAAATGCATTTAACCATGCTAATGCTAAAATGAATGTAAATTAAGATAATATGATACCACTGTCACTTGTTAATTTGATGAAAATATGAAACCTAGTGCTGGCAGGGTTTTGAAAAATGAAGTTAAATTATTAAAACTATTTTGGAGGTAATGCAGATGTGTGTACATACACATACATATATTTGAACTTTAATTCTATATACAGAATTTTAATCTTTGAATAAATAGTCGTAAACATAGGCAAAATATATGTAACAAGAAGTTTATGACTACATTACATGTGATACTGGAAGATTGGAAGTAATCTAAATATCTTAAATTCATGATTAGTTAAATAAAGTAGGGCATATCTATTGGATTACATAGTATAAAGGCATGTAAAATCTTTTCATGTAACATTTAAAGAAATGAGAAAAAAAATTTTTTTTTGGTTAAGGAAAAGAACAGTTTACAGAGCCTTAATATATTAAGTATGAGCTCAATTAAATATAAAGACATTGTATAGTTTCCATAATCATAGAAAATTAAAAATCAAGGTATTAAAAATTGTTATCTCTAGGTTATCATAAATATGATCTTTAATTTCTTCTTTGTATATTTCCTGTATTTTCCTAAAATTCATAATTTATATAAATTAATATATTTTACAATCAGAAAAAATTTTAATTTTAAAATGAGCTGTTCCCATTAATTTTGATTCATATAGTATGACAAAGTCTTGTTGGCTAATCAGTGGGCCATTTTAAATACCAGTTTTGCTTTAGTAAAGAAGCATTGCTGGAGGGCTTTACATGATTTACTTTGTGATTCCCAAATATGTCACCAAATAATTTCCTTAAACTGCAGTGTTGAGCCAAATGGTATATTTTGCTAAATAAGATAATTGTTTCATTAGGCTGATTAGTTTATTGATGATTTTATATATCTGAATGATAACAATATGAAAGGCTCCCTTTTAAAGCTTTCTATATAGATTACGAAGTGCTGTATTTTATAACAACCCAGTAATGCAGGTACTATTATTCCCATTATGCAGGTCAAAAACCAGATTCAATTTATGAATGAGGACCCAGATCACTAATTGATGAAAATACAAGAAATGGGTATTTTAATCCTAACCACTCATTGCTCTTCTGCTCCACAATACTGGCTTGTATAGACACAGAAAGAATAGATCACCTTTGGATATCAAAGTATTGCTATATTATGTATTATTTGCCAGATTAAAGCAAGGCCCTTTACCCTCCCCCTCAAATTCTCCAGTCTTCCTACTTTCCTCCCTTCCTCTTTTCCTTTCTTCCTTTTATTTTAATGCAGTCTACATCAATTTATTTATGTACCATGTATGGATACTTCTGCATAACAGTGGCTGAGTTGAACAGTTGTCAGAGGGATTGGATGGCCAACAAAATCCAAAATACTAAATCAGGCCCTTTACAGAAAAAGTTTGCTGACCCCTAACTGTATAGAAAAAGGGTTTTTAAAAATAGAAACAAGCAGTCTTTCAGAAAGTACCTTGGACCTCCCCGGCATATGTAATAGAGCTGTTCCTTAAAAGAGCTATTTCCCTAAAAAGCGGCAACACAGTTGTTAACTATCCTCTATAGATTTGTGCTGACAGAACAGAAATGAATTGCTCATTTCCCAGAGGACCTTAGAAGCTATTTGAGCAGGTAGTATATGCCTAAACCAAGAAAAACCATTGACAAGTTTAGCACAGACAGAACTGGTGTTTAGGCAGGTACCTGGGAATGAAGTAGCAGTCAATAAACTTTAACTTGGATATGAAGAGTTCCCGGATGAAATGAAGACATTACAACAATAAAGAAAAAAGGAAATAAGGATGGTAAAACCCCAGAGCAGTTTAAGGAGCCACTGGACAGGGCATTAAGCTTAGCAATTTTTATTACCTATAAGTAGGGCATCTCACTCCACCGCAATGTGAGATGTGGTTGTGGGAAAGAGTTGTGTGAGGTCTTATTGTTAGGGTACACCTGAGGAGTATGCAGGCTATTTTGGGTGACTATGGGGGCCAACAATAATACTACTGAAGGAACATGATATTATGTAAGCCCTTAAAACTCTAGATATCTGGATGGTTTCAAACCGCATAGAAAGACTCTGGGCGTAGAATCTGAAAAGGAGGATTCAAAACCATGGATGAGTATACTCCAAAGTGAGATAGTAGAGAACTGGTGGGAGATTAGAGGCCAGGGTGCAGGGAGAGGTGTTTTGGGGATCCATCTAAAGGCAGAGGGTTTCTACAAAGCAGACTATCCATGAGTGTGCCGAGCCAAGGAAGAGAGACAAAAGCATAGTCCACAGGGAAGGGAGAGTAGGAGACCAAGAAGGACTAGCAAGGTGAAAAAAGGATAGAAATGTGGAAGCTAGGGGGTATGGAGACTGGGATGAACAATGAGGAACAGATAAGATGATATCATTTCATGGCGGAGGAAGCTCCCTTCATTTTTGAAAACCTGATCTGCCAGGGTTATAATAGGACACGATGGATTAGAATACACAGTGCTTTCTTTCAAGGAACTTGCAATCTGGGGTTGGGGGCGGCTGGAGAGAAAACATGTACACATAAAAATCCATTAATAGTACAAAGCAGTAAAAGGAAAACAATCTACAGAATCATAGCAGGTGGTTTAAGCCACATAAATGTGAACCGTAAAACATATTTCTTTTTCATTCCTGAATTCCTTTTTGGGAAAATCTCAGATCAGTGATTTAGTTAAAAAATGGTACCTAGCACAGTAGTTTCCACTAAGGTTATCCTGAGGGTCATATTCAAGTGGCATAGATAATAAAAAAGGCCACGCATATTTTGCATTTAAAGTGGTATGATTTACATGTTTTTGCATATTCACATGTACTATGCATACGAGTATGTTGACTGTATGGTCTGCCTTTACACACAATATCAAAGTTTAATAGGCTGGTGGGAGTCTGTTCTTAATTTTTCTTGCCTTGATTTCTTCTAATCATTTGTCATTGAGCTAGCCATCTTGTGGGAAAGGCAAAGAAAATGTGCATAGGGACTGGGCTGGTAGAGTGTTGAGTGTTGACAGGGATTTAAACCAGATCCCAACGTGGAGAGTGCTGGACTCAGTTTATCAGGTTGCTATGTACCACAAAAATAAACTAAAGCTATATGTTCTGTGTTAGTGAGAGGTTCAGTCAATAATTATAAAAAATATGCTAATATTATTAATATCATTACCAATTATTCACATCTGTCCATTTTTTTTCTCTGCTCTGTATGAGTGACATAATCCCAAAGAGACAGGGATTAATGAAAGCAGTCACTGCTCATTGAAATCTTAGTATATACCTTGTACTACCTGTGCCAAACACTTTACATACAGCCTTTCACTCTATTTGTATAAATAATTAATTACCTAATAAAGTTGGTATTATTGTCTCTATGTTTGAAAAATAAGAGACTTAAAGAGGTTATGTGACTTACTCAAAGTCTCACAGCTAGTAAGTGTCAAGGCAGGGATTCAATTCCCTGATTTATTCATTTAATACATATTGAGTGCCTGTGTGCAAGATACTGGTGAGGTACTAGCTGTTGAACTCGAGTCATGCTAAGTAATTAAAAGAATTACATAATTACAATAATTATTTTCTGCCTTAAAACTGCTTATCCTTTTGGTGTCTCTTCATAACAGTCAAACCATTCACCCACTCACTGAAGTCATAAATCCACAAAGCCATCTTAGAGTATACCTACTCCTTCGACTCCATCATATCCAGATAATCATGCAGACCTGTCAATATCTCACTCTTCCAAGGCCTCCTTCAAATCTGCATTGCCACCAAGGCATCTTTTGCTCATATTACCATATAGCTTTCTCCTTGTTCTCCTTTTCTATAGAAAATGAGTAGCCAGAGATGGCAGGGATGACTTATTGGGGATCTTTCTTTCCCAATGCTCAACACAGAGGCCGTAACACAACTAGGACTTAATGTTTGTTGAAGAGATTCTTGAATAGAATTCTTACAAGTGAAATTTTGAAAAGTAGTCTGTCCATGAGACAAAGACTTACTCAAGTATATGCATACTTTTCTATGCCAGTAGAAAAATGTATATGGCCATATCTATACATGGTATTTGTAGATGACATTTTCAAATTAGGTACCATTTGGTCAGCAACAGAACTGTGCTGCAAAGAGCCAATGGGTTTAGGTCAGTCTGCTACATAATATAGTAATTTTATATGGAGGTAGGGGGAAGAATTGTCCTGATTGAAAATGATCCTAAAAAGCAGGTTAAGAGAGGCACCAGACTGAGAAAGAAACCTAGATCTTAGAAACCCCAACAAGCCAACTCCAGATACTTTCTGGCAATGATTTCTTACCATTCACGCCAACTTGCTTTCTCCCCCATTCTCCAATGTAAGATGGACCAGCCATAGTGAATTTAAGTAAATTAATAAACATTTACTATGGACTGATTGTGTGTCAGGAGAATGGAAAATAAATAATACATAAGCACTGGGGACTGAGAATTAGTGATGCATAAGTAGAATCTCTGCCCCTAAGACGGTAACTGAATACATCAGTCCTTTAATGCTTGTGATGTGCTTTCACATGAACTCTCTGTTGTAAACTCATTTTCCTAACTATTGTCCCCATTTTTTACTGGTGAGAAAATAGTCTTGAAACATTAAGTGAATTAGTCAATATCACACTACCAATGAGGGTTAAAATCCAGGACTCTGAGACCAAATCTTTGCTCTTATATTATGCTGTCAGGTTGCTGATGCATTTATTCAGTGACTTTCTAATCAAGCAAATACTTATTGGACATGTAGTGTTTTCTAAGCACTTGGGATATATCAGTGAACAAAAGAGATGGATATCTCTGCTCTCAAGGTGCTTATGTTCTTGGGAAGCCTTAATAAGCTGCAAATCTCCCTTTGTATGGGAAGGCTCTGGCTGCTACACACTGAGGCTTCAAGATTCTTTCTCTTTAAGGACAGTAGCTTACTCTGTGGAACAACTGTCTTCAGGCCCTAACCAGTGAGAATGGCTTTTGGGGACGCAAGCTTTTGGGTTAGCCATTTTTAACCACATTTCACTGATTTGACTGCACATATCAGTTACTACAAAATTACTTAGAGCACAAGGCTGTTTGCATTTAATTAATGTAAATATAAACACACAATCTTAGGAAAATTAAGTAGACAAAAACGTTTTCATGCATCATAGGCATTTTGCAAACATATACAGTGTAACCTGTTAATTACATTTCTCCCACAAACCATTTATCTTCTCAAAGCCTTGCCTAATAACTTGATGCTTCTCTCTTACATTTTTAACTCCTTATGATTTATTTTTCCATGCTGTTTCTAAAGCAATTGCCATGTCCCAAATGAGAGGGAATATTATAATAATGTGGTACAATAAAACAGCATACAGTGCTTAATTTTAGCTCAAAGACTATGAGAAATGATTCAAATAGTTACAATTTACGTGAACAAAATAATACAATGAATTCCTTCCTAACCAATATCCTCTCTTTAATTTGAAGGAAGCTCATCAGAAGACCAATAATAGAAATTTCCAAAATTGGATACATATCAATTGGCATCACCATTTATGCACTCCTAAACTGAATCCTGGAAGTCATCCTCATAGTGTCCTTCTGCCTCACTCCCAATGGACAGACTGTGACTAAAGTTGACTCAGCTCTAGTCACAGCCATCTAGTCCTCCTTGCCATCTCCTCTCCACTCCATTCTGACATTCATCATCTATTTCAACTACTGCAGTAGAACTCAATTTCATCTCCTTGTCTCCAAACAGCCACTACGGGAAATAGATGTGTAGCAAGGAGTACCACCTTAAGCTCCAGCCATACCAAATTATTTGTGTTTTCCTGAATAAACTCTATTCTTTCCAAGCCCTGTGCCTTTGTAAATCCTCCTTTTGTTTCCTTCTAAAAAAATTCTTTCCTTTTAGTCTGCTTAAAATTCTGCTCTCATTTTTCATACCCTGATCAGAGGTCACTTCTCTCCTAAAAGAAGCATTTCTTCTCCCTCTTCACTTGGTCTCAGTAAAAATGGCTCTTCTCCTTTGTTCCAACTCTACCCCCACACTACAATGCTTTACTAGTTACCTTTCTTTGCAAGTTTGTCTTTCTCTGCTACAAATGTTAGCTCCTTTGGTAGATGGCATGAGGCATTTATTTCCCCAGCATCTAACAGAGTGACAATCAATGATTCAGGGAAACCTACTGAATGAATAAACAGACAACTTCAATACGTAGGAATGTGCCCACTCTTCAGGTGCAGTATAACTCTGAAGTAGCACAAGAAGCTACAGAAGGCTGTTCCTAAAAAGTGGTGAGATAGGCTGGGTGTGGTGGCTCACGCCTGTAATCCCAGCACTTTGGGAGGCCCAGGTGGGCAAATCACTTGAGGTCAGGAGCTCGAGACCAGTCTGGCCAACATGGTGAAACCCCATCTTTTACTAAAACTACAAAAATTAGCCAGGTGTGGTGGCGGGCACCTGTAATCACAGCTACTCAGGAGGCTGAGGCATGAAAATCACTTGAACCTGGGAGGCAGAAGCTGCAATGAGCCGAGATCTCCCCACTGAACTCCAGCCTGGGTGACAGAGCGAGATTCCGTCCCCCCCAAAAAAAAAAAAGTAATGAGATAGCAAGATTTGCCAATCATTTTTTTGCTTCTTCTCTCTTTTGATTCTTTACTCTCCCTTCTTGCCAAACAGATATATATAACATTTCTATCCAAATGATATTTGCTATGTCTTAGGAAACTAAGAATTGTAGAGTTTTCAGCACTGGAAGTTTCTCTGCTGCCCCTGGATATTTTCTCAAAATGAGCTACACTGGTACAAGCTGGTGGAAAATGACTTTGTCACAATGTCTAAACCACAAGCCATATGCTATGCCTGCAATTCACATGGGGCTCCTTGACCAATCTCTCCTGCACATACTTGCAAAAATCAATTCCTCAACTTAAATTATTTTATTTTAGTTACTTATACTATTGTATGTCTTGAATTTGCTTGTATTACTGATGTGTAGGACAAGTCCACTTTCGCCATGAATGATTGCCTAAGATACGCACCCGACTTTTAAAACATAAAATATAAAGTTGATCAAAACATGTGACTTTAGTATTTCTTATCAGGCAAAATACACTTTGTGCACATTAAAGTTTGAGGGGCACTGATGAAGACTAGATTGTAGTTTCCTCATCTAAAACAATGAGAATGACCAAAGTACCTACCTCACAGGTTTATTGTGAGAATTAAATGTGTCAATGTCTGTAAGGCATGTTACACGGTGCCTAGCACACATAGCAAATGCCAAAGGCATCTATATACACATTATATACATATAATGTTGGGAAATGTGGAAGTGAGGATATTGTTCTCTTTTAAATTGGTCACAAAAAACATATGCCTGGTATTTTACTCCATTTGAGGTACCATAATTTATGTAGACATCGAAAAACCATAGCATATTCAAAAGACAGTGTGTTGAGGAAAACTAAACTATGTCAGAAGAATGGTTAAAGAAACTAGGAGTATGTATGCTAGAGAAGAATATACTTATGGAAGACGATAACTGCCTGCACATTTTTAAAGGTTCAGACTAATTCTTTATGACCTCAGACAATTAAATGAGGACAAATGAAGGGAAGTTATAGAAAGATAGATTTCATTCAAAATAAGGAACAGTTCTAATTTCCTTGCAGCTAGATCTGTTCAAAGCAGAATGGACTTTCTTGTCAGAATGTGAGTTTCCTGCCCTAAAATGTCTAAGTAGAGCTTGATGTTCACCTCTTGGGGACAGCAACAGGAATTCATTACCTGGATGATTCATTACCTGTCTAAGAGGAGCCTCGCAACTCTGAGATGCAATTCTATGAATGATATAACTGAAGGGTGCTTAACCTTCATCTAGATTCTGGAAACTTCAACTTCATCTTATAGATAAGGGAATTAAGACATAGAGCTGTTAATTGGCATGCCTATGGTTATAATTTGGTGGCTGGTTGGAGCAGGTCTTTGGCCAGAATGCTGATCTTGTGAAATCTGCTCTAGTACTTTAACTATGGGTCTTTTTGTTGGGCCCTTATAATCACTAAATTAGTACCAAGCACCAAATACACTAACAGTGACCTCTAGATTTTGATACTTTAGATTCCTTTTGTTGTTGTTGTTTGAGGTAGAGTCTCACTCTGTTGCCCAGGCTGGAGTGCAATGGCGCGATCTTGGCTCACTGCAACCTCACTTTCTGGGTTCAAGTGATTCTCCAGCCTCAACCTCCTGAGGGGATTACAGGAGCCCACCACCATACCAGGCTAATTTTTGTATTTTTAATAGAGATGGGATTTCACCATGTTGGCCAGGCTGGTCTCGAACTCCTGACCTCAGGTGACCCACCTGCCTCGGCCTCCCAAAGTGCTGGGATTACAGGCGTAAGCCACCGTGCCTGGCCTGGATTGTTTTTGTTTTTTGTTTTTTTGTTTGTTTGTTTTAGAGCTTACCTTGGCTTCTATCTTGGGGAAAACATATCCTGAATCTTATAAAGTGCGGTAATTTAAGCCAGTTTTGTGTAGGAAATCTTTCTCTCGGCCACCATTGATCGTACCTTCACATTATGGCAGAGTCTCTCAAAGCAGAAAGTATTCATTGAATGCTAGTCCTTTGATATGCTCTCTGAAAAACAGTTCTGAGGATAATTACATTTGTAAAACCAGAACACTTAGCTGAGTTCTTGATGTTCCACAACATACAATAGCATATTAAAGAATCTTCGAAGTCCTGTAATACAGCCACTTGTTTAATTTGATATCAGAATTTCTTAGGCATTTCACCATTCAGACACTGAGCACCCCACACATAATTCCCTAATCTCTTATATAATAAACATTAATACTTTATAAAATCCTTTTTTTTTTTTTTGAGACAGTCTCGCTCTGTCGCCCAAGGTGGAGTGCAGTGGCACGATCTTGGCTCACTGCAACCTCCACCTCCTGGGTTCAAGCAATTCTCCTGCCTCATCCTCCTGAATAAATGGGACTACAGGCATGCACCACCATGCCTGACTAATGTTTTTGTGCTTTTAGTAGAGACAGGGTTTCACTACGTTAGTCAGGGTGGTCTCGAACTCCAGACCTCAAATGATCCGCCTGCCTCGGCCTTCCAAAGTGCTGGGATTATAGGCGTGAGCCACCACTCCTGGCCTATAAATGACTTTTCATGAAACTTCAGCTTTTGTGCCTAGGAAAGTCACAGCAAGGAACTTTGACAATTGGTTACCTAATTTCTTATGGGTTCTCTGTCTCTCTTAATGGTTCCTTGTTTCTCTTTTCCACATTTCAAAAGCAAGAAGAAAGCAACAGCAAACTTAGCGCTTTGTACAATTGATATATGAATTGTCCTCTACTGATTTAGTCCTTTCAAACCAAAAGACAATTATCTACTTAACTGTCAAAAGGGAATGGAGCTGTCCCATCTCCTTGTAGCCTTCTAGGTATTTTCTTCTAGAAATTATGTTACATTAAATAGGTCTTCCTTTGCCAAAGGTATAGAATGCTTACATACATGGTTTATATATTTCTTCAGTAAGAATTCTATAGGATTGTTCTACATATATACTGGACCTACTTGGAGCAGTATATATATATATTTTTTTCTCTTTTCTTTTTCCTAAGAATTAGAACCTGCGAATGGAGCAGTATATTTTAAAACCAATGTAAATATATGTTAGAGCTGAAAGTTGCTTAATTAACTAAGTAAGAGGTTAAACATCCATCACGGTTCATTATCACTGAATCATTGCTTCCACTAACAGGAGTATATTCTAGGAGAATTCAGGCACCAAGACAAGGCCAGTAGGGGTAACACAAGTCAGACTAGCAGCATGATAAGATCAAACTCCTTAATCTGACCTACACTAAGGTGAAGAAATATGACAGAATGATTGCCTTGTCTTTCATGGGCAACAATTGGTCTAGTGAACCCGAGACAGCAAAGGGCAAAACTGAAAATGAAATAAAAACTAACTGACAATCCGCTGTTTGTCAGATACTTCCACATATATTTTCTCATTTAAAGCCTCAAAATAAGGCTATGAAGAAGGTTGAGTTCTCATTTTACAGATGAGGTAGCTGAGGCTCAGAGAAGTTGAGTGACTTACTCCTCACACAGTTAATTGATTGCTAAGCTGATATTCAAACTTGGATGTTGTGATTTTCAATGTCGGTTCGTTCCCATTACACTCAAAGTGCTGGAATTTGCAAATCCAGCAAATCTTATCCCTGGGACTAGACAACAAACAGAAAGGTAGAGTCTCTTCTAAACAAGTGCTCACTCTCAATTATTTCAATAACTTAGCAGACAATATTCCAGGTGGATAATGTCAGAAACCAAATTTTTGAATGGAAAAGAGGCAGCGTTTTAGATGCAAATGGATCCTAGAGCCCTGTGTGTGGTCAGACTTAGCACCACAGTTTCCGTCTCTGTAGAGAAGCAACACAGCAAGAGAAGGCAATGTAAGGATTCCAAATTGCTAAGAGAATGAACTAATCAGCATATACGTACTCCTTATTATGTTCGTGTGGCCAAGTGTGTGGGGTGGGGACTGAAGAGCGACTGCAGAGTTGGAAGAACTCAGAGACTACAATTTCATGTCAGCATGGGGGCAAAGAATGGAGGGATTGGCTGTGATCGAAGTGTCAATAGTTAGAGCTGTAATCACAACTTCAGGAGAGATCAACACCTACTGTATAAGAGGATTTAAAAATCCAATAAATGAAGCTAAATGGAGCTGCTATACTGAATGGTGGCATAAAGCCATGGTTTACTGGCAACATAGAACATCATTGCATAATGGCTGAACACAACCAGCATGCTGCGTCAGGCAGCATGAAGCCCAGCCTGCAAAAAGCCAGAGAGAAGTTTTGAAGTGATTGACCAAGTTATATGATTTGCAGGTGCTTTTGTGTACTGTTTCACTGGTTGGTAACTTATTTAGAAGGTAGGGAAGGTTTGAACCCAGGCTGGCAATTATGCGACTGATTTTGAGTTTGGAAAGAAGCCATGAAGGGGTCACAACGTGCTCTGGAATCTACCGGTGACTTCCAATTTCTCTTTAAAAAGGGAATTCAAGGGAAAACTCAGTAAGTATTTTAAATCACATGTGTGTAATCATATTTAATGAACAGGTGGCTTATTGTAGAATTTATTTAGAGTATCACAGCATGTGAGTGTGCATATATATGTGTGTGTGTTTCCTTAAAAACATACAGGAATTATTGAAATTAATAGCATGTAGTCCTGTTCTGGGCTATAGCTGGCATGCCAGAAACAACAGTGCCATAGCTGTTACCACATTCTTTTCCTCAAAAGGGGAACAAATGAGCTTCTGTTGTTAAAGCCACTCCTTCCTGAATCACCATTTCAGTCTCTATCTTTTCTGCTGCCTGTCATATAAAGCCGTTTTAATTTAAAAAGCAAAATAAAATAGACAGCTATTTTAAGGCAAAATATTAAATATGAGAGTGATTTGAGCTCTGAGTTTGTTTTTAAATATTAAAATAGAGAGCCAGCATGTGGGTATTGTAAACAGGCGAAGCTTTAGCTCTCCCTACAGGCTTTTGTTACAGTAGCTGTCTAAGAGGAAGAGAATATTGGAAGCTGAAATCATCCCGAAGTGTTCATCAAAGAGAGTGATTTCCTTTGTCCAAGACAAAGTCACAAGCTGTTACCTGGGTTGACAGTGAGACAGTGCAAGTGACATTTATCACATTACTGAGGCTACAGAGTCTTTTTTTTTTTATTTAGTGATTCTCAGCTTTTTATTGGAAAAAAAGGAGAATAATAATAAAAACAACAACTGCAACGGCAATGACACAATCCCAGAAATGCTGGTGCTGCTTTCCAGTTTGCCCATGGTCTTTCCATAGCTTGGCTTTTGAGACTAAGGGTTATACCGGGGCTTCTGATTTGGGGTTGGACTCAGTATGGATTCTAAGTGGAATTACTGCAGAATGATCATCTATTAGCATAAACCCTTGCTAAAAAACAGACCAACAGCAAAGATTCTCAGTGAGCCTCTTATCTTAATAGTCATACATCAGCAACATGGATACCATCTAAGAAATGTGTTGTTAGGCAGTTTTGTCATTGTGCAAACATCATGGAGTGCAGTAACAGAAACCTACATGGTATAGCCTACACACACCTCGGCTATATGGTACAGCCTATTTCTCCTAGGCTACAAACCTGTACAGTACAGCATGTTACTGTACTGAACACTGCAGGCAGTTGTAACAAAACAGTAAGTATTTGAGTATCCAAACACATAAAAACACAGAAAAAGTACAGTAAGAACAGCTGTAACCCCAGCTACTCTGGAGGCTGAAGCAGGAGAATTGCTTTGAACCCGAGAGGCGGAGGTTGCTCTGAGCTGAGATTGCGCCATTGCACTCCAGCCTGGGTGACAGAGGGAGACTCTGTCTCAAAAAAAAAAAAAAAAAAAAATGGCATGCTTGTATAGGGCATTTACCATGAATGGAGTTAGTAGGACTGGAAGTTACTCTGGATGAGTCAATGAGTGAGTGGTGAGTGAACGTGAAGGTCTAGGACATTTCTGCACACTACTATAGACTTTCTACACACTGTGTAGTTAGGCAGCACTAAATTTGTAAAACAATATTTTTATTTCTTTGATAATGAATTAACTTTAGCTTACTGTAACTTTTTTATTTTATAAACTTTTTACTTTTAAAAAACTTTTTACTCTTTCACAATAATACAGCTTAAAACACAAACACATTGCACAGTTTTTCAAAAATATTTTCTTTCTTTATATCTTTATTCTATAAGCTTTATTCTATTTTAAAAATTATGTATTTACTTTTTAAATTTTTTTGTTAAAAGCTAAGACACAAACACACACATTAGCCTGAGTACACAAAATCAGAATCATCAATATCACTGTCTTCCACCTCCGCATCTTGTCCCACTGGAAGGTTTTCAGGGGCAATAACACACATAGAGCTGTCCTCTCCTATAATAACAATGCCTTCCTTCTTCTAAAATGTCTCCTGAAGGACCTACCTGAGGCTCTTTTACACTTAATTTTTTTTAATCAGTAAAAGGAGTACACTCTAAAATAATGACAAAAGTATAGTACAATAAACACATACACCAGTAACATAGCTGTTTACTTTCATTATTAAGTATTATGTACTCTATGTAATTGTATGTGCTAGACTTTTATATGACTGGCAGCTCAGAAGGTTTGTTTACATCAGCATCACCGCAAACATGTGAGTAATGTGTTGCACTACGACATTACGATGACTATGACATCACCAAGCAATCAGACTTTTTCAGCTCCATTATAATCTTATGGGATCACTGTTTCATATGTGGCCCCTCATTGACTCAAACATAGTTAAGTGGTGCATGACTGACTATATAAAAAATGAAAACCAGTTTCATAAGCACACTTTGGCCCACACCTCAAACCCAAAGGGAAAACTGTCTCCATATACTATTCAGTGTAGCACCAGTGGTGCATTGAATCAATAATAACAATGGATAACAATAATCAGTAATCTATAATAATAACAGCCATCATTTATTAATTATTTGCCCTTGCTCTTGGCTACACATTCAACTGAATAATTTTGCTTAGTACTCAAAATAATGCAAACACGTAGATGTGATTATCCTCTTTCACAGAAGAACAACCCAGTTCAGAAATTAAGCAACTTGCCCAAGGTCAGTCACCCAATGAATTCGGGCTGGAAGCAGAACTCAAACCCTGGACTGTCTGACTGCAGAGACTAGTCCATTAACCAATCTGCTGTACTGTATTATCTTTGTTAACTATTATATTATGCTGCTTTTGTTTTGTTTTGTTAAGAAGGTACCTCTAGGTATCGATTTAACAGACACTGTTGCTTTTTAACAGGTACATTTAGTATTTGTGGAGTGCTAGAAATGAACAAAGTATTTAACAGACACAGAAAAAATTGCTAAGAGAAATCTGGCAGATGAGAAACATACAAAGTAGGACTACGGAATATGGATGAGTCAGATAAAAAAATAAGTCAAAAGAAGGTGAGGGGAAGTAAGCTATTGAATTGAATAGGACATCCTGGATAACACCACCAGTGAGAGGGGTGAGGGGCACAAAAGATGCTATGATGAGAGGAGTCAGTATGGGGATAGACTGAAATAATGAATAATAGTGAAAAGACAAAGAAGAATTGTTTGAATTTTTTAAGGTTAGAAATTAGGGAGAATACTCAATGTTCTAATATTCATTTATTCCACAAACATTCCTTAAGTGCCAATTATAAAAATAGTAATTGTTTCATGCCTTCTGGTGACAAAGATTGAGGAAGAAAAACAGACATATAAACAATAACATGTCATGAGTGCTATGATAGAACTTGTGCAAGGTACAGTGAGGCAAAGAGGAAAGACTCATTAAAATTCTAGAGAGAATGCCAGTTAACGTCTATGTTTCATGGAAAATGCAACAATTTAATAGATTCTTGAAAGATAAGGAAGCTTTTGCCAAATGAACTGGGGAAGTGATATGGGAAAAGAAAGATATTTCGGGGAGGAAACAGGATGTGCAATGGCATGGGGGCATGGGTCGTGCGGGATCTGTGAGTAGTTTTGAACGGCTGAATGAAGCATTAGGATTTAAGAAGACTGTGCAGAGATGTAAGCCTAGAGAAGTAAGCGGGGTCAAAGTCATGGGGACTTTAAATGGGGAGCTGGTGCTGAGAAGTCACTGAAGAGACTATGAAAGACATCCATCATTTAAAAATCACCCTGGTAGCAATGTGGCAAATGAGTAAGGGGGCTAAAACTGAAGACAGGAAGACAAGGTAGGAAGCTGTGCAATACATGGTTGAAATAGGAAGAGAAACAGGTAGATAAATTCAACAGATTGAGCAAGTAGAATTAATGACTGATTGTGTACTGGGAGTGATTCTGTACCATATTTTGTAATTAAGCAATGGATGTTAGAATTGTGAATAAAAGGATGACTCTGCCACTTCCATATGGAAAAAGAACAACTGGCTAATTTTACACAAATGCTATTTTTCAACTTCTGTACTGTTTAGTGGTTAATACAGCTCTTGGTTCAAAATAATCCTACTTCTTCAAATCTATCCACATCTCCTACAATCAGAATTTTTGATACTTAACAGGACCTCAGTAGTTCTCTAGTCCCAAGCTGCTTCTCTATTGTCCCATCACCTAGATAAATAATTTAAAGGTGAAACTACTTATCAAAGGCAACACAGTAAATTAGAGGCAGGATCATGAGTAGAACCAGGTGACCTTACGCCCAGGCCACACTGAGTGCCCCTTAAACATGGACCATATGCTACATTTCCGCTTGGGCTCAATTCCGGGAAAGATTATAGGTAATCAGATGATTTTTGGGTTTCCGTAGTTGTCAGAAAATTTACATTCAAATTTAATATTCAAGTGCTATAATTTGCTCAACATGAGTGACTGAAAGCATCTATCTCTCTTCTTCTGTTCTATTCTTTTTTTTTTTTTTTTGAGATGGAGTCTCACTCTGTCGCCCAGGCTGGAGTGCAGAGGCGCAATCTCCGCTCACTGCAAGCTCTGCCTCCCGGGTTCACGCCGTTCTCCTGCCTCAGCCTCCTGAGTAGCTGGGACTACAGGCGCCCGCCATCACGCCCGGCTAATTTTTTGTATTTTTAGTAGAGATGGGTTTCACCGTGTCAGCCAGGATGGTCTCGATATCCTGACCTCGTGATCCACCCGCCTCGGCCTCCCAAAGTGCTGGGATTACAAGCGTGAGCCACTGCGCCCAGCTATTCTTAAGTACCTTACCTTGCATTGCATTTTACACTGCTGGCCACCCTTATGTCCTTTAGGATGGTTGATGGGAGTAAATTTATTCACTGTAAGTAAATAAATTTCTCAGCAATTAGTTTTCTTCTCAGCAGGAATATAACTCTGTCTTTTATGTTTATGTCCAACAATCTCATCATGATACTTCTGTGAGGTGGGAATGTAAAAATTTCAGGGGAATTTTCAATGAGCAGGAGAAAAGTCTGTTTAGGATGAACAAGGAGAAGCATTCGTGGAGTTGTGGCTCTCTAAAAGCTCTTTCGAAGCTGTGTTTGTCTTTGTTGAAGTATCACCAGGCAAGCCTCTTTATCCTAATGGCACTTGCTGCATATTTTGCTCTCCCAGCTTCTGCAGTCTCCCGCGGAGTCTTTACTAGAAGATTATCTTGATAATTCAGTCGTGCATCCTTCTCCCCACTCCCAGTTCAAATGTTTTTACTTTGATTAAATTAAAACAATCAGAGGAAAGTGTATAAAAGCCTAGAAACCTAGTACTTAACCTATACAATTTTAAAAAGGTCTAATATTATAGCTGCAGGAAAAGCATAGCAGTTCAAGCTAGAATGAAAGCAAAGGAAGGCAGTCTTACCAAGAAGATGTGATACATGATGTGACTTTTCTGCTGGAAGCAAGTGGGAACTTTGCTTGTAATATGTGTTATAAGGCTAAGTCCTAGAATGGAGACTGGAAAGCCTTCTTTTGTGAGTGGGTGGAGACTGAGGGCGGGAAGGAGAGGAGCAACTTCTACTGTAGGTTCAGCAGGGTATGCATTAGCTGGTTCTGGCCATTCCAAGTGAAGGTCATTGAAAAGTTGTGTGGGAGAGACAGGCCTGTGATAGCCAGAGAAAATACAGAATAAACAAGTAGCTTTATAAATGACATCATGTGCTGAGTGTATTTTATAAACTCATAGTCAGGACTTAGGGACTTGGGGTTTAACGAGTCTGCATGTATTTATGATGGCAATAGAAATAAATATTTGAGATTAGAATTAATTCTTGGATATAAAGTCACTGTAACCATGGTAAATATTAGTTGATTTTACAAGTAGTATAAGGAAGAGTTGGATTGTTTTGGAAATTGCATTCGCTGTCTGCTATGGTTGTGGCTTGGTTGGTAGCCTGAACTTCAAATTAAGCAGAAAGCATATCTTCATATCTTTAGTGCTTTAAATTTTTTTTAAATTGTGGCTCAGTACCTTTAATTTCACAACCTATTAAAACTATACACATAACAAACACATAAAAGTAAAACAAAAGTTCAGGAAACAATACTGTTACTAAATGTAATATATTTGGATTTTTTTCTATTCTTTTATGACCTATTACTTTTATTAAAATCTTGGTGCAAACCTCTAAATGGATTTCAAGACTCACCAATGGGCTGCAACCAGCAGTTTGAAAATCACTGCTTAAGGCAACTGTTGTAAAATCAGTCAACTCGACTAAACCAGAGAATCTACTTGATCCGAAAGGTAGAAAACTAAACAGATGTAGAATGGTCCCTCTTGATCATATGAAAGCAGAAGCAAGAAGTGTTTGATGGTGGGAAACTACAGAGAGGAAATTCTTAGTGGGAGATTTATTAGCTTTGTGGTCCAGGAAACATCATTCTCAGAGTCAGTATTCTACTTGATGATAGAAAACCCAGAGAGAGGAGGGAAACAATATTATTTTTCTAATAAAATATTGAATTGCTATTAATATGATTTTCTATTGCAATTATAATCTGTTGTAAGCCTGCTCTGCAGGGACTGAGCCTAATTCTCTCTTGTGCAGAGCCTGGCATCCTGTTGGCAGCCAGCGAATGTTTATTATGGGTAATAACAATAATAATACTAATAATGATAACTTGGTGATTAGAATCATTTGCAGTAACATCCAAAGCTAGGATTATAAGAACTTATTTCCTATAGCTTCTACTTTTATTCTCCACGGTTTATATTTTTTCTAATCATAAAAAATACTTTCCTTATTTCCCTTCTGATTTAGTCTATTTGGCAAACATTAATGTTTTTGAGCATTTTTTTTTCCTTATGGACCTCAAAATTAAATGTCTTCCCATTTGACTCCTTGTTTGTCTTACCAGAATCACTGATGAGGTCAACACAGCTAGAACAGGGAGATTCATCTGTTAACTGTTGCTGCAGAAGCCACAAAGAGAGCACAAAAGCGCACAGAACATCATTTTGGTGTTCGTTCTATAATAACAGCGTAAGTTACTTAATTTTCCCAAATTTTCAGTGATTTACTTATTTTTAAAAATTAAGAAACAGGAAAATTAAAATAAAATAAGACAGTGTGTGCTTTTTTCTCAGACTTTACCAAATTTTAGTTTCAAATTAAGGCTCTAATTCAGCAGGGGTATAAACGGAGAGAGGGGATGACAGAAGTAACTACCTGCCAATGGGAGGATAGGGTTACTTGAGAAATAAATGTGACAGTAGGAAAGGGAAGAGAAAACCTGGTGTTAAGGTGAACAGAGTGGTGGGAGAAAGTATGAAGGAAGTATTAAATATGGCCACAGCAATAGATAGGTGACCTGAGTACAAATCCAGGGAAAAGAGATGGAATAGAAGTGGAAAGGAATGGATTGTTAGTAATGGGATAGGGAATTCCAAATAGGGAGAAAGGAAAGGAGATGTAGCGAGAGATGTGGCTTTCTGGCTGTGCCAGTATGGAGAAGAATTTCAAGTTGACACCATCCTTTATAACAAAGAGATTAAATTAGTAGCTATTTGCTTACCTTCAAAGTTTTTTCCCCCTTACATTAATTATATGTATAAAATAACTTTAGGCCAGGAACCGTGGCTCATATCTGTAATCCCAGCACTTTGGGAGGCTGAGACAAGTGGATCACCTGAGGTCAGGAGTTTGAGACCAACCTCATCAACATGGCGAAACCTCATCTCTACTAAAAATACAAAAATTAGCCAGGTGTGGTGATGTGCACCTGTAGTCCCAGCTACTTGGGAGGCTGAGACAGGAGAATTGCTTGAACCTGAGAGGTGGAGGTTGCAATGAGCCAAGATGGTGCCACTGCACTCCAGCCTGGGTGACAGAGGAAGACTCCATCTCAAAAAAAAAAGAAAAAAAAATTTAAATTAAATTAATTTCCTTGCCCGAGTAAGTATGTTGTGCTTCAAGAATTTTACACATTTTAATACTATGCCCAATGTTGTCAGTCACTCCTAAATAGTACTGTAAAACCAAATTTATTCTTTTTAAAAATCTATATAAATTTAAATTTATTCTTAATTAAGTCTATTAACTATGGCTTTCCCTCTTAGTTGATATCACATTCAATTAAAATTCAGGTTATTTAGTGGAAGAATCACAATCTTTCCTATTTATATTTTTATAGAATGGGAGATCTGATCCAAGCCATGGCATGGATTGAAGGTAGTGTAGGGTATAATGGTTAGGACAACTGGCTCCAATCTTGGCTTTATCCCTGTCTAGTTGTGGCACTTTTAATAGTTTCCTCATTTGTAAAATAGAGGTAATAATATCTAATTCAGAGGGTTATTGTGGAGATTAAAATAACAACGATGAAAGCAACATCTTTAGCATAACTTTGCACATCACAAGAGGCCAGTAAAACAGTACCTGTTATTATATATTCATTAGAAGACTTCGGGGGAGGGTATTTATTAAGATAGAAAAAACAGCTAGGAGATTACAGTTTATTTTACTTTTTAAATTAGGTACATCTGCGACATGTGTGCATTTTGGCACCTGTCTCACAGACCCAATAAGGAGGGTTGAGGGGGTTAAGGTAGAGTGGAGTAAGTAGTCACTATCACAGGCAACATCTACATCACTGCTTTCTCCTACCCATTGGATATGGAAAGCTGATTTAAACATCATGACATCTACTGCTCTTTATGTTAAATAAACCGAAGCCTTCCATAAATTAAAATGATTTTATTATGCAGTGTGACACAGGGTTATCCAATATGCCAGAGAGGTGCAACTGAGTCTGTTGTCAGGGGAAAGTGCAGGTAGGCTGTGTTCAAAGCTGCAAGTACCGTGTCAAAAAAGTAAAAGCCCTCTCTGTTTAGTAAATGCATTTGCTGAGCCCTAATAAACTAAGAATGGAAAAAGGTTAATTGACAAAATGATACTTGTCTAATGCTGTCCCAAGCACTGCACTCAGGCAGATGTGTGCGACAGGGATCCTGCTGTGATGACAAGGATGATTATTGTAACTGACGCTTTTTGCCCTCAAGGGTGTGTGACTTCTAGAAGCTTTTCACCCTGGAATCTCACTGTTGGCGCTAGAGCCAATCCAAGAAGGTTTACAAAACATGCAAATATATGTGGTAAGGCAAGGCCACAGATTGACATGAGTTTCAAATGCCAATGCTGTTGAAATTCCACTTTGCATTCACTACTTTCATTTACTGAATTACCCATGTACCAGACACTGTGTAAGAGCTCTCTCCCTATAGCTTATTTTATTCCCACAAAGATTCAGTGAGTTAGGTGTTAGTCTCCTACAGATACAAATAGTGAAACTGAGGCCATCACAATACTGTGATTACATTGTGCTTTCAGTTTCCCAAAGCAATTGATTATATCAATATATTAATCCAACTTTTTCTTTTTCATGGTTTGTTGACTAATTTACTGATACAGCTAGGGTCCTAGACATGGGTCTGATTCAGCTCAGCAAATAGAAAAGGATTCCCTTAAACCTGTTGCTATGATTTCCACTGGAACTATGAAGGGCAGCCACTTAACTTTCCAACTGAAGAGGATGGGGAAACCCACACCTTTGCTTTTCTAATTCTTGGGAGCAAGACTGAAATTCCCTGGGAAGAGCAACAGATTTATTATGGAGCTTAGAGGAGATGGTGTTGTAGGGGAGAAAAAATAATTTTCTCCTCTACCTTTCATGAGAGCATAGGTGGGACTCCCTGTAACAAGAAACAGATTTAAAAGAGAAAAACAAATAGAAGTTTAATAACATGTATATTTCCTTTATATGTCGAAGATAACTAAGAGAATTGAGTGCATCTCCAGATCTCAAATAATTGTCTTACACATCAGGCTTAAATGCCATGTTCCCTGAAACAAAGATAGAAGAAGGTAGGGAAAAGGTTTGTTAACCATAAAGCAATGGTAAGGTTTATTATGAAGACTGAAGTCCCCGACTTTATTTTCCATTGACTGAGACTCTCTAGTGATTTAGTCTTCCCTTACTTCCTGGTGCAGAGAGGGAGACACACTCACAAATGGAGATTTTCTTGATAGATGTAAATTTCACCTACGAAAGGGCAACTTCTCAAAGCTTCTCCTATGTCTGCAGTTTCTTAAAATAACCAGCTCAAAATAATCCATATGCCAAAAAAGTGTATTTTGTGTGGCATATTCTGGTTTTCTACAGTCGTATTTTGGGGGGAGTGTCCTGAACCTCATCAGTGCTGTGGCTCTGTGACTGTCTAATGGTTGAAATAAGAACAAATCAAATAGCAAACCTACATATGAATGCGTACATTAAAGTGACACATAGTACCTTCCATAAATAGTTACATGCCCATTGGGTCCTACTGGAAAGCAGAGAATAATCATGATTTTTTTCAGAACTACTAAGGTTGTTAGCTGTGATATAAACTAAACAGAATAACAAAAACCCTTTCCAAGTAGAAACTAGTTCTATTTTCATAGTCATCAGAGCAAGGCTCTTAAAACCTAAATGTCTCACAAGTACCTTCTAATGGGTTTATTGCTTTGTTTATTCTGCTTAGAGCAAGTCAGGGGGCAATTTGCAATTTGCATCATTAAAAATCTTTTTTGAAAGTGTGTTGACATTTCAGTTTCTGGTTTTGAAGTGCATTAAACAGCTCTCTTAATGTGTACAGTGGTCATCTGTCCAGACACTATGGACACATAGGCATTGTCACATTCCATGGATACATGGTAGATGTATGGATACATCTACCCACATTAATATGCCTGCCTTTCCAAATGTACATTAGCTGTGGTTATTTTGATCCCTTTTGCCTAACTATTTCTAGATGTTACTTTCAGATACCTCAGACATAATGGTTCACCTTAGGTCTTTCTAATCAGTAGATGGATATTTACTTTATTCTTAAACATTCTTCTTTTAAGTCAGACATCTTTTTTTATTCCCTTTCCTCCAACATACTAAAGACAAAATTCTCCACATTTATCCATACAATTGGACATATCTCCCAGAGTGTTCACTTTCCCCAAGCACTCTTCCAAGAATCATTTTCTGAGTTCCCTTTAGACAAACTAAAGGGCTCCTCCAGGTAATAAAGCGTGACTAGGAACACAGAAAAAAGCAAATGCACATTAAGATGTATAAAGTAGTCATTGGTAAAAAGAAAATTAAAGAAATTGTGTTGGTCATTTTATTGTCTCTTGATTTGAATACATATCCTATGTAGTATATATAGTTCAGATTTTAACATAAACTCCTTGAGTTACACTGTCTTTCTCTGTTTCCACTGAATAGTGAAGAGGCTTCGTTGTCAGGACACTTTGCCTCCAGTCTTGAGAACAGAATGGAGGGGAAAAGTACACATAATTAAAGATCTGTCACCAATGCCCTATGAACTGGAACAATTGGACAAGCCATTTGCCTTCTCTGAGGTTCCATTTCCCCAGAAAATACATACATACATACATACATACATACATACATAAACAAATAATAAATTTTGTGATTTGTGTGTTGTCAAAGCAAAATTGCGTGGAACAAAACAGGCAAGGAAGTTTAGTAAAGGCTATTGCAATAAGGGATAGAGACAAGAATAGTCTTCATGAACTCAACTCTTCCGAAAGAAAGCCTGGGAGAGTTTTTAGGAGCTGGCATGGGGGCATTCCTAGGCCATCTGTGTTTGCTAACTGGCCTTGGCCAAAGGAAAAGTAAACTTCCTCTCATATCTTCATGGCAAGGGGTAGTTTTATAACTGGGAGCAAGTACCCTAGGAAGTTGGGCTCCTATCCTCCCACAGAAACTGGGAGGGCGGGGCAAATATATTTCCCTTGATGTTTACACTTGAAAGAGATGGCTCCTGGGCCCTTGAGAAAGACACTCTTGGGTTGTAAAACTGGTAAGAGGAGTTTTAAAAGATTTACATCTCAAAGGGGTGGAAAAAGAATTTACAAGGTTTCTAAAGTAAATGCTCTAAGAAAGAGGTCGGGGGCCTTGAAGCAGACCGTCTAAAGCTTTGTTAGACACCCATTGACCACTAGGGCTTTAATGATTCCCTTTGATCAAGCTGAGGGGAACCATGAAGGCCCTCTGGGTCAGTGGGTGTGTTTGAGGGTGGGAAGGAACATTGTGGACAAGATCAATGTTCCCCTTTCTGGGCTTTGATTCCATTAAGTCTCCTGCAGGTTAGGGTAAAGTATGACCAAAACCAAGGAAGAAGTGTCCCTTTGTGAAACGTGTGGGCCAAGCCAAGCCCTGCAGGGCATGTTTCCTTCTTACTTTGGCCTTCCAGGTGCCCCCTAGCTATGTCTTTGAGTTGTCTCCACCACCCCACCACAGTACTGGCACGCCCAATCCCACATGTGGCCTAGCGTGGAGGAAGGCTGTAAGGGTGGGAGCAAGATAACCACTTGCTGCTTTAGCATCACCCGAGGAAATTTCTAGAAATGTAAAAACTCAGGCCTCACCCCAGACCCAGTAAATCAGAATCTACATCACAACAAAATCCCTGAGTGATTCGCAGGTACATTAAAACTTTGGAATAGAAGATCCTGTAAACAAAATCTGTCAGGAAGTGGCACACCCATGACACCTACCATTAAGCAAGAAAGACAGGGAATTCACTGAAATGCCCATACTTAAGGTGGCTACCACTATGCCAAGAAATGACTAACTCGAGAGGCAAGCCATCTTCCTCAGGTTAAGAGTTTTGAATCAGTTTGGGGGAACTTACTCTCCTTCTCACAAATAACCGCAATTTTACTTTTCCCTCTGGTTTCCTACCACCCTCATTAGAACCTCCCTCTTTCCACTCTGTTGCCGTTGACACCTAGAATCATCCTTTAGCTATGCCCAGATACCTCTGCAGCCTTTTTTCACCACCATTAGCCTCTGCTCTTTAGGGACAGACCCAGGTCCTGACATTTGGAATCTGGTATATGTTATTTGTTATTCAGATTCACCCGCTTCTTCCAGAGAGCAGCCTGAATTTTTAAAAGAGCATAAACTTGTAACACAATTCAGAAGAACTGGATGAGTTTAGTGCGATACTCTGAATAACGGTAGACAAATCCTGGGACGAGAAATGCTAATTTCAACTGGCGCTGTGAAAGCAGAGGATCGGCTTTAGCCCAGAGATATTTGCAATGAAGAACACACCGCTGAGCAGACAGCGCTCACTCCCTCCGCTCCCAGCACCCTGTGGCTTAGCCCTCCTTTTTATTTCTATTTTCTCCCTCCACTGAAAACACCTTCCCTGGTGCCCAGCTCCCGCTCAAGGCCAACACCCTGACAGACAAGCAATCTCACGGTACCTGGGGGGAAAAAAGCTGTTTTAACTAAAATAGATCAGCCAGGATATTTTCTTTGACAATGGTCTCTTCATGCAGTTATACCTCTCCTACACACTGCCCAAGGGGATGAAAATGGGAGTCAGCGGGGAATTCACATCTGAGTCATCTCTCACCGACTCACTCCCTGGGATCACTGAGGCTATGTCTAAATGCAAACGTGATTTTTCCTGAATTCATTGTGCATCAGAAAGCATTGTAATGGGAGTTAGGAGGTGTGTGGGGTTCTAATCCCAATTTTGCCAGGACCTCACTGCTTAGCCTTGGGCTTTAGCCTATTCTTTCTGGACCTCAGATTTTCCTCGGTTAAAAGAGAATTTGGACTAGACCAGTGGCTCTTAGCCTTGGCTACTCATTAGAATAATCTGAGGATCTTACAAAACAAAACAATATAATGACAACAAACTAATACTGGAACTCCACCTCCCCGTCAATTAAAACAGAGTCTCTGTGCATGGGGATGGACTTTGATAAGTATTTTCAAAGCTTCCAAGATGCTTTCTAATGTGCATGTAGGATTTAGAACCAATAGACTAGGATTCTCATCAAATGTCTGTCAGAGGACAAGAAGCATCAACATCACCAGGAAACTTGATAAGAAATGCAGAATCTAGGGCTCTACCTGACATTCTGGCCAGATCTCCATCACTTCTAGCACTGCCTAATAACATATGAATTGTCATTTCATTTTAGTCATATTTACAGATTTTAGAGGCTCTTTCTTTTATGTAATAAATATCCCTTGCGCATTTACTCTGTGGTAGGAACAGGTGAAAGGCTGGGGATGAAAAGTGAACCAGGAAAACATGGTTTCTACCATTGCAGAGTTTCAGTCACTGGGGGAAGACAGATCCTAATTACATCATCACACAGGATAATGTGCTTGAGGAGAGGGAAAATATGGGGAGTTCTGAAAGCACCTAGTAAGCAGGAAGGAGGTCAACTAGGTTAGGGAAGACTTTCCTGAAAAATAAACTTTAAGCTTTCTAACTAGTGCATCCTGTGAAGACGTAGAGCTAGTTTTATATCTGTATATACTCATGATTTCTGGAAAAACATAGACTGATGTTGAACCTTCTTTGCCTTTGTATATTTGGGTAACTGAGAATTGACTATGAATCCAGTGCAATTTAGCAATTACCCTTTGAAAGTGTTCTCATCAATTCTACCAATGATCTTCTCATTGTAAACTTGGTACAGTTTTCTAAATCACATCTTGTTGATGAGTAGCCTTTAATAATGAGAACTACTCTCATCTTGAGTAGTTCATTTCCTTTGGATTCTGTCTTAGCTTGGATTTCCCTCAAATAGCTTGAAATATGTGCATGCTTGTGGTAAGCTAGTTTTGAAAGTGATCCTAGATGTGGTAGATTGAATAATTGCCCCCCACCCCCAGCAACCCCTTCATCAAGCTATGCACAGAATCTCTTACCTTACATGGCAAAAGGGACTTTCCAGGTATGACTAAGTGGAAAGATTTTCCTGGGTTATCTAGGTGGGCTTTAAATGCAATCACAAGGGCCTTTAAAAGAGAGGGAGGCAAGAAGGACAAAGGAGGAAGTGTGAGATATGATAATTAAAGCAAGAGGTTGGAATTGTTCAGTAAAGATTATAGGTCATTGTTTTGGACTAAGTTCCTACTCTAAGCCCCAACAGACCAGACTAAAAGTCAAAATGAAATCACTCATACTGAGTCCCACCTCGTCAAACTAAATCCGAGTTGTCACCTGGCCTTCCCAGAAATCAGGGGTGAGAAATCTAACACCCTAATTTCCCAAACTGCTGGTTTTAGTCTACAAGATAATTAAGTTCCCTTGGTTTTAAACCTTGAGTTAAAGTAATCTGGTTAACCAATCGGTTAGCTTTCCATTCTCCCATTGTCCCTGCCTTATAAGGAAAGTTAAGTTTGACATGACCAATCCACTTTTTGCCCTTTATTTCTGCTTTCTTCAACCTTTTTTTTTTTTTTGTCTATAAAGCCAATCTCCTACGTTCTACTCATTTAGACACTTATTTTATTTCAAAGAATAAAATGTTGCCGAATTCTAGAATCTCAAAGAAAACTGACTGACATCTTTAAACTAAATTTGTTGTAATTTTGACAGAGTGATTTCAGGAACTGTCGTGTGCCAAGGAATGCAGATGGCCCCCAGAAGCTAGCAAAGGCAAGGAAACGGGTTCTCTCCTAGTGTTTCCTGAAGAAACCAGCCCTGCAGACACCTTGATGTTACATAGTGAAACTGATTGAGGACTTTTAACTTCCAGAATAGTAAGAGAGTCTGTCTGTGTTGTCTTAAGCCACTGAGTTTGTGGTAATTTGTTACAGCAGCAATACGAAACTGACTCACCAAGGAAAAAGGAATAAGGGATTGGGAAGAATAAAGACAGGAAAGAGAGAAAATCAAGGTTGAATTGATTTTTCCCATGGGCAACTGGGGCTTCATTCCACTGGGGACCTTCGGGGGTATCAGGTACAATGTCATGTCTGCCCAAGACATGGAAGAGCGAAGCATTTATCTACCAGCTCCTACTCCTTACTGGTTAAATCTTGAAACCAGTGTTTATTCCCATGACTTTCAAGGGCAAGGAAAAAAATACACCTGTAGCTTCCTTCAGAGGCTTGTAATTCAATGGGAGACGTAGTCAAGAAATGGGTTAAAGTCCAGCATAATATGTGATAGTGGTAAAGGTAAATTTATACTGTATGAAGAATAGAACAAAGTTTCCATAACAGCCTCTGGAAAATATCATGGGGAAATGGTTACTTGAATTCATAAGTGTGACTCCTCGAGATTGAAAAATAAGGGAGTTCATTCCAGGAAAAAAGGACAATATATACACAAGCAGGGAAGTAGAAAGGCCTATTGTCAACAGGTAGACGTTCTATGTAGATGGGGTGTGGCGTTATATGGGCCAGTAAGAAGGAGATGCTGAAAGAGCTGAGACTGAAGGCCAGATCCAGAAAGGCTTTGTGGCTGTGGCTGTTGGCTGTGTACCTGAAGATATGAGTACACAGCAGCAAACCCCTGACAAAACAAGAGTCTTTTGATGAAAACTTATTTGGTTCCACGTGGGGGTACCAGAACAAAACCCCAATTATATGATTCTTTGAACTTCCCTACAGCAAATTTATAGTAATAAAAATATCTTGAGTTATCAGCCTTGACTTACATTTTCTTTCAACGCTGTTTAGAGCAATTCTACAAAATAGAGAAAAAAGTTAATTAGAACATAAAGCAGGAAAAGTTTAATTCTTGTTTTCAATAAGAAGCTGGCTTCAGTTCATAGAGGCTTAACAATAATTCTATTTTGTGACTAACAATAATTACTCATGAATAATTATGGAATAGAAATGTGAAAAATATCTAATTAGAAAATAAACAACTTCCCCAAATTAGGTATTTATTATTGCAATTAGGTATTATTAGAACCAATAATGACACGATGGCAACACAAGATATTAATGAATACATTGTTAGCCATTGTATGTATTTTGTTATGTCAGAAATCAATTTGACATTTTCTGAAGACATTTAGTTGAAACTGTTATTGCCAATGTAAACAATCTAGGGTGATAATTCCACATTTTAGCTACTGTATTAATCATACATCCAATTAAAAGCAGACTTTCTTGCTGTGATGAAGATAGATCTGTCTCGGTTAATTGAAGGGGGAAATACCTTGAGAAATTGTGATGATGTGTAGGGTCACCCTGTTAGTTCAGGTTTTACAAGAAAAGTATCCTAAATATTGTATTAGCTCAGAGAAATAATACAGGTACCAGACTTCTCTAAGGAAAGGCTTAATTAAGAAGAGAGATTTAAAAAGCCTTTAAAGAGGCATTTTGAAACTTCGTGGTTGCCATGATAGTCTGGAATTGTCATATTTAACTTTATTCACTTAAGAGTTAGTGTATTACTTTAGAATAACTTTTTAGTGAGCCAGAAATATAGGAGGGAGGCTTGCACTGCCCATTGCCTTATAGGCTCTGTGAGTATTCCTTAGCTAATTTTTGGATTTCAGAGATATAGCGGCAGTTCAGCACTCACTCTGAAGTACACACGTAATATTTGGCTCTCTTGAGAGACCTGGCTCATGCAGTGAAGGAGGGGCACACAAGGCCTGCCCCAAGAGTCTTTGTAACAGCGAGGAAAGGATAAATTTCTGACCAGGTTTGGGGCCCTATTGGTTTCTAAGACACAACTTAAATGTCCACATTAGCTCATATTCTCTAAGGCTCCTGGACCAGGTCAACCCAGTGCTGGCTTGAGCCATGATGACCTGGGACACATTTTATTGACTGGTCCATGAAAGAACCAACCTCTAAGGCAGCTATGATATCTTGCTAAGGTGATTGGATTTTGCTCAATGTAGGATTTTGTTTATAAATTGGAAGAACTGAAATTCGCCAAAATGGAAAAAAGAGAATTGGTCACTTTATGGAATAGGTACATTGAGAAAGACACCATTGGGATTTATGCCTCCTGGTGAGATAGTTATTGTAAGAATGTTTTACTGTAAACAATACTGTAAGCTTAGGTGATGCCCTCCAGCTGGGCACATGATACCACTCGAGAGTGGAAGTCTACACATTGAACTTGGCTTTCAATCCTGTAGGAATTCTAAGACCACGGTGGAGATACGATTTTGGACTGAAAAATGCATATGAGACCCGCAGCTGTTTGGAGAATTTATAGGCTTGAGTATAGGGAGTGCAGGGTAGGAGAAGACATCCTCTGTGCTTGGACTTAGGTCAGCTTCTAGGTGGGTGATGAAAGAAAACGAATTAACAATTATTGAGTACCACTACGTACCAGGTTCTATGATTACCTCATTCATTTTTTTTTAGCTCTATGAGTTAGGTATTATCCCTGTTTTACAGATTAGGAATTTGGAGAAACTAAGACAGTTGTCCAAAGCCATACATTTAGTTCTCATCAAAGTTGAGATGTAAAGCAATTTTTGTCTGTGTCAGTAAATCCATGCTCTTTCCAATACTAGGCTACCTCCTAATAAAGGACGTAGGTTTTCTTGGGATCCACTTAGGACAGGTGTCCAAGGATACCTTGGTAGGATATCACTTTAACTGGAGAGAGTATTCTAGCTTTATTAATGTTTTCTCCTCCCTCTTCTCCCCTCTCCATACCCTCTTGAGACTAGGGAGACCCCCACATATATTTCATTCATTTTATAATTCTTTACAGAATGATGGAAATAGCCTAGGCTCAGACTAGTCATCAACTGAGTCTAGATGAGAAATTGCCATTTACTTCATCAACATCAGACATGTTTTAGATTTTGAATCTGCTGCTGCTTGATTAGACCTTATTTGTAAGTGCTCTGAAAGAAGAGCTAAGAGCATAGGCTCTGGAATCAAATAAATCTTGACTTGTATCTATTTTTATCTCCTCAACAAAGCTCTGTTACTCTGGGTAAATTATTTAACTTCTCTGAGTTTCAGCTTCCTAATCTGTAAAATGGGGATGAAACAAAATAACGAATGCATGCTCCACTTAGCAGGTGCTCAAGTACATGGAAATGAAAAACAGGAGAAAATGCCTTCACAACACTGTTTATCCAAACAACAAAAGAGAAAACGTGAGTCTTTTAAACCTCACAACTAGAATTTTCTGCCCTGTGTATTAACAGCCGAGAAACAACTCCAGCAGGTTACCTGCAGTGATCTGCGAAGCACAAAAGGTTTGCAGAGAAACTCAGATCATCCATCAGCAAAACAGAACAAATTGTTTCTTAAGGCAATCATATAATCTTGCTATCATTTCCTTAATTCTAACTCTTACTTTCAACTATGATTCACATCTGCAGTTGTACTTTGAGGTGCACAGTTGGAAAATGGCTTTTGTTGATAAAATAAAAATTGTGAATTTTCATTTTCTTTCTTATGCCTTATCAACAAGTCTCAATGCTACTCCTACATTACCACATCATCTAACTCAGCCTATTTACCTATGTACAAATCCTCAGTGGATGGGGAAGAAGAAGGAGAAATACTGGCCTTTTTAACTCATCTGAGCAGCATGGGAACACTTGTTTTCCATTTGGACCTCTGTTTCCTTCAATGACTGTCCATCTGCATAAAGAACCTTTTACTTCCCTGAGTGTTGACTTCTGAGAGAGCCCACCACATGAGATCCTTAAAAGTTAAAAGCAGGAAAAGCACGAAAAAGCACCCATGGGACTTCTTTCTAGTGCCTTTGCACCTAGCCTTGCTGTGGCAAGCTGTCTACCAGAGAACAAGTGACTTTTCATTGAGCCACATAGCCATTGTTTATGAGGCTATTTCTAACTCACTCTCTAGACTTTTGACACAGTGAAAAAGATAATCTTGTGAGTGAATGACTTTGAGGCTTGATGAACACTCACAACAATAGTTGAAGAGCTAATATGTGTGTGTTTGCAAGCACATGCACGAACTCACTGGGGCCTGTGTTGGACTGTGAGGTGGTCGCTTTCAATCTCATATTAAATTATTCTCTTTGAGATGAAAAATAAATCTACTTTTTTCTTCCAGGAAAATCTGTTCATTATTCCTTCTCAGTTTCTTTAGTTTTGAAACAAGTTAACTGTGTAGAGTGAAGGCCTGGAACTAGGGGCTATGTGTGATCCATTCGTCGAGCAGAAAGCACGAAATAGGCCATGAGGGATCTGGAGCTTAAGTGTAGTGAACTCCGGAGAGCAGTAGCAAAGAATCACAGTGCCCACAGCCAGCTACACCGAGAACCGAAAACAGGTCATTGGCTTCTGCCCTGCAATTCACGGTAACTGCCAGCGATATTTCTACATAGGGGAACACACGTTACACAACAGCTCTCTTTGCAGGAAACCTCCATCCTGGGGAGTTGAAATTGCATTAGGATTACTTCTCTGCAAGCACGCTGACACCAATATGCAATATGTGGTATGAGAAACCAAAAAGCCATTAATCTAAAGCAGGAACTTAAACAATTGCATCTAGCTCTGGAAGAATTCCATTGAATTAGAATGTCTTTCTAAACTGAAACTGCTTTGACTGAATTCAACATTGCAAATAAAGATTTAAATTTAGCAAAACAATCAGATTTAAATGTAAATGACCTACTCCCACCTTTATTCCAACTTTTTAATTGGAATCTTTGGAATTGAATAAATGTATTCATTCATTCATCCATCCATTCATTCAATATTTATTGAGTATGTATTCAGGGACGTACTTTGTGCTAGGGATTAGGATTACAAATATGAATAAATTATGATCCCTGACTTCAAGAAGTGTGCAGGACAATGGTGAAGACAGATGAGGAATCAGATAGGTGTAACACAGTTTGACAAGGGTTCATCAAAGACATTGGAAGTACAAAAGACACTACTTCACTTGGGTTCTCAGTTTATTGAATTTTGATGCTGCGCAGCCAGTGTCTTTAAACTAGGGTGCCTACCCCAGTTAATCTGCAATCTACATTCAGAAAGGACAGGAGAGTGCCAACCAGTATTGTGCCACCTTTCCTAGAAGGAAATATTTCAGGAATATTTCAACTGGACTTGACCTAGAAATCCTCATTATATTAATAACCGGCTCTGGAAGAGATGTCACACTTCAGCCCTTGCCCACCTTCCATGAGAAAGCGTCTTGCTCGTGACTTTACATTCATAAATACGCTCACAATGCCAAGGGATGTTTTTTTCTTCCATCAATTCATTAGATCTGCTCACATGAATTATTTATATGCAGTGCTAAAAATGATTCTGAAACATTACAAGAATTCAATATCAGTTTTCACAGTGGGATTTCATCATTTTAGCATTGCAGTATGGTAGCCTAATGCAATACTAATAAGATATGGTGCTAATAGGGTACAACGAGAATTCTCTCTAATATGCAAACATTTCCATGTTGTCTTATTATTTCTTTTAAGTTAATATGCTATGGTGATAATATGATGAAATGAATTAGCTTCATATCATTGTCTGCATGAGTTGTGCATATTAACGGCATCTTTCTTCCCCCACCCCTCCTTTGAATTTACTTGGAATGAGCTTGAAAACTTACCCTGTAGTTATGCTTATGTTAATGAGGCTGTTTAGTAGGAAACATCCCTGCCGTTGCTTAGCCAGCTGGAGAAACAATAGATGCGTATCCCCTCTCTTTGGAATGAAATGTTTCCTGGCCTCCCTTCAAAGGGTCTATCTCCATCAGGCTGCTTTAGTATTCTCCACTTGTTCACAATCTCAATCCACCCATGTGTTAGACATTTTACCAGCAACATTTAACCAGATTGTATATTTCTATTAGATATGAAGCAAATCTTTTCCAAGAGAAACTGAACGCATGGCCAACTGGCCCAAAGCTTCGGAATATTTAAACACATGCACACACACACACACACACACACAGACACACACACACAGACAAACCTACATGCATATATACATGAAATGCATAGAAACATACACATATTTGTGTGTGTGGATTATGTATAGACATGTTTACATATGTATACAGACATATACATATGTGCTGCTTTGTTTTTGTGTGTAAATTACTTAAAAGTTTATGGAATTCATGCCATAACCAACATTTCTTTTCTGGCTGTTAGATCCTGGGTGGATTAGGTCCAGTGAGTATGAATCTTCCAGATTTCAGTGTTTATTCATTTTCAAATACATAACCAAAAGCCAGATGCTTATCCAAATCTTAGCTGACATTTGCAAATCACGTATTTCTCACCCAAACCTGTGTGACCTTTCCTCTGGAGTTGCTATCAGGTTCGACGAATTCAGTTTCAGAAATCCCAGATGTCATTGCTCTCAGGAGACTTCTAAAGCTCCTTCTTAGCCTTTCAATCAAGTTTCTTCAAAAGGTACCTTAATAAGGATCGGGGCCATACGCCAGGCTATATGGTGTCTTAGTGCAAACCAGCAAAAGGTGCCTGTTTGGACCAGCACAGTTCCTCAGGAAGGAGTGTGGTGGGTGAAACTAGGCTGGACTTCTGTTTCTTCTCATCCACTCGGATAGTCTTTCTTGGGTTGCAACTCCAGTGTTTTGTCTCTCCCTTCTAGGAACACCTCTGAGTGGGAATGTTTCTATCTTAATGGTAGTTTGAGGTTGTACAACAAGCAATACAATTCTGATCCAACTACATTTAACCTACCTGTAGCTCATTTCTTCATTTGCAAAATGAATAAAGATATGATCTCTGGTGACCTCCAAATTTGAACACTATCATCTATGATTGAACATGATAAACCTCTTCATCATTTTAATGGGAGAAATAATGAGTTTCTGCATTTGGTGGGAGAAAGAGAATACTATGAAAAAAAAGTAGGTCTAAAAGAAAAGCAATGTGGGCAATTTCAAATATTACAGTTTGGATTCTGGGCTTTCAATAGGATTAAGTATAAGTAATATGCTTTCTTAATAAAGGAAGTTACTAAGAAGAATGCAGGTGTGTTGCACATCTGCAAGATGCAAATACTGGCAAATATCAGTGGGTTGATTATCAAGCTGAAGCCAAATATGTAACATTTGAAAGACATTAGTAAAATGTATATTTTAGGGCCTTGTAATATGACCTTGGTTATTGGAATAAAATATTGTGATTAGACTACGTGGAGGACCACCCCAAATGCCACCCCAAAATATTCCATTTGACCTAAGTATTATTTTGAGCTAGAGGCAAATGAGATCAACAGATTCAGAAAGAAGTGTTCTTGGAGCTTCTCTTCTCTGAAAGCAGAAACTGGCCAGGCACGGTGGCTCATGCCTGTAATCTTAGCACTTTGGGAGGGCAAGGTGAGAGATTGCTTGAGCTCAGGAGTTAGAGACCAGCCTGGACAACTGTCTGTACAAAACAATAGAAAAAGTAGCCAGGCATAGTGGCACAGGCCTGTAGTCCCAGCTGTTGGGGAGGCTGGGGTGAAAGAATCACCTGAGCCCAGGAGGTCGAGGATGCCGTGAGCTGAGATCGTGCCATTGCACTCCAGCCTGGGAGACAGAACGAGAACCTGTCTCAAAAAGCAAAAACAAAAATAAAACAAAACAATAACAACAAAAAGCAACTCCTAAGAAATAAGAACAATCTCCTCTCCTGTGGAAGTTTTACAGCTATGAAGAAGATGGAAAGTTGGCACCAAGATGGACCTGCACAACCTTACCTTACTCCCCCATATATTTACCTTCCTACAATATGCAGTTCCTACAAGCCTAAAACCTTTGTTTTGTTTTGTTTTGTTTATCTCTTCTCTGCAAATTTACTCTTCTTTGTTAAAATCCTATATATACCCCAAGTTTTAACTACCCCTTTGTGTTGCTCATCACTGAGTTTCTCAGCGTTTATGCTTGCTTGTCATGTTAATAAATTCTGCTTGCTTTCTTCTTGTTAATATCTCTTTTGTTTTAATTTTCAGGGGCCCAGCCAGCCATAGAACCCAGGAGGGAAGAGGAAAATAATTTTTCCCCTTTCGTATAACTTATAAGAGGACAAAGATGGATTTTTTAATGAAAGTACTCCCAACGGCTCTGATAATAGGAAAAATGGTGCCAAATCTCCTTTACTCTGCATCAGATGTGAATACATACTTGGATCGTTTTTGTCTACATTCACCTAAGAAAGAATCAGATTTATTCTGAGGTCTATGAATGACTTCCTCTTTGTATATGACATTGGACAATGGAGAATAAATGAATATTGGGAGAGAGTCCATCGATTCACCTTTGAATCAATTCAATTTCTTTAGCAGACCATTATTTCCCTGAAAGTTACAGTTATTTCATTATAATTTTATGCTTCTCTTCCTTTCTTTACTAAGACCTAGTCAGAGCAGATGGCCTTTTTGCAGCTCTGTAGCCAGTGTAGTTGGCTTTTCTGGTATAATTTTGCATCTTTTCCTTTCTTCACAGTTCCCTCTTAAGGTAGCTAGCTTAACTGGGGTTAGAAATGTACTCATCATGTGCAACATTACTTAAATATAAAATTTCACTGTAGCATTGATGAAAACTTTTTAGGCTCAAAAATGTCATCAACAAAGAGTCTGGTGCTTCTTTAATTATCCGATTTCCAAAGCTATAGTACATAATTCCTTGTTTAATCAGAGCTTAAATTCTGAAGAAACTCATATGGATGACATTTCCTCTCAATTTTGAATGGGGATTATTTTAAGAGGATACAGAACTTAGAAATATTTCAATGGAGCTGATATTTAAAGCATATTTAGTGGCATTTATGTTTTAATCTGCTTATTGACTAGGCATTAAAGGGAGCTGTTAGCATTTTAGCAGTGATTAAAAGAACCAGAAATTGTTTGATATAATGAGCAAGGCAGTATTTCCAGAATGTGGTGCTAATAATTTTTTTTTAACTTACAGAATGATGTAGCCTCTTCTCAGTGAGGCACTGCCATATGAAAAACTTTTATTTGGACTTTTTCTTTCTGCTACTGGTATAAGAAATTCCATTTACAGATACATTTTCCCCAATTGCATAAAACATAAAGATTTATTGAATTCCATTGTTAAGCCACTTTCTTATCTTATGTATTATCAGAATCAACTGCCACAAAAGTAATTATGAAAGCAAAAATAACAATTGTTACCCAGGGTCTATATGAGGCTCTGTACAAGATATCAGACATGCTAAGGTAGAAAAAAAACAATTCTTCTCTCAAGGAACTTCCATACCAAAAATTGTCATTCTGTAGTACAATACCTGGCATATCTAGAAAGTCAATAATACTTACTGAATAAATGAATGAGTGAATGATTTGGCCCTAATCACCAAGGCAATTTATTGAATGATTACTAACTTTGCAATCAGCTATTACAATCTACTCCATTTAGGCTTTGTTTGCATAATGGCAAAACACCCATCAGATCAGTAACTTTAGAGAAACAAATAGATTTTTTTTTTTTTTGAGACAGGGTCTCCCTCTGTAGCCTCTGTCATCCAGGCTGCAGGCTGCAGTGCAGGAGCTCCATATCAGCTCACTGCAGCACCGACCTCCCTATCTTAGGTGATCCTCCCACCTCAGCCTTCAGAATAGCTGGGACCACAAATGCATGCCCAGCTAATTTTTTTTTTTTTTTTTTTTTGGTAGAGGTGGGATTTTGCTTTGTTATTCAGGCTGGTCTTGAACTACTGGGCTCAAGCGATCCGCTTGCATCAGTCTCCCAAAGTGCTAGGATTACAGGGGTAAGCCAATGCTCCCAGTCTGTTTTTTGATCACTTATATAAAATAATAGATCATTTAATGCACTTCTTTATTTTTTCAAGTTGTCTTTGTTGCAACAATTGTTTGTTTGCTTGTTTTTTGAGACAGGATCGCGCTCGGTCTCCAGTATGGAGTGCAGTGGCACGACCTCAGCTCACTGCAACCTCTGCTTCCCGGGCTCAGATCCCCCCACCTCAGCCTCCCGAGTAGCTGAATAGACAGGCATGTGCCATCATGCCTGGCTAATTTTTGTATTTTTTTCTTTTTTTTTTTTGTAGAGACAGGGTTTTGCATGTAGCCCAAGGTGGTCTCAAAGCCCAGGTAGACTCGAGCAATCTGTCCAATCTCTTGCCTCCCAAAGTGCTAGGATAATAGGCATGAGCCACTGCAACCAGATGCAACATTTTTTTTTAAAATCCAGAAAAAAAATAAATGGAGGTTACCAAAATAGCAGAGATTTACCATTTAAAAAGCAATAGCTTTCTTGAGCTGTGACGTGTGTATGCTGATCACTGCCAGTAGATATATAATCAAAGCTCTTTTTCGTTGTTTTCTGTTAATATTGGTGACCCCAAACAATAAGGTGAGTTTCTGAAACATATATATTTAAATTGAGCCTTTTTTTCAGCCAAACCATTTAATTCAGTTTTACTTAAAATACTCAGTGGTACCAAAGTAGGTTTTATTTAATTTTCTTCATTACTTTTTTCAAATGTTGCATATTCTTTGAGACAATTTTTTCCTTTGTATAGGAATCAATTTTGTTTAAATACAGAAACCATCCCCTATTTCTTTCTCAAAGAACATCAGAAAAATCTAAAAGGAACATTAATAGGTAACTTGGATATGAATATAAAGTAACAATAGCTGTAATAGTCTTTCTGTAAATATTGCTGTAAAGTAAAATTAAAAGAATTGATCCAAGGAGTCAATGAGAGAACAAAAAGTAAGTTAAAAGAGCCTGGTATGCACCTCAATATCTCTATCTAGGGACTGCCTTTTTCATCTTGCTCAATTTCTACTTTAGACAAAATGAGAAAATACTACCTATGACCATATAAAATTGGCATTTCTTGGGCAATGGACATTATTCTAGGCATCAGGGGACCAGGACAAAAAGTTGAATTACAAGACTGTGAGTGGCTGGGACAGTAATGTCACACAAAGGAGGTTGGGTTAAGCTTAAAAGTAGTTTTCTTTTTTGTTCATTCTTTAATTCGATCTTTATTTGCACCATAAAAATTGTCAATGAATAATTAGGACTCATAAGCTTTCAAAATAGGGGAAGACAATAAAGATGAAAAACAGATATAACTGCATTTAATTTTCATAAAGTATGAAATTATTGAGGAATTCCCTTTCCATTTGGTTTAGGGTTGCTCATAGATGCAGTCCAGCAAACTCTAGTTTGAAGTAATACTTACCTTTTTTCTTCTTTGAATGATTAATTTTTTATCAATTTCTTGTACTTGTAGGACTCTTGAACTTGGTCTTGACTCTTCATATATAACTAATTTGCATATGGATAATCACAGGATATAAATATTTATTGACATTTTAGTTATCTGAGGATAAATTTTAAAAATGTCTCAAGTTCCTTTTACCCAGACCCAGTACATCATGTTTGACTATCAAGGAAAAAATATAAGACACACTAAATGACAAAAACCACGTTTGAGGAGATAGACCAAGCATCAAAGCCAGGATGCTTGGTATACTCAGGATGTTGGAATTGTCAGACTGGAAATTTAAATCAACTATGATTAATACGGCATTTGCTTTAATGGATAAAGTAAATATTATTCAAGAACAAATGGGTAATGTAAGCAGAGAGATGGAAACTCTAAGAAAGACTCAAAAAGAAATGCTAGAGATGAAAAACATTGTAACATAAATGAAGAGTACCTTTGATGTGCTTATGAGATTAGATACAGGTAAAAAAATTCTTTTTGAACTTGAGGATATTTCAGTAGAAACTTCCAAGACTGAAAAAGAGAAAAGAAATGACTGAAAAAAAATAGAACAGAATATCAAAGAACTGTGAAAATGAAAACACAACTTATCAAAATTTGTGATGCAGTAAAAATAGTGCTTAGTAAGAAATTTATAGCATTGAATGTATATATTATAAAACAGAAAGATCTAAAAAATCAATAATCTAAGCTTCCATTTTAGGAAACTAGAAAAAGAAGAGCAAATTAAGTCCAGAATAAGAAGAAGAAAAGAAATAATAAAAATTAGAAAAAATCAATAAAATTGAAATAGGAAATCAATGGAGAAAATCAACAAAACCAAAAACTGGTTCTTTGGAAAAAGTCAGTAAAATTGGTAAGCCTCTGACAAGCCTAATTAAGAAAAACAGGGAGATAACACGAATAACTAATATCAGAAATGAAGAAGAAGCATCATTACAGATCTCATGGACATTGAAAGAATAATAAAATAATACTTTGAAAAACTCTATGCCACAAATATTATAATCTAGATGAAAGTGATCAATTCCTTCAAAGAAACACTCTGCCAAAACTCACCCAAGGAAAAATAGGCACTTTCACAGGACCATATCTATTGAGGAAATGAAGTCAATAATTAAAAGACTTCTAAAACGGAAGACATCAGGTATTAACGGTTCACTGGTGAACCAAATGCCAAACATTTAAGGAAAAAAAAGTACCAATTCTCTATAATCTCTTCTGGAAGATAGAAGCAGAGGAATATACTTACAAACTCGTTCTATGAGGCAAGTATTACCCTAATACCAAAACTAGACAAAGTTATTATAAGAAAAGCAAACAACATACTAATATCCTTCATGAACATAGTTACAAAATTTCTTAATAAAATATTAGCAAATAAAATCCAACAATGTATAAAAAAAGTTATACACTATGACCAAATGAGTCTTATCATAAATCTGCAAATCTGGTTCAAAATTTCAAAATCTATCACATGCACAGGCTAAAGAAAAAGAATCACATAATTATCTCAATAAATGCAAAAACGCTTTTGAAAAAAATCCAACATGGATTCATGTTGGAAACTCTTAGTAAACTAGAAATAGAGGGGGATTTCCTCAATTGGGTAAGAAATATCTACAAAAAATCCACAGCTGAGAACTTATTTAATGCTGAGACATACAAAACTTTCTCACTAAGATCAGGAGCAAGGCAAAGATGTCCCCTCTCACCGCTATTTTTCAACATCATGCTAAAATTCTTAGCTGATGCCAAAAGAAAAGAAAATGATATAAAAGATATACTGATAGGAAAGGAAGAAATAAAACTGCCTTTGTTAGTAGTGACATGATAGTCTATATAGAAAACCCAAAATTAATTAAAAAATTCCTGGAATTAAAAACTAATATAGCAAAAGTTGCAGCATATAAGGTTAACATACAAGAATCAACCACTATAAATCTAATGAAAACATATTCATTATCTATATGAGGACCCCTGAAAACACTGATGAAGCCTGGGTGTGGTGGGTCTTGCCTGTAAACTCAGCACTTTGGGAGTTCAAGGCAGAGGATCACTTAAGGTTAGTAGTTCGAGGCCAGCCTGCCCAACATGGTGAAACCCTGTCTCTTCTAAAAATAGGAAAATTAGTGAGGCATGGTGGTGCACATGTGCCATCCCTGCTACTTGGGAGGCTGAGGCATGAGAATCACTTGAACCCAGCAGGCAGAGGTTGCAGTGAGTTGAGACCATGCCACTGCACACCAGCCTGGGCAACAGAACAAGATTCTATCTCAAAAACAAACAAACAAACAAAAACATGTTGATGCAAGAAATCAAATAACTAAATAGAGAGATATTCTATGTTCATGGAAAGGAAGAATCAATATAGTCAAGATGTCAGTTCTTCCCAAAATGACCTATAAATTTAATGCAATTCCAAACAAATTCCAGCAAATTGTTTTGCAGATACTGACAAATTTCAACTAAAGTTTATATGAAGAGGCAAAAGACTCAGACTAGCCATCACAATATTTAAGGAGAAGAACAAAGTTGGAAGACCGACATTATCCTTTATCAAGACTTAATATAAAGCTACAGTAATCAAGATTGTGTCATATTGGTGAGAGAATAAACGAATAGATCAATAAAACAGAATAGAGAGCCCAGAAATAGATCCACATAAATATAGTCAACTGATCTTTGAAAAAGGAGAAAAGGCAACTAATGGAACAAAGATAGTTGTTTCAACAAATAGTGCTGGAACAATGGAAAATTCACATGAAAAAAAACAAACCAGATACAGACCTGGCACCCTTCACAAAAATTAACTCTAAATGGATCATAGATCTAAATGTAAAATGCAAGATCATAAAACTCCTAAGAGATAACACAAGAGAAAATATACATAATGTTGGGCTTGGCAATGACTTTTTTGATATAAGACTGAAGGCAGAAACCACAAAAGAAATGAATAATGGCCGGGCATGGTGGCTCACACCTGTAATCCCAGCACTTTGGGAGGCCAAGGCAGGCAAATCACGAGGTCAGGAGTTTGAGACCTGCATGGTGAAACCCCATCTCTGCTAAAAATACAAAAAATTAGCTGGGCATGGTGGCAGACACTTGTAATCCCAGCTACTTGGGAGGCTGAGGCTGGAGAATCACTTGAACCCGGGAGGCAGAGGTTGCAGTGAGCCAAGATTGTGCCACTGCACCCCAGCCCAGGCAACAGTGTGAGACTCCATTTCAAGAAAAAAAAAAAAAAGAAAGAACGAAAGAAAGAAAAAGAAATGAATAATAAGCTGGACTTTATTAAATTTAGGACTCATGCTATGCAAAAATAAAAGACCCACTGCCAAAAGAACAAAGAGACAAGCCACTGATTGATAGAAATATTGAAAAAGTATATCTTATAAAAGACTGTTATTTAACATATACAGAGAACTCTTAAAACCCAACAACAAGATAATGAAAAACTCAATTAAAAATGGGCCAAAGGCTTTAACAGACAACTCACCAAAGAAAATATACAGATGCTAAATGAACATATGAAAAGATGCTCCACATCATATATCATTAGGAAAATGCAAATTAAAAAAACAATGAGATACCACTGATATACATTTTGGACAGGCCATAATCCAAAACACTGACCACACCAAATGCTAATGAGGATGTGGAGCAACAGGAACTTTCAATTGCTCGTGGGAATAGAAAATGGTATAGCCACTTTAGAAGACAGCTTGGCAGTTTCTTAAAAAACTAAATATGCTCTTAGCATGCAATCCAATAATTGTCGTCCTTGGTATTTACCTAAATGGTTGAAAACTTATGTCCACACAAAAACATGAACGTGGATATCTATAGCAGCTTTATGCATAATTTCCAAAACTTGGAAGCAACCAAGATATCCTTAAGCAGGTGGCACGTGCAGACAATGGATATTATTTAGTGCTAAATGTCAAGCCATAAATAGACATGAAAGAACTTTAAAAGCTTATTACCAAATGAAAAAAACAATCTGAAAACACTATATACTACATGATTTCCTACTATATGACATTGTAAAAAAGGCAAAACTATGGTAACAATTAAAAAAACCGTAAAAAATATCTGTTCTCAGGGGTTTGTCAGAGACACATAGGCAGAGCATAGAGGAATTTTGGGGCAGTGAAACTATTCTGTATGATACTATAATGGTGGCTACATGTCATTATACATTTGTCCAAAGCCACAGATTATATAACACAAATAGTAAACTCCAATGCAAATTATGGACTTTGTCTGATAATGACGTGCCAATGTAGGTCCATTAATTGTAACAAGTGTACCACTTTGAAGGGGGATGTTGATAGTGGGAGAGGCTATCCATATGTGGAAAATCTATGTACCTTCCCCTCAATTTACCTGTGAACCTAAAGCTTTTCTAAAAAATAGTTAATTTAAAAATACATCTAACAACAATTACAAGTCTTTTGAATAGCTTCCATTTATTTAGTACTTACTATATTACCAACACTCTACTAAAAGCTTTTTATACCTTATATTGTGAATTTCTCCTAAATGTTTAAGGTGGTTATTATTTCCATTTAACATTTGAAAAAAACCCTGAGGCTTTCAGGCATGAAAGAATTTGCCAAGGTCACATAACTAGAAGGCAATAGCTCTGAGAACTCAATTCAGACCTGTGTGACCTAAGAGTACATCCTTTAAAAAATTGTGCTCTTAAATACACTAGCGAATTATTACACAATTATGCATTGTTTATAAGCAACCATCAAACGTCCATTCATGGTAGCATGATTTAATTATGCCTATGTTTAAAGAAGAGGTTCTTTTCAGAATAGAATTAAACCCACTTTTTACCTATTGCAGTGGTTTGGTTTCAAAGTGTGAACTGAGTCCTTTTGAATAACACATACACAAATATATTTGTGTATCTACACAATATACTCAAATCTTAGGATAAAATTTTACTCTACCTCCCTCCACTTTAGAAAGAAATCTGGGTATTGAGAGAATGAAGTAGTTATACAAAGAGAGCACAATGCAAAGTAATTGTTGCCTAACATTTCTAGAACTTTCTCAAGAGGATATTGATGTCAGTAAATGTGTTTTAGCTTCTCAGGACACATGCTGGGCACTCCATATATATTTGTCAAAGAAACAAAGCTTAGGGATAAGCATCAGTGCATAAAGAACTTTGGCGATTTTGGGCTCATCTATAAGATTTTCATGGAACAAACTAACAGAAATGCTGTCATCTTAACTCTATTAGTAATGGGGAGATTTGCTCAGCTGATTATAAAGCTAGTTTATGACTTTACTCTTATGAAATAAGGAAATAGAGCTATAAAATGTTAGCTAAAGTTAACCAAGTTGACTGGCTCGTGTTGAACTGCAGTGCAGCCATACTTTTTATTCCTTCTTGAACACACGTAAAACAAGAATGGAAATGTAAGAGTTATTCCATTTACCAAAATTACAAAACATATTAGATACGTTTTTTATTTTCCTTAGAGACAGGTTCTTGCTCTCTCACCCAGGCTGGTGTGCAGGAGTGCAGTGGCCACTCACAGCTCACTATATCAGTCCAGCTCACTGCATCCTCCAGGCTCAAGGGATTCTTCCACCTCAGCCTCTTGAGCAGCTAGGACTACAGAAGTGCACCACTAAACCTGGCTAGTGTTGAATTTTTTTTTTTTTTTTTTTTTTTTTTGTAGATAGAGTATTTCACAATCTTGCCCAGGCTGGTTTTGAACTCCTGGGTGATTCTTCTGCCTCTGCCTCTCAAAGTGCTGGGGTTACAGGGTGAGCCAACACACCTGGCCTAGATACATTTTAATTAGATTTTTTTGGGACTGCGTCTATTTAAAAGAACAATGAACTATTGGGTTAATTTTATTGGTTAATTTCATTTACAAACTCTACAAAAAACAAAGAGAAGCCCTCTGCCCCAAATCCAAACCCCAAACACACTAAACAGTAACAAGAAACCTCTTTATCATGAACACTGTCACCCACTTTAGACTAGCAATCGGTAGTGTGAAGGTGAGACCATCTCATCCTAAATCTGGAACCCCTCAAAACTGATGCATATCCAGAGAGAGGCAATATCCTCCTCATTATCACAGACTGCCCTTAAAAAAACTCCCTTTTAACTTTTCAGCAATTGGCACTGTTAACTGTCCACTCATTTTTGAAATTCACTCATCTCTTGATTTTATCATAATATTTAAAATTGGCTCTTTTTTGGCTGAGACAATTCTTTATTTACATATTAATTGATTCATTTACCTATTCTGTTTAATAGATAAATTAATTACTCATCTATTCAAAAACATTTGCCCACAGTAAACTGAATAAATCATTGGCTTAGTGAATTGTCACAATATGAACACGTTTATTTAAAACTATCTAGATTATGAAATAATCTATGACCATCACAACAGAAGCACTCCTTACACACTTTCCCAGTCACTGCTCCAAAACCACTATTATACCGACTTTCATCAACATAGATTAGTTTTGCCAGTTTTTTGAACTTTATATAATTAAATAACACAATCCTCTTTTTGTTTTCTGACTTCTTTGCTCAATCTTACGTTTGTAAAACATAATATTATAATTAAAATTAATCATGTTAGTGCATGAGGCAATATTTCTTTTTTTAAAAAATTTATCTGGTTACTCATTTATTCAATAATAATTCATTGAGCACTGGCTAAGTTTGACTCTATAAATACAAAGTCGTATAAGATAAAGCTCTTGACCACAAAAAAAATTGTTTGCAGCTTATCCTAGAATATAGCTAGTGGACCAGTAACATACTAAAGTGTCTATTCTAACAGGTTCTATTATGGTAGCATACACAGGGTGATATACATAGGAGGAGACAAGAATCTAAATCAAATTCAGCCACTCAAGGAAAACTTGAGGCAATATTTCATATATTTTCATTGCTTTTTAGTACGATTGTGTGATTATACCACATTTTTTTTGAGACAGAGTCTAGCTCTGTTGCCCAGGCTGGAGTGCAGTGGCATGATCTCGGCTCACTGCAACCTCCACCTTCCAGATTCAAGTGATTCTCCTACTTCAGCCTCCTGAGTAGCTGGGATTACTTACTGGCATGAGCCACCATGCTCTGCTGATTTTTTGTATTTTTAGTAGAGACAGAGTTTCACAGTGTTGGCTGGGCTGGTCCCGAACTCTTGACCTCAGGTGATCTGCCCGCCTAGGTTACCCAAAGTGCTGAGATTACAAGTGTGAGCCACCATGCCCAGCCAATATCACAATTTATTTATCGATTCTACTGCCAACGAATACCCTAAATTTTTGCAAGTTTTGACTATTATGAATGGTGCTGCTAGGAACACTGTTATATATCTGTTCTGCACATATGCATCTATTTTTCAGAAGTAAATCCCTAAAACTAGAATTACTGAATTGCAAGCTATATATGTGATTGACTTTAGTTGACGGTGCCTGATTCCAAGGTGGTTCTGTCAATTAGCAAACCCACCAGCAGTTTATGGGAGTGCCAGTTCCTCCAAATTGTTGATAAATCAGTCCCTTTTATTTTAGTTATACTGGTGAGAATATAGAGGTACCTCATAGTGGTTTTAATTTTCATTTCCTTGATAACTGTCAAAGTGGAGTATCTTGTCATATACTTACTGCTATTTGCATATCATTTTTTGAAATGTTTTGCTTATTTTTATATTGGTTTGTCTGTATTTGCTTTATTGATAAGTAGCAGTTTTCAAAAAATATATTCCAGGTATGAGTTATTTGTTGGATATATGTTTTGGAAATACCTTCTACCATTCTATGACTTAAATTTTTCTTCTCTTTTAGTGCATTTAATAAATGGATGTTCTAAACTCAAATGTAATGTATCAGTCTTTTCCTTTTTGAGTAGCACTTTTTATGTTCTGTTTAAGAAACCTTTGCCTACCTCAACATCATAAAATATTCTCTTATATTATTTTTCAGAAGTGTTTGTATTTTAGCCTTCCATTTGTGTCTGCAATCATCTGCTACTGACTTTTGTGTTAGTATAAGCATGGGGTTAAGATAAATATTTTTATATGAATACCCAATCTCATATGACCTACCACAATTTATTATAAAGAGTATTTTTTTTTTTTTTTTTTAAGGTGGAGTCTCAATCTGTCGCCCAGGCTGGAGTGCAGTGGCATGACCTCGGCTCACTGCAACCTCTGCCTTCTGGGTTCAAGTGATTCTCCTGCCTCGGCTGGCTGAGTAGCTGGGATTACAGGCAGCGCCACCACGCCCAGCTAATTTTTGTATTTTTAGTAGGGACAGGGTTTCGACATGTTGGCCAGGCTGGTCTCAAACACCTGACTTCAGGTGATCCTCCTGCTTTGGCCTCTCAAAGTGCTGGGATTACAGACATAAGCCACCGTGCCTGGCAAGAGTGTTCCTTATTCACTGGGTTGCAGTATCAGCTTTGCCAGCTTTCAGTGAACTGCAAACATGTGATTCCTTTTGGGACTCAATACTGTTTCACTGGATTAATTGATTATCGTGTTTATACACCACATTATCTTAATTGTTATAACTTTATAATAAATCTTTTTTTGCTTCAAAATTGTCCTGGGGCTGGGCACTGTAGCTCATACCTGGCACTTTGGTAGACCAAGGCAGGCAGATTGCTTGAGCCCAAGAGTTGGAGACCAGCGTGGTCTCCAACATAGTAAAATTCTGTCTCTACAAAAAATACAAAAATTAACCAGGCACAGTAGCATGCCCCTGTAGTCCCAGCCACCTGGGAGACTTAGGTGAGAGGATCACCTGAGCATGGGAGGTCAGGGCTACGGTCAGCCGTGATCACACCACTGCACTCCAGACTTGGTGACAGAGTGAGACCCTGCCTCAAAAAAACAAAAAAAATTGTCTTGATTTTCTTAGTCCTTTGAAGTTTCATATATATTTAAGAATTAATATGTTGAATTTTCCTACAATCAAACACAAAAACATGCTGAAAATTTGATTAGGATTGAACTGAATCAATCTAGGAAGGACTAACATCTCTACAACACTGAAACTTCTAATCAATGACCATGGTATATCCCTTTATTTCGGGCTTTCAAAATTTCTCTCAACAATGCTTTGTAATTTTATGTGTAGAGGTCTTACATAATTTAGTTGAATTTATTTTTATAAATATTGTGTTTCTGATACTATTATTAATAGTACCATTAAAATTTATTTTCTTTTTTAGCTGGCATGCAGAAATACAGTGTTTATATATTTACTCTACTAATTTTACCTAATATGTCCAATAGTTTACTTATGAAGATTATTTTTGAATTTCTATGTTCAATATTATGTAACTTCTGAATGAAAGTTTTTTTACTTATCTTTAGGCTTTTATTTTTTTCGTGTCTCATTGCACTGACATTTAGACAATTGTATCCTTGACTCATTCAGTATCTCAAGGTAATTGCTTTCAGTCTTTTACCATTAAGTAGAATATTTGTTTAACTCTTTTTAGATATAGATTTTTGTCAGAGTAAGAAAGTTCTTTTGAATTTCTTATTTCCTAAAAGTTATTTTTTAAAACATAAATATGTGTTGCATTTCATCAAATGCTTTTCCTGAATCTAATGAAATTATCATGTAATTTTGTTCCTTTTTGTTTTATTATAGAAATTTAAATTAATTGATTTTTGAGTATTAAACAAACTTCATTTTTCAAATGAAACCACTTGGATATGATATATTATCTTTCTAGATCACTGGTTTTGCCTTGATAATTTTAAGATTGTGTATTTTTCTTTATGAGAGGTATTGGCCTGTGTCAGTTTCCTTTTTTGTCATATCTTTGTTCAGTTTTGTTATCAAAGCTATGAGGAACTTATAAAATAAGTTGGAAACTGTACCCTTCTTTTAAAAATATTTCTTGAGGAATTTGTGTAAAGTTAGTGTTATTTCTTCTTTAACTGTCTAGAAATATCCCCAGTAAATCTCTCTTGGCTTGGAGATTTCCCAAGCCAAGGAAGATTTTATACTGGAAGATTTTTCCAGTATAAAATACATTTCTTTAATAGAATTAGACAATTCAGGTGTTCTACTTATTTTTGTATCATTTTTATAAATTATATTTTCAAGTAACTTGTTCATTTCACATAAATTACATAATTTATTAGATACAATTTTTAATAATATTCTTTTTTTGATCTTTTTAATGCGTATAGAAAAATTTTATTTCTGTCCCTATTTTATCTTCTGTCCCCTTTTTCCAATTTCTACTTTCTTTTATTTCCCATTGTTCAGCCTTGTCGATTTTTACTAATTTATCTAGTCCTTCCAAAAAACTTGTTTTTGACTTTAACATGGTCTGGGCCTACATGTCTGTTTAATTAGATTTCTCATTGTTTTTGTGGTCCTAATATGCTCGTTTTTGAAACGAGCATATTAGGACCACAAATAATATATTTTCTTTCTTTCTTTTTTTTTTATTTTTTTAGAAGTGGAGTCTTGCTATGCTGCCCAGGCAGAACTTGAACTTCTGGCCTCAAGTGATCCTCCTGTCTCAGCTTCTTAAAGTGCTGAGATTACAGATTTCTTTTACATTCCAATTGTTTTATTTATTTATTTATTGTATTTATTTATTTTTTGAGACCAAGTTTCACTCTTGTTGCTCAGGCTGGAGTGCAATGGCGCGATCTTGGCTCACCGCAACCTCTGCCTCCCGGGTTCAAGTGATTCTCCTGCCTCAGCCTCCCGAGTAGCATGCTCCACCATGCTCGGCTAAGTTTTTTGTATTTTTAGTAGAGACGGGGTTTCTCTACGCTGGTCAGGCTGGTCTCGAACTCCCGACCTCAGGTGATCTGCCCGCCTTGGCCTCCCAAAGTGCTGGAATTATAGGCATGAGCCACCGCACCTGGCCTGGTTTTATTTTTTTTAATGCCTCCTTATCCTTGACACTGTTATTCTTTCTGTAATTCCTATCCTTTTCTTAATACACCTGATTGGATCCTTCCAGATTAGCCTTTCCCTCTCTGTCAAGCCATTAAGAATACTTTTACTACTCAAAGGAAAATACAATTTTCTCTTTTATACCCTATAACAATCTGTCTTCTCCACTGTGCTAAGGGATGCCTGAAGGTAGGAACCTAGGTACATAGCAAATTGTCCCATACCCTAGAGAGATAAAAAACGTGGTGTATTTAAGAGTTTAGTTATCCTTATTTCTATCCTATTTCTTTTTTCTTTGAACTTTCTTTCTAAGAGACTGTATCTGAAATATCAAGCAGAAGGAATATGGTGAGAATTTACAGAGTACTTAGATTCTTATGTTAATAGCACATAAAGCACAATTAGCAAAATTTACAGGAAAAAAACTCTGTCAGTATTTATAAAATTCCTGTGTTTGTTCAGTAGCATGATCTGGACAATTATATTTGGCTAAGGGTTTCACAAAAGCAGGGCTTCTAAGTCTGCACAGCGACACCCTAGTTCCTTGAATACTGTTGTTTAATTACTCATTGAGAGAATTCCCAAATTCCTTACAACTGAGAATCCTATCATTCCTGTACTCTTCTGGAACTTAAGGGTATGTGCATGGATAGAAGTACATGCTGTTACAAATTCATGCTGTGTCAACCTTACTAACTTGAATTCTAGCAAGGAATAGAGGTCAAATTATAACGAGGAGCGTTTAATAGGGACTATTTACAAAGTTTTGGTAAGGTGTAGTGCAACTACAAGAGTTCATGACATACCTTGGGAAAGTATAATGGCAGTATCTCTTACTAACCTTGGAGATAGGTGATAAGAGGAGACAGTGATTGCCTGAGTGACAGACAGGGGTGGCTATTTGGAGAAGGCTGTTTATAGGAGCTAAGACATTTGGCTTACGGATTGGACACAGCCTACCCATGATAACTCTGCATGGAAGGATCCGAGGAACTAATACTGAGATGTTACTTTTCTTCGTCTTGCCTTTCCATCTGTCACTCCTCTCCCCTTCCCTCCCTGCCTTCCTCCTTCCAGATCTCTTGCTGGCGTTCCCTATTGGGTAAACTCAATGGTAAGTCAAAGGATGTTGCCGTCTTCCAAACAGATCAGCCTCCCAGGGCACATAGCAGAGCCTGGGAGATTGGAGAGTGGATCACAATGAGAAAAGGCATCACTCCATTTTCTAAAAGTGAATGAAGAATTTTCACTTGACGGGATAAAGGAGCCCAGATGTCAGGAGCTGCAGTAGATGAGGTCAGAGGTTAGGGAGACTGTGTTCATCCTGAGGCAAAACAGAGAGTAGAAAGAGGGCCTGTGTCTCGTGCTTTTTGTTTGCTGTCTCAGGTGTGGTTTTGTGTCTCCTGCCTGTCCTGCAGTTTCTCTCCTATGACAATAAAAGGTGGGTGTTACTATTAGCATCGGCCCAATTACACAGAGAAAACATTCTAACACAAGGAAACAATTATAAACATAGCCCATAATTGGCTGCCATAATTAAGGCATAGTTCAATATTACTATCTGTGTAATTTAAAAAAAAATTGTGAATAGATTTAGTAGGTACTTGTCTGGTGAACAAATAATGAGATCAGTGTCGCAGAAAGAATCTGATTAAGAAAACTTATTCACCAATCACTTGTTTTCTGCTGCTTTAGAAACTCCTTCTCACTATGGCACGGATAGAGAAGAATATGAATTTACTCTCCAAAAAGCCTGAAGCCTAAATTACAGGAAACTAGGGGATGTTTAATTCATTAAGCAGGAAGGGCTGAGGAATGGAGGATGATCCCACAGGGACATATGTGTATTCTTTGTGCTTCTGGTGCCTTTTCTGACTGGTTTCTTCCCCAGAGAAGTTTCTAGATTTCACAGCTCCCAAGCAGATGTGAACCATGTGGCAACGTGAAAAGTGGGTATCCAAAACCTGTACTTTCTTTTTGTTCACATACAATAATAGAAGTGTACATAGTAGCCAAATACCTAGTTTTATAGACCCTTTAAATAGTTTGGAGATCTAGGATATAATAGTATAAAACTGGACTTTGGATTTTGGTGTCAGATAAAAGTACAGGCAAGTCCTGGCAAACAAATACTTTTTCTGTATGAGTTCAGGCAAGTAGCTAAATTCACTGGGTCTTTAGTTTCTTTTCTGTAAAACAGGAATTATAGTTGACTTTTGAACAAGGTAGGGGCTTGGGGTGCTGACTTCCTGCACAGTAGAACTTCATGTATAGCCTTTGGCACCCCCGAAAGTTAACTACTGATAGTCTACTGTTGACCAGAGGCCTTACCAATAATACAAACAATCAATTAACACATATTTTGTATGTTATATGTAGTATATATAAGCATATAGTATATTCTTAAAGTAAATTAAGCTAGAGAAAAAATATTATTAAGAAAATCATAAGAAAGAGAAAATGTATTTAATATTCATGAAGTAGAGGTCAATCATCATCAGCCAGGCACAGTGGCTCACGCCTGTAATCCCAGCACTTTGGCAGGGTGAGGCAGGCTGATCATTTGAGCTGAGGAGTTTGAGACCAGCCGGGCCAACATGGTGAAACCCCGTCTCTACCAAAAATACAAAAATTAGCTGGGCATGGTCGTGTGCACCTGTAATCCCAGCTACTCTGGAGGCTGAGGCAGGAGAATCCCTTGAACCTGGGAGGCGGAGGTTGCAGTGAGCTGAGATCACACCAGTGCACTCAAGCCTGGATGACAGAGCAAGATTCTGTCTCAAAAAAAAATAATAATAATCATAAATATCATTGTCTTCATGTTGAATAGACTGAGGAGGAGGAGGAGGAGGGTTTGGTCTTGACGTCTCAGAGGTGGCAGAAGTGGAAGATAATCTGCGTGTAAGTGGGTCCACACAGTTCAAACCTGTGTTGTACGAGTCAGCTGCCTATGTTCCTCATTGTACATGGTACATACATAAATCTTAGGGTTTCTTTTTAATTTGGTTTTCATTTTGAGAATTAAATGAGACAACACATGTGGAGAACGTTCCCATTGTCAGGCATTTGGTAGATGCATAGTCACTCATGCTTTTATACCTCTTTGGTTCTTTCTTCTCTAATAACCCATGTATCTTTTGTCGTCCTAATGTTCGCATTGCCTATGTAGGGTACCTTGTAAACGAGATTTTTTTTTTTTTTTTTTTTTGAGACGGAGTCTCGCTCTGTCGCCCAGGCTGGAGTGCAGTGGCGCAATCTCGGCTCACTGCAAGCTCTGCCTCCCGGGTTCACGCCATTCTCCCAGTAGCTGGGACTACAGGTGCCCGCCACCACGCCCAGCTAATTTTTTTTGTATTTTTAGTAGAGACGGGGTTTCACCATGGTCTTGATCTTCTGACCTCGTGATCCGCCTGCCTCGGCCTCCCAAAGTGCTGGGATTACAAGCATGAGCCACCGCGCCTGGCCGATTTTTTTTTTTTTAAAGACAGGAAAATGTTACTGAGCTGAGATGAGTGTGGAAAGAATGGGAATGCAAATTAAAATGTCCTATACTTAGAGTTTTCTTCATATTGTGTTCTCTTACAAAACATTTTGGTTAATTTTAATTTCCTATTTTTAAGCCGTTAAGCATGTTCTGTAAGTAAACAAATGAGTTGGCAATTATGCAGTAAGTATAGTTTATGCTAAATTTAGATAGTGACTAATTTAGTACTTGAGTTTTAATGTACAGATCCAATCTAGAGGAGATAAAGGGAAATAAAGGATATTTTAAAAATAAATTTAATTTACTCACAAAGGCAAATTAATCCAATTTATATCTTTTCCTATAGGCATTTTTAGCAAGATGCCCATCAAGTATCACCCTAATCAGTTTCTGATTCCTCTCAATTCTATCTGTATTTCTTATACCCAATTTTTGTTTTCTGTCCACTTGGCAGGATTGAAAGACAGCAGAATTTGTATTTTAGAGAGATCACTGTCTTATGGAGAGTGGATTCATGGAGGTGAGTTTGGAAGCACTGACTCTCCATAATAATTAACATTATGGTGCCCTACTCTATGGCCAGGCTGTCTTCAGGCCTCTCTCTACCCAATGTCCTTCACTGCTTATAACAGCCCATTTGGAAAGTACTATTAGTATTTACTATTTACTATTAGTACTATTAGTATTTACCATTACAAGTGGGAAGAAGTGAATTTAGACTAGTTATCCTCTACCAGATCACACAGCTAAGAATTAGTTGCAAGTCTGAGACTTGAATGAAGGTCTACCTAATTTCAAAATTTGTGTGACTAGCCACTGTGTTCTGGAGTGGCCTAAGTGAGAAATGATGAGTCTGAACTAGGACAATGTTATTTAGGGTAGGGATGACAGCATGGATCTATAAATTACTTAGGAGGTAAAGTTTTCCAGACTTGGTAAAGCACTGAATATAGAAAATGAGAAAAGAAGAGGAGTCTGGGATGATTTGCAGTGCTCTTTTCTGATAGAATGATGGTGCCAGTTACTGAGAATAAAGTAGGGAATGAATTGGGGTTACAGGAAGGATGGAAACAAATTACAGGCTAAAAATTAGGCAAGTGATAAATTTTGGAAGTGAACGATATGCTTTAAAGTTGTAATGGGATTGTGTTGGAGGAGCAATGCAGGCAGCAGACTAAGGATGGAGAATGCCAACGTTAAAAGAGAGGTAGAGAAAAAGGATTCAAGATAGAAGGTTGGTGTGGGGTAAGTGGTCAAAGAGGATAGAATCATTACAGGCAGTAGCAAATGTCAAGGAAGACAACAATGTAAAATGCAGCAGAGAGGTATTAATTACCATATTAATTAATACATATATTAATTAAGATAACATACAGTGCTGTAACAAATACCCAAAGTTTTGTAACATAACACCCTAAGTTATTAACCCTAATTATTCAAGTTGAATAATTCTGATTATCAGTCAGCTTTCCTCCTCCTGGTAATTCAAAGATGCAGACTCTATCCATTATATGGCTTGGCCATCTCCTAGCTTTTTGGAATTCTTGCTATCCGTCTAGCAGATGGGTAAAGCGAAGATGCTGCACACTTGCTTCTTAACTGCATTGGCCTGAGGTATCACACATAACTTCCACACAAATTCTACAGGAGAGGACTAACAAACATGTGGGTCCTCTAGATGCAATGGAGGCTGAGTATGTAGTCCTTGGCTGGCAGCCACTTCACAGAAACAATTCTAAATCTGGGAGATGGGACACACATTTTTGATGGATAGCCATCTCTGCTAGGGTAGGATTAAAACTGAAGTGTCTATTCGAATTGGAAATGTGGAAATTGTTGGTGATGTTTGCCAAGTGTTGGGAGTGGGAACCTCTTATGTAGATAGACCCATTCTTGAAATAATCCCTAACTAACCCTACCACTGGCCTGCCCAAATGTGGGTCCAGTTTGGTGGTGTCCAAACTAAGCCAACATGTTGCACATAACTCAGGAGTCCAACTCAGAGTCAGTATCCTAAACTCCAGGGCCTGGTTTCAGTACTAGCTGTTTGGTGTTAGAGAGCCCAAACGTGTTGGCATTATGGGAAGTGTAGTAGAAAACCGTTTTGGGGGAGTTTGTTTAAATAAGTTAGCAGAGGCACTGGTACCACATACACACTTTCATCTTTTTAGGTAGGTCTGTTAACCTATCTAGAAAAATTGAGCGATCTTTTGAACAAAGAGCAAAGAGAATGTTTGGCTTTGTAGGAAGTCTATTGAGGATTAAGATGGCAGATAGGAGGCAGGACTAGGTTGCAGCTCCCCTTGGACAGACAGAGCAGTGTGTGGAGACTCACATTGTGAACTTTTTCTCCAAGAACAACCGCAGGAACATACCAGGAGACTCTAGAGAATCCACAGACCCTTTGAAGGAAATGAATCACCCCTGCAGGCTCCCTGAGATGCTGAAAAACTGACCACAGCTGATGCACTCTTGAAAGCATCACCTCCTGGGTGGAGGCCAACCAACACGAAACCAGCACACTAAACAAAAACACAACCAAGGCCCCTCACAGAGTCCACCTCATTCCCCTGCTACCTCCACCAGAGCAGGTGCTGGTATCCATGGCTGCAAGACCTGAAGACAAATAATATCACAGGACTCTGCAGACACTCCCCAGTACCAGGCTGGAGCCCAGTAGCTCTGCTGGATGGCTAGACCCAGAAGAAAAAAACAATCACTATAGTTTCGCTCTCAGGAAGCCTCATTCCTAGGGGAGAAGAGAGAACACCACATCAATGGAACACCCCATGGGACAAAAGAACCTGAACAGCAGTGCTTGAGTCCCAGATCTTCCCTCTGGCATACTCTACCCAAATGAGAAAGAACCAGAAAAACAATTCTGGTAATATGACAAAACAAGTTTCCTTAACACCTCCAAAAGATCATACCAGCTCACCAGCAATGGATCCAAGCCAAGATGAAATTACTGAATTGCCAGAAAAAGAATTCAGGAGGTCAATTATTAAGCTAATCAAGGAGGCACCAGAGAAAGGTGAAATCCAACTTAAAGAAATCAAAAACATGATACAGGATATGAAAGAATAATTATTCAGTGAAATAGACAGCATAAATAAAAAACAATAACGACTTCTGGAAATTAAGAACACACTTAGAGAAATGCAAAATGCACTGGAAAGTCTCAGTAATAGAATCGAACAAGTAGAAGAAAGAACTTCAGTGTTGGAAAAAGATCCCAGATGGCCAAATAGGAACAGCTCCAGTCTGCAGCTCCCAGTGTGAGCGAGGCAGAAGATGGGTGATTTCTGCATTACCAACTGAGGTACAGGGTTCATCTCACTGGGGCTTATCAGACAGTTGGTGCAACCCACAGAGCAGGGTGGGGCATCGCCTCACCTGGGAAGTGCAAGGGGTCAGGGAATTCCCTTCCCTAGCCAAGCAAAGCTGTGACAGACGGCACCTGGAAAATCGGGACACTCCCACCCTAATACTGCACTTTTCCAACGGACTTAGCAAACGGCACACCAGGAGATTATATCCCGCACCTGGCTCGGAGGGTCCCATGCCCATGAAGCCTTGCTCTCTGCTAGCACAGCAGCCTGAGATCCAACTGCAAGGCGGCAGTGAGGCTCGGGGTTGGGGGATGGGGGAGGGCGTCCGCCATTGCTGAGGCTTGAGTAGGTAAACAAAGCAGCCGGCAAGGAAGCTAAAACTGCATGGAGCCCACCACAGCTCAAGAGAGTGTTGTTTGCAATCCTAGTCTCTGATAAAACAGACTTTAAACCAACAAAGATCAAAAGAGACAAAGAAGGCCATTACATAATGGTAAAGGGATCAATTCAACAAGAAGAGCTAACTATCTTAAATATATATGCACCCAATACAGGAGCACTCAGATTCATAAAGTAAGTCCTTAGAGACCTACAAAGAGACTTAGACTCCCACACAATAATAATGGGAGACTTTAACACCCCACTGTCAACATTAGACAGATCCAAGAGACAGAAAGTTAACAAGGATATCCAGGAATTGAACTCAGCTCTGCACCAAGTGGATCTAATAGACATCTACAGAACTCTCCACCCAAAATCAACAGAATATACATTCTTCTCAGCACAACGTTGCACTTATTCCAAAATTGACCACATAGTTGGAAGTAAAGCACTCCTCAGCAAATGTAAAAGAACAGAAATTATAACAAACTGTCTCTCAGACCACGGTGCAATCAAACTAGAACTCAGGATTAAGAAACTCACTCCAAACTGCTCAACTACATGGAAACTGAGCAACCTGCTCTGGAATGACTACTGGGTACATAATGAAATGAAGGCAGAAATAAAGATGTTCTTTGAAACCAGTGAGAACAAAGACACAACATACCAGAATCTCTGGGACACATTTAAAGCAGTGTGTAGAGGGAAATTTATAGCACTAAATGCCCACAAGAGAAAGCAAGAAAGGTCTAAAATTGACACCCTAACATCACAATTAAAAGAACTAGAGAAGCAAGAGCAAACACATTCAAAAGCTAGCAGAAGGCTAGAAATAAGTAAAATCAGAGTAGAACTGAAGGAGATAGAGACACAAAAAAACCTTCAAAAAAATCAGTGAATCCAGGAGCTGGTTTTTTGAAAAGATCAATAAAATTGATAGACTGCTAGCAAGACTAATAAAGAAGAAAAAAGAGAAGAATCAGACAGACGCAATAAAAAATGATAAAGGGATAGATATCACCACTGATCCCACAGAAATACAAACCACCATCAGAGAATATTATAAACACCTCTACGCAAATAAACTAGGAAATCTAGAAGAAATGGATAAATTCCTGGACACATACACCCTCCCAAGACTAAACCAGGAAGAAGTTGAATCCCTGAATAGACCAAAACAGACTCTGAAATTGAGGCAATAATTCATAGCCTACCGACCAAAAAATGTCCAGGACCAGAAGGATTCACAGCAGAATTCTACCAGAGGTACCAAGAGGAGCTGGTACCATTCCTTCTGAAACTATTCCAATCAATAGAAAAAGAGGGAATCCTCCCTAATTCATTTTATGATGCCAACATCATCCTGATACCAAAGACTGGCAGAGACACAACAAAAAAAGAGAATTTTAGACCAATATCCCTGGTGAACATTGATGCAAAAATCCTCAATAAAACACTGGCAAACTGAATCCAACAGCACATCAAGAGGCTTATCCAACATGATCAAGTTGGCTTCATCCCTGGGATGCAAGGCTGGTTCAACATATGCAAATCAATAAACATAATCCATCATATAAACAAAACCAAAGACAAAAACCACATGATTATCTCAATAGATGCAGAAAAGGCCTTCAACAAAATTCAACAACCTTCATGCTATAAAGCCTCAATAAACTAGGTATTAATGAGACGTATCTCAAAAGAATAAGAGCTATTTATGACAAACCCACAGCCAATATCATACTGAATGGGCAAAAACTGGAAGCATTTCCTTTGAAAACTGGCACAAGACAGGGATGCCCTCTCTCACCACACCTATTCAACATAGTGTTGGAAGTTCTGGCCAGGGGCAATCAGGCAAGAGAAAGAAATAAAGGGTATTCAATCAGGAAAAGAGGAAGTCAAATTTTTTTTGACTTCTGTTTTGACCCTGTTTGCAGATGACATGACTGTATATTTAGAAAACCCCATTGTCTTAGCCCCAAATCTTAAGCTGATAAGCAACTTCAGCAAAGTCTCAGGATACAAAATCAATGTGCAAAAATCACAAGCATTCCTATACACTAATAACGGACAAACAGAGAGCCAAATCATGAGTGAATTCCCATTCACAATTGCTTCAAAGACAATAAAATACCTAGGAATCCAATTTACAAGGGATGTGAAGGACCTCTTCAAGGAGAACTACAAACCACTGCTCAACGAAATAAAAGAGGACACAAACAAATGGAAGAACATTCCATGCTCATGGTTAAGAAGAATCAATACTGTGAAAATGGCCATACTGCCCAAGGTAATTTATAGATTCAATGCCATCCCCACCAAGCTACCAATGACCTTTTCCACAGAATTCGAAAAAACTACTTTAAAGTTCATATGGAACCAAAAAAGAGCCTGCATTGCCAAGACAATCCTAAGCAAAAAGAACAAAGCTGGAGGCATCATGCTACCTTACTTCAAACTATACTACAAAGCTACAGTAAGCAAAACTGGTACCAAAACAGAGCTATAGACCAAGGGAACAGAATAGAGCCCTCAAAAATAATACCACACATCTACAACCATCTGATCTTTGACAAACCTGACAAAAGCAAGAAATGGGGAAAGGATTCCCTATTTAATAAATGGTGCTGGGAAAACTGGCTAGCCATATGTAGAAAGCTGAAACTGGATACCTTCCTTATACCTAATTCAAGATGGATTAAAGACTTAAATGTTAGACCTAAAACCATAAAAACCCTAGAAGAAAACCTAGGCAATACCATTCAGGACATAGGCATGGGCAAGGGCTTCATGAGTAAAACACAAAAAGCAATGGCAATAAAAGTCAAAATTGGCAAAGGGATCTAATTAAATGAAAGAGCTTCTACACAGCAAAAGAAACTATCATCAGAGTGAACAGGCAACCTACAGAATGGGAGAAAATTTTTACAATCTACCCATCTGACAAAGGGCTAATATCCAGAATCTACAAAGAAGTTAAATAAATTTACAAGAAAAAATCAAACAAACCAATCAAAAAGTGGCCAAAGGATATGAACAGACGCTTCTCAAAATAAGACATTTATGCAGCCAACAGACACATGAAAAAATGCTCATCATCACTGGCCATCAGAGAAATGCAAATCAAAACCACAATGAGATACCATCTCACACCAGTTAGAATGGCAATCATTAAAAAGTCAGGAAACAACAGATGCTGGAGAGGATGTGGAGAAATAGGAATGCTTTTATACTGTTGGTGGGACTGTAAACTAGTTCAGCCATTGTGGAAGACAGTGTGGGGATTCCTCAAGGATCTTGAACTAGAAATACCATTTGACCCAGCCATCCCATTACTGGTTATATACCCAAAGGGTTATAAATCATGCTGCCATAAAGACACATGCACACGTATGTTTATTGCAGCACTATTCACAATAGCAAAGACTTGGAACCAACCCAAATGTCCATCAATGATAGACTGGATTAAGAAAATGTGGCACATATACACCATGGAATACTATGCAGCCATAAAAAAGAGTGAGTTCATGTCCTTTGTAGGGACATGGATGAAGCTGGAAACCATCATTCTGAGCAAACCATCGCAAGGGCAGAAAACCAAACACCACACGTTCTCACTCATAGGTGGGAATTGAACAATGAGAACACTTGGACACAGGGTGGGGAACATCACATCTGGGGCCTGTCGTGGGGTGGGGTGAGGGGGGAAGGATAGCAGTAGGAGATATACCTAATGTAAATGACGAGTTAATGGGTGCAGCACACCAACATGGCACATGTATACATATGTAACAAACCTGCACGTTGTGCATATGTACCCTAGAACTTAAAGTATAATAATAAAAAAAAAACTTCAGAGTTTGAAGACAAGGCTTTCAAATTAACCCAATCCATTAAAGACAAAGAAAAAAGAATGAAAAATAATGAACAAAGCCTCCAAGAAGTTTGGGACTATGTTAAACATCCAAACCTAAGAATAATTGGTGTTCCTGAGGAAGAACAGAAATCTAAATGTTTGGAAAACATATTTGAGGGAATAATTGAGGAAAACGTCCCAGCCTTGCTAGAGATCTAAACATCCAAATACAGGAAGCTCAAAGAACACCTGGGAAATTCATTACAAAAAGATCATTGCCTAGGCACATAATCATCAGATTATCTAAAGTCAAGATAAAGGAAAGAATCTTAAGAGCTGTGCGGCAAAAATATCAGGTAACCTATAAAGGAAAAACCTATCAGATTAACAGCAGATTTCTAAGCAGAAACCCTATAAGCTAGAAGGAATTGGGGTCCTATTTTTAGCCTTCTTCGACAAAACATTTATGAGCCAAGAATTTTGTATCCAGCCAAACTAAGCTTTATAAATGAAGGAAAGATACAGTCTTTTCCAGACAAACAAATGCTGAAAGAATTTGCCACTACAAAGCCATCACTACAAGAACTGCTAAAACGAGCTCTAAATCTTGAAGGAATTCCTCAAAATACATCAAAATAGAGCCTCCTTATAGCATAAATCTCACAGGACCTATATAGCAACACAATAAATAAAAAACCCCGCAAGGCATTCAGGCAACAAGTGGCACGATGAGGAGAATAATATCTCACATCACAATATTAACATTGAATGTACATGGCCTAAATGCTCCACTTAAAAGATAAAGAATGGCAGGCAGAATGGATAAGAACTCACCTACCAAGTTTCTGCTGTCTTCAGGAGATTCGCCTAACATTCCTAACACGTAAAGACTCACATAAACTTAACGTAAAGGGAGGGAAAAAGACATTCCATGAAAATGGACACCAAAAGTGCAGGAGTAGCTATTCTTATAAAAGACAAAACAAACTTTAAAGCAATAGCAGTTAAAAAAGACAAAGAGGGACACCATATAATGATAAAAGAACTAGTCCAACAGGAAAATATCACAATTCTAAATATATAAGCCCCTAACTTTGGAGCTCCCAAATTTATAAAACAATTACTACTAGACCTAAGAAATGAGATCGATGGCAACACAATAATAAGTGGGGGACTTTAATACTCCACTAACAGCACTAGACAGGTCATCAAGACAGAGTCAACAAAGAAACAATGGACTTAAACTATACCTTACAACAAATGACTTAACAGATACTTAACAGAACATCCTACTTAACAACTGCAGAATATACATTCTATTCATCAGCACATGGAACTTTCTCCAAGATAGACCATATAATAGGCCACAAAACAAGTCTCAGTAAATTCAAGAAAATCAAAATTATATCAAGTACCCTCTCCGATCATAGTAGAATAAAATTGGAAATCAACTCCAAAAGGAACCCTCAAAACCAGGCAAACACATAGAAATTAAATAACCTGCTCCTGAATGATAATTGCATCAACAATGAAATCAAGATGGAAATGAAAAGATTCTTCGAACTGAGCAATAATAATGACACAACCTATAAAATCTTCTGGGATACAGCAAAAGTCGTGCTAAGAGGAAAGCTCATAGGATTAAATGTCTACATGAAAAAGTCTGAAAGAGCACAAATGGACAATCTATAGTCACACCTCACAAAACTGGAGAAACAAGAACAATCCAAACCCAAACCCAAGAGAAGAAAAGAAATAACAAAGATCAGAGCAGAACCAAATGAAATTGAAACAAAAACAATACAACAGCTAGATGAAACAAAAAGCTGATTCTTTGAAAAGACATATAAAATTGATAGAACATTAGCGAGATTAACCAAGAAAAGAAGAGAGACGATCCAAATAAGCTCAATTAGAAACAAAATGGGGGATATTACAACTGATATCACAGAAATACAAAAGATTATTCAAGGCTACTATGAACATATTTATGCATATAAAATAGAAAACCTAGAGGAGATGGATATATTCCAGGAAATATACAACCCTCCTAGATTAAACCAAGAAGATATTTGAATCTCTGAACAGACCAATAACAAGCAGTGAGATTGAAGGGTAATAAAAAGTTACCAACAAAAAAAAAAGCCCAGGACCAGACAGATTCACAGCTAAATTCTATCAGACATTCAAAGAAAAATTGATACCAATCCTATTAACGCTGTTCCACAGGATAGAGAAAGAAGGAATCCTCCCTAAATCATTCTATGAAGTCAGTATCACCCTAATACCAAAACCAGGGAAGGACAAAACAAGAAAAGAAAACTACAGACCAATATCCCTGATGAACATACATGCAAAGCCCCTCAACAAAATACTAGCAAACTGAATCCAACAACATATCGAAAAAGACGATCAAGTGGGTTTCATACCAGGGACACAGGGATAGTTTAACATATGCAAGTCAATAAATGTGATACACACCATAAACAAAATTTTTTTAAACATCACATGATCATCTCAATAGACACAGAAAAAACATTTGACAAAATCCAGCATCCATTTATTATTAAAACCCTCAGCAAAATAAACATAGAAGGCACATACCTTAAGGTAATAAAAGCCATCTATGACAACCCACAGCCAACTTTATACTGAATGGGGAAAAGTTGAAAGCATCCCCTCCAAGAACTGGAACAAGACAAGGATGTCCACTTTCACCACTTCTATTCAACATAGTTCTGGAAATCCTAGCCAGAGCAATCAGACAAGAGAAAGAAATAAAAGGCATCCAAATCCATAAAGAGGAAGTCAAACTATCACTGTTTGCTGATGATATGATTGTATACCTACAAAACCCTAAAGACGCATCCAAAAAGCTCCTGGAACTGATAAATGAATTCAGCGAAGTTTCAGAATACAAAATTAATGTACACAGATCAGTAGCTCTGCTATACACCAACAGCGACCATGCTGAGAATCAAATCAAGAACTTGACCACTTTCACAATAGCTGCAAAAAAATAAAATACTTAGGAATATACCTAACCAAGGACATGAAAGACCTCTATAAGGAAAACTATAAAACACTGCTGAAGAAAATCATAGATGACACAAACAAATGGAAACACATCTTGTGCTCATGGGTGGGTAGAATCAATACTGTGAAAATGGCCATACTGCCAAAAGCAATCTACAAATTCAATGCAATTCCCATCAAAATACCACCATCGTTTGTCACAGAGCTATAAAAAAAATCCTAAAATTCATATGAAACCAAAAGAGAGCCCTAATAGCCAAAGCAAGACTAAGCAAAAGGAACAAATCTGGAGACATCACATTACCCGACTTTGAACTATACTATAAAGTTGTAGTCACCATAACAGCATGTAACTGATATAAAATATGCACATAGTCCAATGTAACAGAATACAGAATCCTGAAATAAAGCCAAATATTTACAGCCAACTGATCTTTGACAAAGCAAACAAAAACATAAAGTGGGGAAAGGACACCCTATTCAACCAATGGTGCAAGCCACATGTAGAGGAATGAAACTGGGTTCTCATCTCTCTCTCACCTTATACAAAAATCAACTCAATATGGATCAAAGGCTTAAATCTAAGACCTGAAACCATAAAGATTCTAGAAGATAACATAGGAAAAACACTTTCAGACATTGGCTTAGGCAAAGACTTCATGACCAAGAACCCAAAAGCAAATGCAACAAAAACCAAGATAAATAGATGGGACTTAATTAAACTAAAGAGCTTCTGCACAGCAAAATAAATAACTAGCAGAGTTAACAGACAACTCACAGGGTGAAAGAAAATCTTCACGATCTATGCATCTGACAGAGAACTAATATCCAGAATCTACAAAGAACTCAAACAAATCAGCAAGAAAAAACAAACAATCCCATGAAAAAGTGGGCTAAGGACACGAATAGACAATTCTCAAAATAAGATAAACAAATGGCAAACAAGCATATGGAAAAATGCTGAACATCACTAATTATCAGGGAAATGCAAATCAAAACCACAATGCAATACCACTTTACTCCTGCAAGAATGGCCATAATCAAAAAACCAAAACATAAGAGATGTTGGCATGGATGCACTGAAAAGGGAGCACTTTTACACTGTTGGTGGGAATGTAAACTTGTACCACCGCTATGGAAAACAGCGTGGCAATTCCTTAAAGAACTAAAGTAGATCCAGCAATCCCACTACTGGGTATCTACCAAGAGGAAAAGAAGTCATATGAAAAAGATACTTGCACATGCATGTTTATAGCAGCACAAATTGGAAGTGCAAAAATATGGAACCAGCCCAAATGCCCATCAGTCACTGAGTGGATAAAGAAAATGTGATATATATATATATATATACACATACATATATATATACCATAAAAGGCTACTTAGCCATTAAAAGGAATGAAATAATAGCATTTGCAGCAACCTGGATGGAATTGGAGACTATTATTGTAAGTGAGGTGACTCAGGAATGGAAAACTAAACATTGTATGTTCTCACTCATATGTGTGAGCTAAGCTATGAGGACACAAAGCCATAAGAATGATACATTGGAATTTGAGGACTTGGGGGAAAGGGTGGGGGGGTGGCGAGGGATAACAGACTACACATTGGGTACAGTGTTCACTGCTTGGGTGATGGGTGCACCAGAAACTCATTAATCACCACTAAAAAACATATTCATGTAACTAAACACCACGCGTTCCCTGAAAACCTATTGAAATAAAAAAATTAAAAACAAAAAAGTCTACTGAGAAGGCAGTAATTGTGCCACTATTGTTGGCTGCTCCATAGGTCATTAATAGTGCCCTATGCTGTTGATGTAATTGTTTGCAAATATATAGTTGCTGTTTTAATTTAGTGATAGTCAATTGTCTACAATTTATGATTATACAAGGGTATACCATATATTTTTAAACTTAATGTGGGCTATAATTGCAGGCATTAAATAATAGTAAAAACTATCCAGAGGAGGAGAAAAGGATGAGGAACCTTTTTTAGTTCCGTTCCACCAGTATTTATCAGCAAGCTGTACCAGATATTGTTGTGGGGATGAGTGGTGGGCAGGCCACAAAAGGATAATATGGGGCACTTGAATTCAAAGAAATTAGCTTGTTTTCAGGAAGAAAATACATAGTCACCTAAAATAAAGTGCTGCTGCTATCAGGCAGTGCCTGATTGTGTGCCAAAATGCAATGTGCAGAAAAGAAATTCTGCTAAGTACAAAGAAAGGAAAGACCCTTCGAAGTGGAGGAGCTGAAAAGGCTTTTGGAGAAGAGGGAAATAACATACATCAAGTGCCTACTTTGTGTCATAAAGTTAAGCTTTGGCTTGTTAGGTCATTAACAGCCTTTGAAGGTAGATACTGTTATGTCAAGCTTAGGAAAGTAAAGTTAAAAAGATTAAATATTCTATATTCCTTGAATACCAGAGCCAAGATTCGAACCGTCTCCTGGAACCACTCCAGTAAGGTTTTGGCCACATTGGGCTGGATTCTTTGGAAGACCTAGAGCTCATTATATTTTTGAGAGAATTTATGCTACCCATTTTCTACAGCTTCTCAGATCCAACTAGAGCATTTGTTTTTCAAAGTATCATTAGCCCTGCAGAACTTAGTCATCTGATGTCTTTCCTGGAGTGCAGTAGGAATTGGCAATGCTGAGAATCACAGTTTGGATTATACTTCTGGGAATAAGAAGCATTTATTATAAAGAATTTCAAATTGAATTCTCAGGGGCTTCTCCACTTTGCTATATCTTTTCAAAAATTTCTGCATTTTGAGTCCCTTAAGGTGGGAAATCAGGGTGGGCAGGGTACTTTACTAGATTTTCTTACTCTCAATACTCATATCTTCTCCAGACAGACTCACAGCCATAAAGATTAATTACTGAGTTTCTTATATTTGCCTGGATGGTATACAGGTCATACACTACGGTAAATAGCAGTTTGATGAAGAACAAAGACTCATCGGGGCCATTAAAATATGCTCACTAGCTTTCTGACATAGGAAAACAAATTACACAGCAGCAGTTACAAACATCAAGTTTGAAACATCAAGTTCTCACCATTGAGAACTGGTGGCTTTATCATACACATATCACAGTCCACAGGAAAGTTTCCCTGGGAATTAATTAGGCCCATTGGCATAATATAATGGCAATATTTTACAGTCATAAAACACTTGAGTTTGAAATGTTAAAGTGGCAGAAGAGATTTAAAATAAGACAAAAGAGAGATGGAAAGAAATGCATCAACTTCACGTTGAGCTGGGGCCTGCCTTATTGGAGATTTGATTTGAAACTCCAAAACAGTGACCAAAACCAAACCCAAGATATTTGTTGTTTAAATGAGCTATAGCATGTGTTTGCAGGTATTTCTGAAGGTAGTTTTATTGAAATATGGTTTTTAACACCTGCCTGGAAAGTTTTATGGTAAAAACAAACTTAAGACTGGTTAGAAACCTACATAAACACTCACGCACAATTTGGCAAATGCAGCTAAATCATTTGTGTTTGGAATAGTTCTTTTATAGTAAAGGATGATAAATGATTCACTTTTCCACTGTTATTTTGAGGAGTGTAGAAATAGCATTAGACTTAAGGAAAACCTAGTTATGAGTGCTGGAGTCACTTATTCACATTCAAGAAATTATTCTGATAAGCCTTCAAACCAGCCAAGAGAATTTATTCCCCCAATGACCAGGACTATTAAAGCTAGGTAGGAGTGGAACGCTTACACCTGTGAATGGTTAATCTAGCCACTAATTCAAAGAGTCCTGGGTTGCCACAAAACGGCATTAAAATGTTGATTATTTTATGGCTTGTCCAAATGCCCAATTCCCAAAGCAATTGTTATAATTTGCACAAAAAAGAAGAAAGCTCCGGGAAAAGACTATCCATCTTTTAACATTATCCACAAGGGTCTGGTTCTGACTGCAGACATAAAACAAACAGAAGTATCTAGCTCAGGCAATTAAAATGTCCTTGTTTTCCATTAAACAAAAATGTGTTCGTTTGTGAGTGACTCCAAAAGGAAGACTTAGAAGTAATTGTCATAGTTTGCTTTGGTAAGAGCTCTAGATTTAGTAATGATATTCCAATAACTCCAAGAATAAATCTTCTGCAACTGTCATTTTTCCAATCCATTTACTATCAAATATTCACGAAATGTAAGTAGTAAAAACGTATCAGTACCAGCAAGTAAAATTTGCTTTTTATTTGCTAACAGGTGAAATAGGTAAAATAGAACCACAGAAACTAGCAGAAATATTAGAACTGGGATAATCTCAGAGTCTCTCATTTTAAAGATGAGAAAACTGAGGCCCAAAGATGTTAAGTGATGTTGGTTACGTTATACTGCAAATTACAAACAGAACAAAAATTAGCACCCAAGATTTCTGACTTTCCATCTACTGTGCTTGTCCCTATGCTGGGCTGTTTTAGCATTAATAGTTCACGGCCAGAACTTGTTAGTTTTGGCTTTAGGAAGAAATTGGAAGTTCCTACAGGGACAGAAGGAGTACACTGGTGAAACCAAAGTGACTCAATGACTAGATTTGTACCTTGGTTAAGAATTTATATTCTGAATATTCCATGTCTAGTATCTGAACAAATTTGAAGTCTTAAAGCTTAACCCACATTTTTTCCACCTAATGAATAAATCAGTGAGAAAGATCAGTGGGTCCCCGGGCCCCACTGGAAATTCAGCTGCTGTCAGAAAACTGTATTGTGTGCTCACCTCACCTGCTATGTGCCCTCTGTAATCCCCGCTCTTTGCCCTGTCTCTCTGCCTGCCTTGTTTTATCTGCTTTCTAGTTTCAAAGCCTTACGTGCAGCCCAGCATGAGAGTTTTCACAATCCATTCTGCCTCAATCAGATTCTGTCCAGCAAGTCATTTATCTCCTGATGTGGCAACAAATCCTGCCACTGACCTATATTCAGTGTCATGTTCTCATAATGATCAATACCAACATTCACAGCTGGAAGGAACATCTGCCATGGAAGTAGTATTGAAAAGGTCAAGACTTATTCTTGGGAGACCTATTCCTTTTACTTTTTTATTTTTGTTTTTTAAACTAGTTCACTGTGGTTGTTTCTAAACAAGTGTGAGCTTCTTGAAGGCAGCACTCACAATTTTTGGTATTTTTTTTTTTTTTTTTTTAGTAGTTTAATAGCAAGCACTGAATGAGACATCTAATATCTTCTAAGAATTGTTTTCGAATAAATTTTCAAGAGATGTGAGTACTGAAATAATACAACCGCACAGAATCCTGGATGATGAGGAATACTTGGGCTGTTTGAGTGTAAATCTCGATTTTAGTGTCACACCAAATTTTTGGCATCTGTCTTAAGAAATCTCTGTGGTAAGTCTGAACATCTGCAGCACAACCTGGCCAACAACAGGAATTTTCAGAAATTTCTTACTGGGAGAAAAGCCACACTTATTTTAACCTACTGTTTGCTCTTTAAAGAGTTTCCATTTTTTCCCTTTGTTTAAATAGCAATAAGTCTCTACACAGCCATAAATTATTTGACCAAATCTGGTTATGAATTTTATGCTCACTTCTGATTTTGAAATGTATCAATTTAGGAAAGCTTTTTAAAAAACAAGTTACCCAATATATTGTAATAGGATATATGAGGAACAATAAAATCTGAGATCAGCCAGGTGTGCAATTTTTAAACATAAAATTGAAGAGATACTAAAAATAAAAAATAATTGTTATGGTTATTTAAAACTAATCAATCAAGATTTTTATTAGTTTCTTATTTTTTATTTTTATTTATTTAATTTTTTGAAATTTCATATTTCTTGACCTAAAATATTATAGTATTCTGTCTCTATTTGTTTGCATACAATGAAGATGCTTATGAAATACTGTCTAAAGATTTCCATTCACGGTAACAGTGGTCAGCTTCTGGATATGTGCAGAAACCAGTGTTAATGAGAGAAAAAAATAAGAAGGGTTTTTTTTTTTTTATATTAACAACAATACATTTAACCACTTGGTCTTTGGAAGATGTAGGATGGAGGAAGGCCATCTATTAGTATTCAGGGAAAAGGACAGGTATATTGCTTCTAATTTTTCCTTTGAGGTTGTTTGCCAGACTAATTAATGTTAGAGGCAGAAAGGGGTAATAGGCCTAATAGAAAACTCACCATAATGGATGGGGTGGTTTGTAGGCTTATCTGTAAATCATAGAACTCTGGAAGGGAATGTGGCTGGAACCCTCTACTAGCCAAGTCACCCTGTGAATTGAACTGAAAGTGCTTTATTTCTAAAGAATAACAATAACTAGGTTGCTATAAAAAACCTTTCTGAATGTGATTTTGAGAGAGGGCATATATTATCTCATCTCTAGAGAAATGACTAGAGGCCTAGGTCAAATGACTGAAGTCAGTAATGGCAGTAGCAAGAGACAAGAATAGGACCAGCCAAAGAAGGTGGCCAATTCAGTTTCCATTTTTGCACAGTGCAGAGAAATACTGATGATCTACCGCTGGCATGGAGGTAGTACTGCTAAAGACAACAGCCCCTGGCCAGAAGGCTTCAGAGTTACAATTTTTTAACTAAAGAAAATGTGAGCTTATTTTGTAGTGATAGTATAGAACCAAATATGTCCATGCACAATTCTCTAGTCACTCTTCTCCTGCCATAGTGACTGAGGAAACCATGTGTTCTAGAATATGCAACTAAAAGAGAAGGCGCTATCATCTTGAGTCCCCAAGGGACTGTGTAGAACAAAGACCATTGATAACCTGAAACATACATAGAGTATAAGTAAAAAATTAATCATTATGTTAGACCAATGGAATTTCTAGGCTAATTTACTATGCAATATAGCTGAATTTATCCTGATAGTAACAGATAAGTAGGTTCAAAACTGAATATACTCTTTGATTTGCTTCTTTTCATTTTCCAAAGTATTGTGAACATTGTTCAGTCTCTTGAAATATTGATATGAATTATTCTTAGATTCAGACAGCTACAGGACATTTTAGTATGGCATGGTAGAAAAATATAAGCCATTGAGTTAATGTATGTGTTTCTACTTATATTTTTGTTTCATGCTGCATTTCAATCTCCATCAAGCATGAGTTAGATAAATTTATCTCGAACATCAGCTTGGAAAAAGCCAGATTTTATAAGATGTTAAGTTCTATTTTATCTTGGGGAGAAATTTGTCAGTAATACTTAAAGTTTACAAATACATAGCCTATTATTCCACAAATCTTAACAGCACACGAATGGTCAAGGGAAAAAGTTCAAAAATGACCAGTGCAGTTTATGTTTTAGCCAAGAATGTTGGAGACCACCTAAATGCCTTTCAATAGAGAAGTAGCTTACTAAAGTATGTATATCCATTTAGCAGCCAATAAGAAGAACATGATTTATATAAATATATTGAAATGAAAGATTGTTCATGATATATGTTGTATAAATAAAGCAAGTTATAGGACAACATATGTTGTTCATCTCATTTTTTGCTAAGCATTATAAATCGTGTTTAGACATGCATAGAAGTGGTTGAAAGGATACACATCAACCTTAAAAGTGCTTACACTTGGTGAGTGGGTAGGAAGAGTTGATATAGACTGGCTTTTTACTTCACATACTTCTATGTCATTTGATTTCCTCTTTACAATGAGCATATATTCTTTATGTGAAACAACTAAAGCAATTTAAATAAAGACTGAAATTAATTCTTTTTTTGTGACACTGAATTCTTTATTTAAAAAATTTTTTGAATACACAGTACCTCCTCTTCTATTTTTAGGAAGAAGTTATAATGAGTTTTAAATATCTCAATTCTCAAAAACAATAGTCTTTTCAAAAATAAGACTTGATTACCAGAAACAAGTAATATGTAGTTACATAACCATTTTCATATCACTACTCATATCCATTATTTACCAATTCATCTTTGATGTGATTTGGAAATAATTAAGCAGTCACTAGACACCTGTTTTAGAATCTGAAGAAATTATTATCCACCACAGGAGTCTAACGATATATATATTTGCATATATTTAAAATTTCATAAGGGAAAAATTAATAAACTATTCTAGTTACTTTATACCAAATATTGATATTCCTAGTCTAAACAACAAGGATTAAGATCTTTCTCCAGGTGAACTGTTGACTATATAAAAGCTATTTCCAGCACTTTCTTCTGGGGATTAAAAATGCTTTATTTCCCTGCTGGCTAAAATGATAAGTTACATATTACATATTACAAGTAAGTCCTTCAGAAGTGAATATTAATTCCTTAAGAGAACAACCATAAAATGTATTTTCTAAAAATTATCTTAAAAACTGAAAACAATCCTTCTCTTTAAAACCTATAGCATTAATCCCTAGTTGACCAAAAAAAAAAAAAAAAAAAAATCGGAAGGGCACGATTTTCAATGATCTAAGCATGCATAAATAAGGAGGTGAATATATCACCATCTTAATAGAATTTGGCAAACCAGAAGAATGACCTAAAAATAAATAAATAAAAAAGAAGAGTATACATTATCTTCTAAGTATGAAAGTCTAATTCTGTAGGTCTATGTAGCAAACAGTGCCCCACGAGGGAAGGAGGAGGCAAGTAGCATATTCCTATATACATTTTCTTGATATTCTGGCTGACTTTCAACAATACTTTATACATTACAGATAAATATTCTTTTTTTTTTTTTTTTTTGAGACAGAGTTTCGCTCTTGTTGCCCAGGCTGGAGTGCAATAGCGCAATCTCAGCTCACTTCAACCTCTGCCTCCTGGGTTCAAGCGATTCTCCTGCCTCAGCCTCCTGAGTAGCTGGGGATACAGGCATGCACCATCATGCCTGGGTAATTTTGTATTTTTAGTAGAGATGGGGTTTCTCTATGTTGGTCAGGCTGGTCTTGAACTCCCGACCTCAAGTGATCCATCTGCCTCGGTGTGAGCCATGGTGCCCAGCCGAAATATTCTTTTTATTATTACAAGCCATTCATTAATTGCCCTCTGTAGAGCAATGACTCAGATAAATGCCTTATGACTTTTAATAATGTAACTTACATATAAATTAAATCTAAGTGCAAGGAGTTTTTAATAATTCCCAGATTCTAGAGAGTGTTGTTAATCTGATTATGAATTTTGAATGTTTGTGCTTCTGTATTTTAGGATATTTCATCGTATTTTCTTCTCTTTAAGCCATAAGATGTACCAAAATTATTTCATTTTCCCCTACTTTGCTTTGTTTCATTTAGTTTACTTTATGGTATTTGTATGTAGAGAGAGAGGTATGTTAAAATATTGTTATAAAAAACTCAATTACTCTATAGTATAGCATTGTTAATCTTTGACCCAGTATATTAATTCCTTTGGTGAATAAATGTCACCAGTCATTTCTTTATAAAAGCATTTTAGTAAGAGGACCAGCAATACGGAGAGAGATTTCTCTCTAACCCCCAGAAAAATATCAAGTCAAACAGTAGTGTAGAGCAGTTATGTAAAATATGAAAATACATAATTTGCAGCTGCAATTTTTCATATTAAAAGCAGTTTAAAACTATGAGTAATTCAAAGACTTTCTGTCTTGGTTAAACAGGCCAGCTAATAAAACTGACAGAGATCACTGTGAGAACTTATGTATATCTAGTCAAGATAGAGCAAAAATGCTTATAATTTTTTAAAAGTGGCAATTGTTAACTAGCAGTACATAAACAGTGACCACAATTTGGTGGCTGGCCATGGCTTTAGTTTTTTTCAAGTTATTTCTATAGCAGACATATTTTTGAAGTCTACCCATCCCTGAGTTCAGCCATTATACTTTTAGAGTGTAAAATTATATGCCCTTAATTAACAACACGTACAAAGCTACAAAATGTCATCTATACAGATTAAAAACAATTTTAAAGTATTATTTACCAATTATTGATTGAATGGTTTTACTGGGGTACATATTTCAAACGTTTCAGCCAACTGGCTTTTAGTTTTAAGCCCAAATTGATTCATAAATTCACTGCAGGGTATTTCAAAAAGAGTGCAACAATAAGGCATGAGTAAAAATAACATTGTAGTAGGAACAGATTTTGCATATGTGAAAAGGTAATTTACAAAAATACATTAATCTGTTTTTAAAAAGAACTTAGTTGTAGTATCATTAACTCACATGGCACTGAGAATTGGACCTTTCAACAATTTTTTTTCTATAGTAAATTTTATCTAGCTGTAAGCAAAGTCTTTTCAACAACAACAAAACAAAACTCTCCAGGAAAACCTATATGGCTGTGTGAGACAAATAAGCAAACACACCACTTGATAGCGATTTTTGCCAAAATTTTAAAATAAAAATGTCCACACTCTTTCCTTAAAACATTAAGCCTCTGTCAAAAATGTATTTCTTATTTTTGGGTACAGGATTAAAGGACAAGATGATACTTACGAGTAAAGAAAGTTTACAAGACAAAACTTAACAAAAGTTTTTCAATAAAAGTATTTTAACATTCAAACTTGACTTATAACAAAAGAAACAAGATTGCAAACAAAAATGTTTATGTGTTTTCCAAACATAAATAAATGAAATAGTGTTTAGGCAGTAGGGCTCATGCTGATGGCTAGCAGGAAGTTAACAAAGTGTAACCTACTTGGAAAAAAATCTTTAAGGTGCAAATAACAAGCCCAAATTATGGACTGCAGTAATTTAATCATCACTGCCATTTTTCTTACTTCCAAAATAAAGCCTTGATTAAACCATTCATACCCTATATTACTCATACCTTTACTTCAGAGATTGAAGAACTATATACGACAAATGAATTTATTTTCACCATAGGGATGACATACTGTACCTCTCTGCCAACATTACTTGAAAATCTCCCATGTCAAAACAACTTGACAGCAGATATAAACTATTAAATAAATACGCAATGAGCTTTCATTGCAGTCCTTTAAAGACGCATGATAATTCATGCTGTTAACCCTAGGATCACAGTGCATAGAATCCAAATACAAACAGTTGGGGAGACTTTTAAAGTAATGTTGGATCCCTCACTTTATTTATATTCCCACTGTAACTGATAAGTTCATTTCATAGGCCCTATCATGCATTAATCATTGAGTGGCAGGCGTTAATGAAAATTTTTCCTGTTACAACGTTCATTGCCGGCAATGAACATACCAAAACTGCCAAGGAAGTCATTGTTATTGCACAATACGTGAGGACCTGGAGCTTTTCCAAAAGCTTAAAAAAAAAACAAAAATGGAATTATGTTTGACATTCCCTGACACCTGCATTAATACTGTATGACTAATAAAAGCATGTCAGTTGCCCGGACTGAATCAGTGATCAACATGTGCCCAGAATGCACACGAGTAAAAATGCAGTAAAAGGAAGTAGTCTTCATTGCTTATAGGTAACTTCCAGTCAAAGACTGAATGATCAAAGTGCTCATTTTCTCAGTAGGACTATCTTCTGCTAGAAGGATCATAACAGTGGCATCAATAAGTATCATCATGATACCACCATTTTGTTTTCTTTGGATTCTTGTTACGTGTTCGCACATAAAAAGAATTATCTGGTGGTCGTCTCTTTTCTTTGCGGCTGGAAAGCATGCTAATAATGCTAAGAGAAACGGATTGGACTGAGAGCGCTGGGAACCAGTCTTCCGTTAGAATGGATAAACAGGTATGACCATTGCTATAGTCATGAGGATGAACAGGAATATTTTCACCAGTAAACATGACTGCGTAATCGAATTTTGAACACTCTTTTCATTTAAAGTTATCCCAGGAGGTGGGTCATTTTGCAAAGCCAACAGTTCTTTCTATAGTCGTTAAGACTGAAATAATTCTTAACCAACAACAGAAACGCAACACTTTGGCATAACGTACCTCAGTCTAGAAATAAAAGATATTGGTCTGAAAAGAAAATTATACTGCTTTTTTTTTTTTGAGACAGAGTCTCACCCTGTTGCCTAGGCTGCAGTTCAATGGCGTGGCTCACTGCAACCTCTGCCTCCCGGGTTCAAGCAATTCCCCTGCCTCAGCCTCCTGAGTAGCTGGGACTACAGGCACGCACCATCACGCCCAGCTAATTTTTTGTATCTTTAGTAGAGACAAGGTTTCACCATGTTGGCCAGGCTGGTCTCGAACTCCTAACCTCGTGATCCGCCCACCTCGGCCTCCCAAAGTGCTGGGATTACAGTGCCCGGCCTTAGATTTAAAATTTAATGCAGGAATAGAAAACCAAATACTGCATGTTCTCCCTTATAAGTGGGAGATCAACAGTGAATACACACGGTCATAAAGATGGAAACAACGCTGGAGCCTGCTAGAGGGGAAGGCAGAGAGAGGAGCAAGGATTGAAAAACCACCTATTGGGTACTATGCTCACTAGCTGGGTGACAGGATCATTTGTATTACAAACTTCAGGGACATGCAATTTATCCATGTAGAAAACATGTACATGTACCCTCTGAAATGAAAAAGTTGAGAAAAAATATTTATGATTTAAGTCCAAGTGGGGGACTAGTTGAGGGCGACTAGTAAATGTCTGCTAATTATGGCCTCTCTAAGCTTAACCATATATACAAATGACACTGTGCTGGTAAAGTATTGACTTGGAAAATAAAGTGAGTCATAGGTAAAATGAATTTAAAATGATAGCCCCAAATGAAATAATATTATGGAAAACAGTTCCATAAGTCTAGCTTGTTCAATACTTTATAATGTGAAATAGAATACTTAAAATAGCCACAATCTTTGACACAATCAAATAACCAACAAATTCTGCCAATTTGGGCTTCCTAAAATTCTCTTGGGGGCCAAAATCATCCATTTTGTATGGACATGTAGCTATACAGTTAATGCCAAAGATCCGGGGCTTTTTTCCTGCAAATTTTTACTTTTGGTGACTGAATGGAAATGTCATTTACTACTCTTTGAAAAGTAAGATTTTCATGGACATCTTGCTCTTTATGATTTCAAGAAGCAGATAAATATTCTTCATGAACTGTTTTAACGATATAGCAATCCAGAAAAAAGATTTGATATCACAAAGAAGTGATTCTATTCTAAAATTTCATTTTGAATTTTCTGGTCACAGTGTTGTAGGGAGACATGGTTAAGTATTAAAATGAAGCACTTGCTTAAACCAAAGGGGATTTCCCAATCAGAAGTGAAAGCCTCCTGATACTCTGCTGCAGGCGTGTGATACTGCAGCCCTTCTCTAAGTGCATATCTCACATTCAAAGTCATTTCTCCATGCCTGTCAAGTGAACTGAACCCCCTGATTGTCTGTCTAGGACAATGATCCATTTCTAATGTATGAGGCTACAGTTTTTGAACTCATAAACTGTAAACTGTATTAAATAAACTGTCTCCTGATTGATGAGTGCTGCTCTTATAGGCTAATTTCTCATCTAAACAGTGATATGAAAATTCTTGCTAAAGGGTTGGTGACAGGACTAAACGGGGGTAATAGCAGACTTAATCAAGAAAGACAAATGGGATTCATTAACAATTGGCACTCAGCAGACAGTCTTCAGAGAGTTCTCAGCAAATCTCATTGGTCCAATCGAAAATAATTGTGTGCTGCTTTTATCACTGAATGCAGAACAAGGCCAGTGAAAAATTCTATTGGCGATATTAAGTAGAATTCAAATTCAGATTGAATTTTGTGCCAGGCAGCCCATCTCTGGATGAGAGGAATGGAGGGGGAAAAATCGTGGCTTTCATGCTGGGATTTTTTTTCTCTGATTGATCAGTTTTCCCATATTGCTCATTCCACTCCGGTATCTTAATCAACTGGATCTTGCCCTAACTGGCAGGGATGTCTATGCCAGAGGCATCTGGTCTCTGGCTGGCTTAAGAATTGGCACATGGTTTATTTTGTCCAAGCTTGCTGAGCTCCACTTCCAGTAATGCCTGTCTTATTGAGCTGTTTAGATTTGGCTTGTGCGGTAGAGATGGCTAACTCTCTACAGAGCATGCTCCCCTTCCGCAGTATAGAGTTTCCTAGGAAGTTCCTTCTAAATCAGGAGCTATGTTTCCCAGTCCCCCTGCATTTACGTGAGGGAAGTGTGACTAAGTTGTTGCCAGTGGTTTCCAGGCCAAAGAAATGCATGCCATTTCCAGACCTGTCATGTAATACTTTCACACTTAGTCTTTCACCCTCTATTTTTCCGATCTGTCAGCCAGAATTAGAGGATCCAGCAGATCCAAGCCACTTGTAAATGATGAAGCCACAGACAGAAGGAACATGAGTCATGTGTGGGAAGAGTAGTGGATTTTACGTGAAGGAGAAATAGTTCTCACGTTACACCACTGAGAATTAGGGGTTTATTTGTTGTAGCATCTAACTTTACTTTGATTGAGGCAGCTAGTTTTAGGTCTGCCTTTAGACCTATTGGCTTTGGTGACCTTACTTCTTTTTTTTCGGAGTCTTGCTCTTATCACCCAGGCTAGAGTGCAATGGCAAGATCTCGGCTCACTGCAACCTCTGCCTCCCGGGTTCAAGCAACTCTCCTGCCTCAGCCTCCCGAGTAGCTGGGATTACAGGTGCCCACCACTACGCCCAGTTAATTTTTGTATTTTTAGTAGAGACAGGGTTTCACCATGTTGGTCAGGCTGGTCTTGAACTCCTGACCTCGTGACCCACCCACCCTGGCCTCCCAAAGTGCTGGGATTACAGGCGTAAGCCACCGTGCCTGGCCGTGACCTTACTTCTTCTTCTTCTTCTTTTTTTTTTTTTTTTTTTAGATAAGAGTCTCGCTCTGTTGCCCAGGCTGGAGTGCAGTGGTGCGATCTCGGCTCACTACGAGCTCTGCCTCCTGGGTTCAAGCCATTCTCCTGCCTCGGCCTCCAGAGTAGCTGGGACTACAGGCGCCCGCCACCACGCCTGGCTAATTTTTTGTATTTTTAGTAGAGACGGGGTTTCACTGTGTTAGCCAGGATGGTCTCGATCTCCTGACCTCGTGATCCACCCACCTCAGCCTCTCAAAGTGCTGGGATTACAGGCGTGAGCCACTGTGCCCGGCCATTACTTCTTCACTGACCTCCTTAGCTTTTCATTTTGTGTATAGTTGGGCTTTAAGGCATGTATACCCTTCTGGCTTGGGCTTGTGAATCTAAGCTCCATTTTTGGATGAGGATTTCCCATTGGCCTGCTTCTCCCCAGAGCCCATTCTCAGGTACCCAGGTACAATGTGTGCCCCACCCCACCCCAAACTGTCCGTGAGAAAAATGAGATTGGACACACACAGTTGAAGCCAATTAGCATCTTATTTTTAGTTTTTTTTTTTTTTTAAATCTGTAGCATCAATAGGTTATACAGGAATTTTGTGGAAATAGTTCCCTATCTGGTCAGATTAAGGGGAAGCAGCAACTGCGGCCCAGAAGTTTTAAATGCTTCTTAACCCGCTCTCCTCTAGGCTGCACTTCTGGGGTTATTGGGCTGACAACAGCTGGACTATTCTGAGACCCTTACTATGGCAGATGTTGTTGTGGCCTGCCCATATTCTTTCAACTCCCACTGTTCCATTACACATCAATGGTGTCTACTGCAAGATACTGCTATTCTCCTCCTCCGCGTTTTATCTTGACAAGTGTGAAGTGCCCCTGAGGGCAGGCTGTAGCCCATGACAGATGAGGGTTAGGGGATTAAAAACGCAGCCTCCTTGTCCCTCAGTAGGGGATAACTCTGAGGCATGCTCTACGTTGTCTCTCGCAGTGCCTAGTGGGGCTGAGCCTCAACTGCCAGCCAGCTATAATGCACATGTCATGGTCTCCCTTCCCTTCTACGTTTTAGTTCCCTATTTCTCTACTGGGGCTTCCTAAGATTACCACCCAAATGAACTACTTGTGCTCAAATCCTTGTTGCTAGATCTGCTTTTGGGGAATCCAGCCTAAGACACTGACAGGCTTCCTTTTCATTTTAGGGATTATGACGTCAGCTATTTTTGAACATGAGCCAATCAACTGATGGGAAGTAGCTGTTGATCTCTGATGTAGTGAATTATAATCTGCTAAATAGGAGAAGTAAAAATAGCTGATATATAAATTTGATATATAAATTAGTATGCTGCATTAAAGCTAATTAAAGCTGAGAAATATATAGAAATAATTTTTTGGTGTATGTGGACACCGTGAGAGCTGTAATCACAGATACATTTCATCTAGTTGAAGCAGCTTCAGAAAATGTGGTCACTCCATCTGTTTTTTTCTGCTCTCTTTGAGGGTTCAACTGTATTGTTCTAGATATGACATCAAGGGACATTATGGCCACTCTACACTTGAGGATAAAAATTTCCATTTGAAGAACAAGTTACCTGCACCTGGCAGGTGCAGTGACCTGGCAGCTGCCTCAGAAGTGGCAGCTCTTGCCGCCAGCTCTGTTCTGATCTATTTCTATTTGCATGCTTCTGCAAGTCATACTGCCTAGTGGATATGCCAGTGTGGCTGGGTAATGGCTTTTATCCTTCCTACAATCTCTCAGGTGCCTTATACCCCCAAATAAATACCCAATCTTAATAATAATTGTGTGCTTGCTAGGATAATATATCAAGTCATTTAACATACATACAAAAATAAATATAAAAACAAGTGAAAACATTAGGCTTGTTATCCATTGCGGTTTTAGCACTGGATCTCTCCAAGCTTTAGCAAGTCCATCTCTCCATGTACTTTCTGCAGCTAGCTGCCATGGAGCCCTTCCGAATAAGAAATTCTGGAGCTGTTTCAACTCTAGGTACAAATAGAGCCACAGCATGAGTGAGTGGCATGAACAAGTTTCACCCTAACTTCGTACCCTCTCCAAGATCTTTGTGCTTTCAACTGCCTCTTCCCACACATTTGGCGGCCTCCCTCCAAGGCTTTATGCGAGCCATATTTCCCATGCCTCTCCCACCACTAGATGATTGGGAGAGTGAAATATGAGTCTAGCCACAGAAGATAACATAATCTTTAAATTTTCAGCAAAAGCAGGTGATAGCATATCTTTGCCCTTCAGACACCTGAGGTGACTCTAGCCACACCCCCCTCAACCTCTCTAGGACCCATAATAATGAGTAAGTGGAGTGGAGATTGCAACTTTGAGGGTAAACAGCCAAACACCCCTCAGCACCTACTGATGCCTGTGTTATCGCCCTGAAGGATTTCTTCAGGTTTTGAAGAGAGACATAAGAGAGCTTTCTTGCACTGATTCTCGCCCCTGAGTTGTTGGAAGGGACACTTCTCAGTATGGCAAAGTATTTCATTCCCTGAAGCTAAGGCTTAGCAGATGTCTCCTGATGAAAGTCACTAAGCAAAGGCTTGAAAAATCACCTAAAACTATAGGAACACAGGGCAGGTGCTAATTGAAGCAGGAGAGCCTGGGCTTCTAGTGAAATTCTCAGAAATAAAAAACAAGAACTCAGAATGTGATGAGAGAAGTCTCACTGGATGCCATGGGATAAATAGTATGTATATAATATATGAGATGTATATATATTTATATATTTATACACATCATGCATAGTATATGTATCTATATCCTTTTATTTAAATAATGATGGTACACTATACACTGTTATGTACACTGTTTAGCCACTTAATGCTAAATCTGGGGGACTGTGTCATAGCTCTCCTTATAGAAGTCTTGTTATTTTCTACATATATAAATATAATGAATTTATGAATATAGTTATTAATGTTACAAAAAGGTTATATCATTACTAGATTTGATCTCTGACATGTAATCATTGTTCCTGCAGTTAATTATAATGCAACTTCAAGCCAGTTTAGTAACTTTCAAGTATTCATATTTTCTAAAGCACCCCAAAATTTAATTAAATATGAGTTTTAATGGTGAGACTAATGTGGAGACCGCTGATACCTCATGTGTCTTTTACAATAGATGTTTAGAACTCAAAATATTGTGACCATTAATAACGTGAATTAAAAAATATTTAGAATCAATCATTAGTAAGAAATCACATATAGTTAAAGTGAGATAATATGATTAAGTAGAACTCTATAATTTGTTAACAGGCTTTTGTGTTTGCCTAATATGACTAAGGAGTTTACATTAGAAATTTGATGTTATTTACTTGAAAAGGCAAATTCACACTGCAACGTTGAGTTTACTTTTCCTAACTTCTCTTTATACTTATACCTTGCTGTGGTAGAACCCATAATAATTAAAAAAATTTAAAGAAAGAATTAACCAATGTTCTGGAGAGTGTGTAACATGCACATTTTGCCATAGTTTTTTTCATATGTAAATTGATATTTTATCATGAAGCAAGCTACAACAGATGATTTCTGTTCATATGTTTGATGCATATTTTTTCCCATAGGTTCTCAGCTGGTGTGTGTTTTCTTCCTCTGTGGATTCTGCCCACCATCAAGTACCATGTCTTGCACATCATAGACACAAAGAAATAATAGTCGCTGAATTGTACCATGCTAAATCTGATATTAAAACTCATTCTTTATTTGTGAACAGAAATAGCTTCCTATCCTCTAGGTAACAACGACAACAAAAATTCAAAGAAGCTTCTTTCTTTGGGGTTTCAAGTAACAGGAACTGAGTGAAACATGGTACCAAAATAGAAAACTATCTAATAATGATCACTAAGTAGAAGTGACACTTTACATGATTTCTGGGTCTGACTCATTGCTTTTGGGAAACTGGAAACTTTATTGAAAAGTCTGATCTTTACAGCATGACAAAAACTCCTTGGGAAATATGTAACAAAAAGTCCCAGAGATAATTTTGGCACTGAATAGTGAAAAATTTACTGGAGTGGGAAACCAGGAGTGCAAAATTAGAGATGGTCGTTGGGCTGAAAAGGGACAAGCAAAGGTCCATGTGGAAAACATCTCTCTATCTTCTGTAATAGAAAGGATACTTTTAGAGAAGTATAACTGAGGCTGCAAAAGTAGATACAACTTATATGTGAGACCTATTATAATTCCCTTATCATGGGGAAATTATTTAACTGGTTAGTTTCTTTATAAATAAATTGGGGATAAATATCTACTTTTAATTGTGAGGATTAAATGAGAGAATTTGTGCAAACCATCTAGCTGTTCTAGCATACAGTAAGTGCTCATCAATGTTAGATACTGTTATTACCTATTCTATAAATGGGAATGGGGAAATTGTCCATTTGAGTAGGTTCCTGGCCAGACTGTGGAATGGTCTATTTCTAATCAGCATTCCAACTGTCAATAGGGAAGGCAGTTGGCCAAACACTGCCTTAGGACAGCAAATGATGAATGACTGCCTTTCTGAAGGGAAATCAGATCCTCCTCCTGTTGATGCCACTGAAACACAACAAAGCATGCCAAGAGGGCCTCCAATGCTGTCGTGAAAGCAGAGGTATATAGTGATAGGTTCGAGATGAGTGTGTTACAGCACCATGAGAAAGAGTCATTAGGACCTCTAAAATGAATCCTGAGGCTTCCCAGGATACTATGCAGACCTTCGCTAGGCTATCTAGTTCTCAAAAGGAAACACCAACATCTGTTCTACCTCTGTAGCATGGCAGTGAGCAATCATATAGAAGTGATAAAGAGCAGTTAAAGCTACAACTAGTTAATCCATTTCCATCTCTATTTATGCTAATATAGGTTGACAGACTGGAATGCCAACCAGTGTGTGGACAGTAAGGGACATGCTTTAAGGAGGGGGTTGGCTTGAGTCCACTGGGTTGTGCTATGCCCAGAAGGGATGCCCATAAGAATACATGAGAATAGAGGTTCCAAGGCTGCCAAATTAAGGTCATTCATTACTAAGGGTGGAACTTGGGAATTATCAACTGGGAATTAGAGCTGGATGGTGCTAAGCATAAGCAGAAATGGAGGAGGAGGAGGAGGAGAGTACGCCATAGAGACATCTGGTACTGAGAAGAGATAAGAGCTAAGGTCACAAATACTGATATTCCCCACCCAAGGTGAGGAGTTTGAAACCAGCCTGGCCAACTTGGCGAAACCCTATCTCTACTAAAAACACAAAAATTAGCTAGGTGTGGTTGTGTTTGCCTGTAATCCCAGCTATTCAGGAGGCTGAGGCACGAGAATCGCTTGAGCCTGGGAGGCGGAGGTTGCAGTGAGCTGAGATCGCGCCATTGCATATATTCATTACCCAGCCTGGGCGACAGAGCAAGACTCTGCCTCAAAAAAAAAAAAATAATAATAATAATTGATATTCCCACACCTACCTGAGAAAAGGCAGGTTCTAAAAGAAGAATGTCAAATTGGGCAGAGACGGACTGACTGTCAGAGATTTCCAAGCAGTGCCCCTCAAATTCTGGATACTCTACAAGAGGGCTAGAGGATAAGGGGACATTTCTTCTCCCCAGACACTCTGCTAAAATTTGCCCCCGCACTGAGCACTTGCTCATTCAGGCACTTCCCACTTGGTAAATGAATGGGAGGCATCAGACCCTTTCAGCTTCGCCTGGACTGATATCTGGCATGTATCATTTCCTTCTTCCCTCAATTTTCCATTGTCAAATCATCCATTAAATTGGATTGAGTCTGCCTAAGCCAGCCTGTCTTGGAGTGCTCAGGGGAGATTACTTTGAAAGGAACAAGACCTTGGCTGTCAGGCAGGTTAGCACAAGCTCTCACCACTTGGCTTCTCACCTCGCAGAGGTCCTGTGACATCTCAGAGGGCTCCAGCCACCTAGCATGCTTTCTCCTCTCAACGCCCTTTTTTCCCTGGCTCAAAAACTGTGATTACCCTCTATTCTAGCCTCAAGACCTTTTTGTTTTCTTTTTTAAAGGAGAGGTCGATAGGACAGAGGACAAGTAGAGAGCAGAAAATGTGAGGGATACTTTGACGTTTTATGTTCAAGTCTCACTATGTAAACTTCTGAGATAATCTTCCCAACAGGTGTTAGATAATTTGGGAAATAATTTTAACTATGACACTTCAACTAGTGTTTCTGTCAAAAGTCATTTGTTTAAAAATTGGAAAAGGAAAGTGGCATCAGAGCAAGATGAATTAGCTCCCTGCTTTTAGAGACAACTGAAACACATTTTTCTTTTACTGATCACTTTCCAGGGGAAGGTGTCTCCTCACCCAGGGCACGATGGCAACATTGTGGTCAGTAAGCATGAAAGGCATGCCAGCTTCAGTGAAATGGAAAGCTGGCAGCTTTCATGATCTGTCCTTGGTCACACTCCATGTGGGTGACAGAGCTGTTGCACTTCAAACAAGAGCCCATAACCATCAGGAACTGAGAGTTGGAAGGGATTGGTAGGAAGGCTTAGGGCAAACAGACAAAAACTAAATGCATGTATCCCAGTGTCGTAGCCCTGCTTTGGGTCTAGGAAAACTTTATTTGCAAATTCATCTAGAGTCTTTTTTTTTCGTTAAATATTGATATTGTAGTTTCACGAGGTTGAAGAGATGATGGTTTCTCCTGTCTCAAATCCAAACTTAAAATTCACAGGAGTCACAAATTACCCTATACTTTCATACATTTGTTATGCCTTTTAAAACTAGTTTCTGTAACTCCCTCTGCAAACTAAATCTTAATAATATTTTGAATATCTCTAATATGTGTTTGGTCATAGTTGCCCTAATCTGCTCCCCTTTCTCATCCTTACTGTCTTCATTCAGACTGTCATTATCACTCAGTTATTGACATGATCTCTTAATTGGCGTCCCTACCAACAATCTTGCCCCTGCAAACCACCTTCTATAATGCTGAAAAAAATGCAATTTTTCTCCAAAATGAAGTTGATCTGCATCTTTCTCTTAAATATCCTTCAATCCCTTCTCATTGCTTATTGTCTATTGTACTAGAGTTCCTTTGAATGAACACAAGCCAGTGCAAGCCAGCTCAGGGATCCCATGAAAAGTTACCATGAGCTGCTCTACTCCACCTCATGAATCCTTCCTTGGTGTTTCCTTACACCTGCTCTTTGGATTCCCTGCTTTGATTCCCTCCTTGGCCCTCCCTCAATCTTGTTGCTTGGATTGAAAACTCAGTTTTAGATATATTAACCTGGCTTCATAGTTGACCTTCTTCCAGACATAACTTCCCATACTGCAACTAGTTTCATGCACTACAAAGTTGCACATACATTCATTTGTTCATCCATCCACCTATTCATTCACTTAAAAAAATAGTGTCAAGCACTATATTAAACATCAAAAATGTTGAACGATATACCTTGCTCAACTTAAATTACTTACACTGTGGTAGAGGATGAAGACAAGTTTTATGGTATCAAAGGACATTCTCAGAGGAACTGATATCTAAGGTGACAACTCAATGATAAGCGGAAGGTAGGCAAGAGAAGAAAGAGGAAAGAGTGTTTCATAGTGTAGCAAGGTCTTGCAGAAGAACTCTCCGAGGGTAGAAACTGTATCAGAGAGAATAAATGGCAAGAGATGAGGCTGAATAGCTAAGCATCATTCACATCATGAAGGGCCTTACATACTGTGAAAGGATAGGACTTTATTCTGAGGCCAATGAGGAGTCATTGAGGCTTTCAAGAAGGGGAGACATTCATTCATTTGAATTGGAGGAGGATTACTCTAGCTTTGTATATAGATTGATTTGAGGATAACTGGTGAGTGTAAAGCACTGTGGTGAGCACTACCAGTAACCTAGGCTAGTATAGTAGCAATCTTGGTGGAAATGATTGCATGGATGTGACAGATATTTAGAAGACAAAATTAAAAGGATTTGGTGGCTGATAAGAAAAGGAGAATAAATGTGATAATAAAAAATTATAATGACTAGCATTTCTTGAGTACTTACATGCACAAAGAACTATTTACCTGCTTTACATACATGATCTTATTTCATTCTCGCACAATTTTTGGGGTAGATATTATTGTTATCCCCATTTTCAGCTGAATAATCTCAGGCACAGGAGAATTACATGACTTGACCAAGGTCATGCAGTCAAGAGGGAGAACTAGGATGCAAACTAAAGTAGTTTACTATCAGAGCCTGCATTATATTATTTTTATAGATTCAGAGGATACATATGAAGGTATGTTATATGGATATATTGCATAATGGTTTGGATTTCTAGTGTTTTCATTACCTGAATAGTGAATGTTGGACTCAATAGGTAAATTTTTTACCCTTACCTTCCTCTTATCCTCCCTGCTTTTGGAGTCCCCAGTGTCTATTATTTCCCTGTGTATGTCCATGTGTACCCATTGCTTAGCTCCCACTTACACGTGAGAACATGCGGTATTTGATTTTTTTGTTTCTGAGTTATTTCACTTGGGATAATGGCCTCCAGCTCCATTCACGTTGCTGCAAAAGATATTATTTTATTCTTTTTTATGTCTAAGTAGTATTCCATAGTGTATGTGTACCACATTTTCTTTAACCAGTCATCCATTGATGGACACAGGTTGATTCCAAGACCTTGCTATTGTGTATAGTGCTGCCATAAACATACAAGAGCAGTACAATTTCTTTTCCTTTGGGTAGATACTCAATAATGGGATTGCTGGGTCAAATGGTAGTTCTACTTTTAGTTCTTTGAAAAATTTCCATACTGTTTTTCATAGGGATTGTGCTAATTTACATTCTCACAAACAGTGTCTAAGCATTTCCCTTTCCTTTTTTTTTTTTTTTTTTTTTTTTGAGACGGAGTCTAGCTCTGTCGCCCAAGCTGGAGTGCAGTGGCGCGATCTCGGCTCACTGCAAGCTCCGCCTCCCGGGTTCACGCCATTCTCCTGCCTCAGCCTCTCCGAGTAGCTGGGACTACCATGCCCGGCTAATTTTTTGTATTTTTACTAGAGACAGGGTTTCACCGTGGTCTCGATCTCCTGACCTCGTGATCCACCCGCCTCGGCCTCCCAAAGTGCTGGGATTACAAGCGTGAGCCACCGCGCCCGGCCGCATTTCCCTTTCTTTGTATCCTCGCTAACATCTGTTTTTTAACTTTTTACTAATAGTCATACCGACTGGTATGAGATGACAACTCATTTGGCTTTAACTTGCATTTCTCTGATGTTTAGTAATGTTGAGCATTTTTTCCACATGTTTGTTGGCTGCTTGTGTGTCTTCTTTTGTGAAATGTCTGTTCATGTTCTTTGCCCACTTTTTAATAGGGTCACTTGTTTTTCTCTTGTTGAGTTGTTTGTGTTCCTTGTATAAAAATACGTAGAAATACATTTATCCAAGGGGGTGAAAGATCTCTACAAGAAGAACTACAAAACACTGATGAAAGAAGTTGTAGATGACACAAATAGGAAAACATCCCATGCTCATGGATTAGAAGAGTCAGTGTTGTTAAAATGATCATATTACCCAAAGCAATATACAGATTCAATGCAATTTCTATTAAATAACCAACACTATTTTACACAGAATTAGAAAAAATAATCTTAAAATTCATATGGAAAAAAAAAGAGCCCAAGTAGCCAAAGAAATCCTGAGCAAAAAGAACAAAGGTGGAGGCATCACATTACTTGACTTCAAATCTACAATAAGGTTATTGTAAGTAACCAAATCAGTATGGTACTGGTATAAAAATAGACACATAGATCAATGGAACATAATACAGAACCAAGAAATAAAAGCCACATACCTACAACCAACTGACCATTGACAAAAAGTCCACAAAAATACATAATGGAGAAAAAACACCCTATTCAATAAATAGTGCTGGAAAAATTGGACAGCCATATGCAGAAGAATGAATCTAGACCCCTATCACTCATCATGCAGAAAAATTAACTCATGATGGATTAAAGACTTAAATGTAAGAACTGAAATTATAAAAATCCTAGAAGAAAACCTAGGGAAAACTCTTCTGGACATTGGCCTAGGCAAAATATTTATGATTAAGACCTCAAAAGCAATTGTAAACAAACAAACAAAAACCACCATGAACAATAACAAAAAAACCCTGAAATAGAAAAATATAATCCAACTAAACTAAAGAGTTTCTGAGCAGCAAAATAAACTATTGATAAAGTAAACAGACAACCTGCAAAATGGAAGAAAATATTTGCAAACTATACATACACTGAAGCACTAATATCCAGAACCTGCATTCTTGGCCACTATACTAGATTGCCTTAGGAAGATTAGCGATACCCACTCTTAACTCTGGGGCAGGCTGGCCCATCTCTCTTTCATTACATACTAGGTGCCAAAGTACTGGATATTTATAAATTTGGCTGGAACATAGTTTCTCAGGGGGACCATGGTGAGTGCTTCTTGGCAAGGCTCTAGAAATACCAAGTTTTAAATTTTTCTTAGAAGAGGCCATCTGCTTCGCAATCTATCAGGTTGCGCTGGAATTAGTAATGGTTTGGTTTCAAGATACAGACATTAAGGGGATGGATACTCCATTTACCGTGAGGTGATTATTATACATTGCATTACTGTGTCAAAATATATCTCATGTACCATATTAATATATACACCTATGTACCCGCAGAAATAAAAAGTAAAAAATTAAGCAAAGTAAAACAATCAAACAAAAAGAAACAGATATTAATTCACACCACCTCAAGTAATGATGAGCCTAAATTCAAGGGACTCAATTACCAGGAACAGAGCTGAACCTAGACTAGGAACTGGAAAATCAGAAACAACTTTGGCTTCTCTCAGTCTCCATGGACCCTTGTCTCTTCTTGTAACATCAAGTTACTGGTTCTCATGCTTCTTTCCCTAAACCTATTATCTCTGCTTCTCTCAGTATATTCATGGATAAAAATGACTTCCAGCTTTAAATTTATATGACCAAGGATGACAGTCTCTACCTCCCTAACCTCTGTACTTCTTAGAACAAATTCTAAAGAAAAGAAGCCTATTGGTTCACCTTGAATCACGTATACAGCTCTCATCTCAGCTGTGATACAAGCAAGACCACACAGAATCACCATTTCAGAAGGCGATGAGGGTGAAGGTAGATTTGCTTAGAAGGAAGTGTGGGCAAGAAGGGAAAGATGGTGTTTGTTAGTTTAGTCTTAAATATTTCACTCTTTTTGCTTTGTAGGTGGGAGCATGTTGTTGGATGTGGTGATGTGGCCACATCTCTTCTTTATCTGTATTGTTCCTCATGCAAAGCTCCCACTTATGGTTCTAAAGAGTTCCAAGTCTGACTTCTGACACATACTGTAGTATGTCATTTGACATAGCCGCCCTCTCCTATCTCTATAGTCACTGATTTAATTCTATCCCTTGTTTCTAACTGTATTACCATGAGAGCTCCATGACTGATCTCCTTGCCTTCAATTTCCCTTTACTCTAGTTCTTTCTGTTCTTCCTTCATATTGCTACCAAAGTGATATTTCCAGGACACCAATCAAACTATGTCATTTTTTTCACTTTAAAAATAGTTTTTACAGAGGTCTAAGAGAATGTGGCAAAAGAGGCCAAGAGGCAATTACATGTGATTATTAAGCATTGCATGCCTGTATCCAAGTACCTCATGTACCCCATATATATACCTATGTATCCACAAAAATAAAAAGTAAACAATTAAACATAACTATTTATTCTCCTCTGCACTTTCCTAATGAGGCTACTTGCATTCCTTTTTGGGCATATTCTCTTACTACTCTGTACATATAAACAATGTGCACTTTTTCTTTTTTTGACTTGGGGTCTTGCTATGTCATCCAGACTGGAGTACAGTGACATGATCATGGCTCACTGCAGCATTGACCTCCCGGTGTCAAGCAGTCCTCCCACCCCAGCCTCTCACGTAGCTGAGATTACAGGTGCACACCACCATGCCTGGCTATTATTTTTTTGTAGAGACAGGATCTCACTATGTTGATGAGGCTGGTCTTAAACTCCTGGCCTCAAGTGATCCTCCCGCCTCAGCCTCACAGAGCACTGGGATTAAAGGTGTGAGCCACTGCACCCCACCCACGTATGAACTTTTAAACAGCAAAATTTCCCCCTTGTCTTCCTCTTCATCTGGACAACTGCTACTTAATCTCAAAATCTAATTTTTATTTGATTTTCTTAGAAAAAAATCCTTGCTAGTTTCTCCTTAATATTAATACCCCTCACCTTTGCCCCACCCTATCCTAAGTTCAGTCTAGAAAATTTTGATAAAGATGCTCCCACCCACACTGAATGGGATTTTCCATCTTGCTATGCCAGTGACAGCTTTGAACAATTAAAAAAAAATCTTCCTCTACTGGATGACCTAATGAATGTGTCACTGTTAATAGATACATTTGAAATGACCTTGGCATTATCTAGTTCAACTCTCTCAGTTTATAAGTTAGAAGGCCCAGAAAAGTTATACATTATTATGGCTACATGGAGAGCAATACCAGAACCAGAACTACTTTTTTTTTTCTTCCTAGCTCATCGTCATTTTCTTTCTCTCCTTCTTTCTTTCTTTCTTTCTTTCTTTCTTTCTTTCTTTCTTTCTTTCTTTCTTTCTTTCTTTCTTTCTTTCTCTCTCTTTCCTTCTTTTTTTTTGCTACAGAGTCTTGCTCTGTCACCCAGGCTGGAGTGCAGCAGCTCCCTGTCGGCTCACTGCAACTTCCACCTCCTGGGTTCAGGTGATTCTCATGCCTCAGCCTCCTGAGTAGCTGGGATTACAGGCGTCTGCCACCATGCTCAGCTAATTTTTTGTATTTTTTTGTATTTTTAAAAATTTTTAGTAGCGATGGGGTTCCACCAAGTTGTCCAGGCTGGTCTTGAACTCCTGACCTCAAGTGATTGGCCTGCCTCAGCCTCCTAAAGTGTTGGGATTACAGGCGTGAGACACTGCACCTGGCCCTCATCATCATTTTCACTACAACAATGCTGGCTCAAATGCCTCTTTTCATGTAAACTCTTCACTAGTCTCCACTCCACCAACCTCTGTCAGTGTTACTGTAGCTCTTCCTCTTATTACTGGCACTGGCATTGGACTTCAGAATGGCGAGGCTAGTGCTCTGGTTGAAACTTCTCTATGAGATTTCAAGCTTTAATGACAGACATCCTGTACTCAGTATCTTCTTATTTCCTTCAATGTCTAGCACAGTGACAAGTATATGGCAGGTCACCAAAAAACTCGGCTGAAAAGTCAAAGATCATTGACAATTGGGAGTATGTGTTGGTGTTAAACACATCTGTAGACATGTAATAAATCAGTGTGTATGCATGTGCGTGATCAGTGCAATTTCAATGACCTCCCTTGATTTGGAATTCAAGTGCCATGTGTTCTTTAGGCAGGCACTACTATCAATCCCTAAAACTCTGATTTTTGGAATCTTTGGAAAGCTAGCACTGCTTATTATTGTTAGTAACATTCTAATATATTTTTACTATTATGGTCTTTTGACATTTATAGGGTACTTTTTATAACATACCTGTATTATCTTGCTTATCTTTGATTCAGTCAACCACAGACTTAGTTTGGGAAAACCCCATTTCTAATATAAATCCTAGCACTAAATTATTGTATAGAGTACCATTAAGAATTAATTTGTCCGTATTTTCATTGTTTTCACAATGAAAGAAATGCTGGGAATGCTAAGCAAATATTTAGTTTTTATTTTACTGGTGAGTGGTTTAAAATGATTTGGTTTTGTTAATGTCAGAATTCAATAGCACATCTGTTAAGGGTGAATTTGGAGCTTCAGAAGTCGAGGAAAAAAAAGCACCACAAATTATGCAAAAAAACTTGAAAAAATTATTTTCTTAGTCATTTATAGATATTTCTTCATGCATTCCTTCCTTCTTTTAAAAGACGAAATTCAGTAAGAGAACACATCCAACAGCTAAATAATCCAGTGTGTGCACCTTCAGGGCCTTGTGCATGTAATAGGACATCTTGCCACGGTAAAGTGGCTCCTTCAGAACATACTGCAAAAACATTAAGCCTTTTTATTGCATTACGTAGATCCAGATTGTGTAGAAAGCTCAGCTTTAAAGTAGTTCTCTCCTTAAATCCCATTTTCCTCTCTTGGTAGTAGAAATTGTGTTCATAACCCTGGTTAAAATATCTGATATTCAGTGGGAAATCCTCCCCTCGTTTATGGTTTCTTGTCATCAAGATTGGCTCTGGTGAGGCCTGCATGTGTCTCTTTCAGCCTTAGGGCATTGGAAAGTTCTTAACCATACCTGAGCAAAACAGGCCAGAAATGTTCCAGGTCTGAACAATGACCCTTGTCCTGCCCTCAGTCACCAAGCCATACCCCACTCAGCCGGCCTTAGGGGGATGGGATTTCAAAGCTGCCATGGCCATGATAGAAAACAGGACCCCACATACCACGATTTGTGATCATTTTCTTCTCTACAAATGCCGGTTGACTCATCCATTTTTTTCCCAGTGACTTTAGAGTCACACAAAGCTTCCCAAATTCAGTCACTCTAGAATATTAATAGCTAATATTTATTGAGTGCTGACTATGTACTAGGCACTGTGTCCAACATTTTACATAGATTATCACCTTTGATCTTCACAACAAACCTTTTTTTAAGTAAGAACTTTAATGAGGTATAATTACATATCACAAGATTCACCATTTTAAAATGTAGAATTCAATGGCTTTTATTTACAGAATTCTGCAACCATCATCACCATGTAATTTTTTTTTTTAGTTTAATGATTATCTTGTTTTATTACTTAAATTGCAATATGCAAGTTGTAGCTTTTCCTTTTTAAAATTAATTAATTAATTAGTTTTCTATTGCTATTTAATAGCTGTACATATTTTGTGGTACATGTGATAATTTGATACAGTCATATAATCAAATTAGGGTAACTGGGATATCCATCACATTAAATATTTAGCTTTACTTTGTGCTAGAAACATTTAAATTTTTCTCTTCTAGCTATTTTGAAATGTATAATAGATTAGTGTTAACTACAGTCACCTTACTGATCTGTTGAACACCAAGTCTTATTTCTTCTATCTAACTGTGTATTTCTACCCAATTAATCAATCTCTCCTCTTCCACCCTTCCTGGCTTCTGGTAGCCACCAATCTACTTTCTATCTTCATGAGAATCTAAGATCCACCTTTTCAGTTCCCGCATGAGTGATTATATGCAATATTTGATTAAACGTGAAATTTTTTTTTCTGTGCTTGGCTTATTTCACTTAATATAATGGTCTCAAGTTTTGTTGTGAGTTATTTGAGAAATCTCCAAACTGCTTTCCACAGAGGCTGAACTAATTTACATTCCCACCAACAGTGTATAAGCCTTTCCTTTTCTCTACAGCCTTGCCAGCATCTGTTGCATTTTGACTTTTTGATAGTAGCCATTCAGATGGTTGTTAGATGATATCTCATTGCGGTTTTGATTTGCATTTCTCTGATGATTAACAGCATGATATTTGTACACAAACAGACACATAGACCAATGAAACCCATTAGAAAGCTCAGAAATAAAGCTACACACCTACAATCATCTGATCTTCAACAAGGCTGAAAAACATAAGCAACAAAGGACTCCCTATTCAACAAATGGTGCTTGGATAACTGGAAAGCCATGTGCAGAAGAATGAAACTAGACCCTTAGCTTTCACCACATACAAAAATTAACTCAAGATGAATTAAAGATTTAAATGTAAGACTCAAACTATAAAAATTTTAAAGGAAAACCTAGGAAATACCCTTCCCAACATCAGCCTTGGCAAAGAATTTATGACTAAGTCCCAAAAAGCAATTGCAACAAAGTGAAAAATTAATAAGTGGGACCTAATTAAACTAAAGAGCTTATGCACAGCAAAATAAACCATCAATAGAGTAAATAGACAACCTACAGAATGGGAGAAAATATTCACGAACTATCCATCTGAGAAGAACCTAATATCCAAAATATATAAGGAACTTAAATGAGCAAGCAAAAAACAAATAACCCCAGTAAGAAGTGGGCAAAGGCATAGAGACTTCCAAAAGAAGACATATAAGCAGCCAACAAAAATGTGAAAAAAATGCTCATCTATGTCTTTTAATTGGAGAATGTAGTTCATTTACATTCAGTGTCGTTATTGATAAGCAAGGACTTAGTACTGCCATTTTTTTTTTCTGGTTTTCTGGTTGTTTTATAACTCCTTTCTTCTTTTCTTTCTTTCTTATTGTCATCCCTGTGGCTATGTAATTTTCTTAGTTGTAGTATGTCTTAATTTGTTGCTTTTTATTTTTAGTGTGTCCATTACAGGTTTTTGCATTGTAGTTACCATAGGGTTACATAAAACGTCTTATAAATATAATAAATTATTTAAAGAGATAACAACTTAGATTACAAAAAATGAGTAAAGACAAACAAACAAAAAAGTAAAAAACCAAACCAAACAAAACAAAACAATCATACACTTTAACTCCATCTCCCCCACATTTTGACTTGTGGTTGTCTCAATTTGCAAAATTTTAGATTGCCTATCTCTAAACAGGTTGCAGTCTGGTGATAATCTCAGTGTTGTATATATACATATTTTGGTTTTCTGTGTTAGGGAATGAATCCAGCTGTGTCTACATTGCCATTTTGGAACCATAAATCTCCTAATTTAGAATGCTTTCATCACCCCTAAAAGAAACCCCAAGCCCATTACTTGTCACTCCCATTCTCCTTTTCCCCCAGCTGTGACAACCATTAACCTTTCTGTTCCTATACATTTTTTCATTCTGGCCATTTTATATAAAAAGAATCATATAATATATGACTTTTTGTGACTGGCTTCTCTCACTTAACATAGTGTTTTCAAGGTTTTTTTTTTTAATGTTGTAACATGAATCATACTTATTTTTCATCTGGCACCTCAGTAGTTTCTCAGAAAGCGCAATCCCATAGTCTAACGTACAGTATTACATCCAAGTTTAAGAGCAGAGAGCAATTCAATGAAGGCAGGTAGTCAACTAAGAGAGAGATACAAGGCAGTCAATAAAATCTGAGAAACCACACGAAGTTTGTGTCTAAACCATAGAGAGATTAAAGCTGCTTAATTAAAAGCTTATTTTTTTTAACTGAAGATGTATTACATGTTCAGTATGAAAAATATAGAATATATAAGGAAGCAAAAAGAAGAACATTTAAAAGACCTGTAATCTTTTCTCTTGTAACTCATTTCACCTTTTTGTTTACAGTTTACGGTAGTCCTCCATTATCCACAATTTTGCTTTCTAAGGTTTCAGTTACCTCTGGTCAACTGTGGCTTGAAAATAGGTGAGTACAGTGAGAGAGAGAGAGAGGGAGAGAGAGAGGGAGAGAGAGAACCTTCACATAACTCTTATTACAGTATATTTTATTGTGCCTAATTTATAAATTAAACTTTATAATGTGTAGGTATGTATAGAAAAAAACATTGTGTATATATATATAGGATTTGCTACTATTTAAGGTTTTGGACATTCATTGGGGGTCTTGGAGCATATTCCTAGTGGATAAGGGGGGACAACTGTATTTTCTTCTACATGTGTACATGTATCTTTTTACAGTATATACACATTTATTATTTATAATGGCATTATGCTATACCCAATTTTAATTGTTTCCCTTTTTTTTTACTAATTATATCATAAAGTTCTTAATTTTATTCAGTATTATTTTGCCACCTAATTTTTACTAGTAAGATGGTACTATAAGAATGTGCCATATTTTTTGATAAATCTGCCATTTTATGGTACATATATAGTAGTGTGGTGAACATTCTCATTCCTTTATTTATAAAGACTTCAGTAATCTAGGTTTTCAGCTGAATTTCCTGGAAGTGGGTTCGTGCTATATAGTATGACAACTTTTAATTCTTTTAATCCATGTTGCCAGATTATATTCTAGAAAAACGTTGCTAATTAATGCTCCAAATAACAATTAATAAGAGGGCCTATTTTTATGCACCAATCCTAAATGTTATTATTAGAAAGTCTTTTCTAAGTTGGTTGATGAAAAACAGTATTTTACTGTAATTTTAAAGTTGCACTTATTCATTACTAGTGAGGATGAGTATTTTATATACATTTCTAGACAATTTGTTATTCTTGTGTGAATTGCCTGTTTGTGTTCCTCATAATAATTTTAATGTATGAAGATTATCGGAGCTTTGAGGGCGGAAAGACATCTCATTTTTGCTGGAGCCCGTTTTCATCAGTGTTGCACCCTGGATCTAGCCCATGCTGGGACCTAGAAGTATTTGTAGAGTGAATGAATGAATGATAATCCACTATTATATTTTTACTGGTTATTAATAGAAGGGAATCAAATTAATTTTACATACATTTATTTAGTGAGCAATGAATGCCATTTTCTCCACAAAAAAAGTTTTTCTCTGAAGAAAATTTAACTTCTTTTCCACAATAATACCATTTATAGCTTGAATGGATAAATACAAGATTGGACAGATTTGGCTATTTTCATGTTTTTTTTCTTTTTCCTCAGCAACTGTCAGATTTTTCTATTCTTGCTAGCTATTTTGGAATACTAAGATGCAAATAGGGATTTGTTATCTCATTTCATTATAGAAAATGAAAGCACCAAAATAAAACATTTCAAATACTCATCATTTCTGGAATATTCTACAAATTTGTGCTTTCTCTGGATTGCATTCCACAACTGAGACAATACTCAAACTTTTTTGAGCTTAATTGTACTTAAACTAACCTGCTTTTTTTTTTCCAGAATAATTTTGTTTTCAGCAGAACTTGTATTTTCACTGAATTTAGGGATACAAAAGTGACATATTATAGATGTAGAGTCTTTCCCACCATTGCACTTGCATATATATGAGTAGGTGTATGTATACACACAAACATACACATATTTCTTTAGGGCAAATTATTTTTCTTGTTAACTTTTCTCAAAAATCCTGTTACGAGAGAAAGTAGAGGCCACAATTTTTTGAGGCAGCTCCTGGTGTCATGCATACAAACATACTCTCTGATCTGCATTGTATGAAAAACCCTTGTTTAGCCTGCATCCCACTTTAGTTTCTGCTCCAACTCCGCTCCTTTTAAAAGAAAACTGATCTCCATTTATCACCCTTACTTCCCATTTTCTCCCCAAACTATTCCAAGTGGGCTTTGGTTTTGGCATTGCTACAGAAGCAGTTTTTCTAGATCTCCTACTTCTTCCTTTCCAGAGCAAGCGTAGAGCTAGTAACACTTTTCCAGTGTTCCACAACCTCTCCTGGGACTCTCTAGGGCTGGGAGCAGGCAGAATTAGCAGGCCACGTCACACTGGTCAGGCACATTTGAACCCACTCACCAAAAATTCATCACCAGCTTGGCCAACATGGTGAAACCCCGTCTCTACTAAAAATACAAAAATTATCTGGGCATGGTGGCACGTGCCTGTTATCCCAGCTACTCAGGAGGTGGAGGCAGGAGAATCGCTTGAAACCATCCGGGAGGCGGAGGTTGCAGTGAGCCGAGATCGCGCCACTGCAGTCCAGCCTGGGCAACAGAGCAAGACTCTGTTTCAAAAAAAAAACCCCAACAACCACAACAACAACAATAAAATCATGATGTAGACATAGCTGTGGACTCTTGATTTCCATAGTGGAATTTGAGAAAGTGCACCTGGTATTTAGTGAGCAGGGGCCAGGGATGCTAAACCATTTGCAATATACAGGACAGCTCCACCAAAATAATAGATGAAAAGGAGTTATCCTGCACTGTTATCAGTTACACCCTCCTTGAAAAACAATTATCTATAGAAAGAAACTAATTCCCTAAGAACAAAAGTTGAGATTGCAGAAATCAGAAGACTGGACAGAGCTAAAGGGGAAAAGCAGATATTACGACCAGGAAAGACAACTGGGAAAATAATATATACCCAAATCGAACTCTGCTTAACAAAGGAATTAGAAAAGGAGAAGATGCTTTGTTGTTATTAGATCAGAAACTGTGGCAGAGGTCCAAAGAAATCTTGGGTAGAAAGAGAGGGGAAGATATGAGAGAGCAGACTGAATTGTCTGTAGACTCTGCTGAGAAGCAGGATCCAAAAAAACTGTTGAGAGGTAGCTCTTAAAGCCGAATGTGAAAAATTCATAATATAGACAATTGGGAACCCGCTATCTTAAGGACTGAGACTGCTATTTTGAGTAGTTACAAAGATTCTGGACAGATTATAGAGAAGAGTAGGAAGATCAGTAGAAAATACTGGAAGAATTACAAGGGAAGTATCAATATGACAGTTTTGGGTGAACTTCAAGCTGGATAAATAAATGGAATAGACTTCTAAGGGAAGACATAGCAATAATGAGGCATATTATGGGGAACCAGGCAGGAATAGAAGAGAATGAGTCCAGTTTGATGGGGGACAATCACTTGAGTGGGGTTGTTCTACTCAGAGAGGAGAATGTGAACAAACTATTTGAACCCTGCACTCAGATTGGCTCTCTGAAATCTAAAGCTATAGCCATGACCAGAGTCTATGCAAAATAACAAATCCAGAATTAACCTGAAGCCATGTGTTGGGAGTAATTCTTATGAGATTATGGATATCTGCTTCATGAGTCCAAGAGCCTATTCCCTCCACAGCACCAACCTTGGCCTTGAATGATGAACAAAATAAATAGAATTTTAGGCAGCTTATCCACATTGTCTCCTATGCCTGGCACACATATTTAAAGCTATAAGCTCGCATACACTAAAGCTCCCAAAGAACTTAGCATCAGTTTATAATCCTGGACTGCAAGCCTGACTTCAAAACACAGAAGAACTAAAAAATAAGTTTAAAGCCCTAACATCTAGAAGGCCTGTATAAAACGAGGCTATTGTGGCCAACTTCTGTACTTTGAATTTGCCCCTCTCCCCACCTTCCTCTCCCCGGCACATAGGCTGGTGCCTGGAGTCCCTGTCTGTGTAACAGCTTCTTACCTCTGCATAGTGCTAGCATAAGCAGACGTGAAATGAACAAGGTCAAAATCCCAAATGACCTACAGTTTAAGGTCATTCACTCAGACCACAGCAGGTAAAAACCAAACTCACATGGCATAAAACAGATCACTGCCAGTCTCTAAGTTTAAAACCAAAACCAAATTATACCACAAAATCTTAAATTCTTCACATGGCCTAAGCTTTTTCATGGGCAATTTACTCCCCAAATTTTATTTATCTTTGCAATGCTCCTAACCGATGCACCAGACATCTAGTATATACACGTGGTCCCAGGTATATATTTCCCTGCTTTAGTTTCCTTGGGTATCTGGTTTTCATCTATTCTTTTAAACATGGCTCTTCTGATCTCCATCTCAGGAATTATTTTTGATTCTTGAAAAAAAGAGTTGAAACATTGGGCTATTTTGACAACTTACATAGGATCCTCAAATTCTGGAACCACCATTGTTACAGTACTTTTCTAAATAAAGCCATGAATAATTAAAGCCAAATATTAAGTATATAATTTGAAAGAAAATCATATAGAAAGAATACCTGTAATTCTATCATATGGAGATAATAGTCAATAACCATTTATTTTCTTTAGAGATGTATAGACACATTGTGTATATGTCTGTATGTATATACATATATTTTATAAAACTATAATAGTTGACAATAGCATGTATTGACATTTTCTAGTTTTAAAATAAGAATATATTATTATGGTGTAAAGTTTGTTAACAACTAGATGTTATTTATATGATATTTTCCCTTATTTGATATTTAGGTTGTTTCCCTTTTTAAAACAATTATTATAAACAACTCTTTAACATTATTTTCAATTCAAGGGGACAGTTAGTTCCACCTGTAGATATTTATTTTTCTACCCCTAAATTGTTAATTGTATTGTATTGAATAACCAATCCATCATCTATGCACTGATTTGAAATATCTTTATCATGTACTAAATTCATATTTGTGTCTCGAATTTTTATCAGATTAGTGTTGCAATAAATCCATAGTCACTGACTTCAGCCAAGTCCTTATTACTTATTTGTATATCTTCATGCTTGGCTTCCACTTTTATTCTCCTCAGGTATTAGTTTGGAACTTCACTACAGTCAATGCTTGCTTTTAATCTTTGTGCTAGTCCCTTAACTTCATCATCAATAAGATAAAAGCCACAAGTGTGATCTCTGCAACACCTTTGTGTTCATTTCCTAAGGCTGCTATAACCAAGTACCACAACCTTGGTGGCTATGACAACAGAAATTTATGCTATCACAGTTCTAGGGGTTAGAAGCTTGAAATCAAGATATGAGCAGGGCCATGCTCCTTCTAAAACTTGTAGAGGAGAATTCTGTCTTGCCTCTTCCTAGCTTCTGGAAGCTCTTGGCAATCCATGGTCATTCTTTAGCTTGCAAATGCAGTATTCCAATCTCTGCCTCAGTTGTAATGGCCATCATCCCTCATGTGTCTTCACATTGTCTTCCTTCTGTGTGTGTGTGTGTGTGTGTCCAAATTTCCCTCTTTTATAAAGATTGCAGTTGTATGGGATTAGGGCCCCACCATACTCCAGCATATCATCTTCACTAATTACATCTGAAACAGCCTCGTTTCTGAATAGGTCACATTCTGAGGGAGTGGGGTTAGGACTTGAATATATATTTTGGGGGAACACAATTCAACCCATAGAAATCTCTCTTCCAACCACACACTACCCACATCCGCTCTCATTTCACTCTCCTTCTCTTGTGTTGAAGGATGATGGCTTCTTTCTGTTCAGGTTAATTTCATGTTTTTGTTCTTTATTCCAACACCTTCTATGTGTTCGGAGACTTTGCTCTATCAACCAACCACTCTTTTTGGTATTTTAATCTTCTGCCTTTCCATTAAAAACTCCCCTGCATTCTGACAACACGTCGCTCTCATGTCCCTTTCTTACTCCTCTCCTATTCAAGATACCAAAGTTATCCCTTCCTTGAACTTGAACCCCTGTTTAGTCATAATTACATCTTTCTCTTATTCTTTATATACTAGGTCTCTTCACTTCTATCAAGGGCATTAACTGCTTAGGGTTTTCATAAAGAATTGCCATTGTTGTCCTTTGACATGAATCATTGCGTGTAGAGGACAATTAAAGAAAATCAAGACTGAGTTAAGATGTAAATATTGATTCATTTTGATTTGATTTTTCTATATGGTGAGACATAGAGTCTAGTTTTATTCTTCTGCGTATGGTTATCCAGTTTTCTCAGCATCATTTATAGAAGAGGCTACTCTCTCCTTATTGTATTTTCTTGGTATTTTCATCCAAAATGGGTTGGCTGTAAGTGTGTGGATTGATATTTGAGCTCTCTATTCTGTTCCATTGTTTTTATGCAGTACCGGCTGATTTGTTGTCAGGTAGTGTGATGCTTCCAGTTTTGTTCTTTTCGTTCAAGATTTCTTTGCCTATTTGGGGTCTTTTGTGGTTTCATATTAATTTTAGTACTTTTTTTTCTATTTCTGTGAGGAATGTTATTGGCATTTTCATAGGGATTGCACTGAATCTGTAAATCACTTTGGGTAGTATGGTCATTTTAACAATATTGATTCTTCCAACTCATGGGCATAGAATATATTTTTATTTAAAAATAGAGCTACTACTAGACAAAAAAAGCTATGAAGCTACTAGAACAAAACACTGGAGAAATGCTCCAGAACATTGATCTGGGCAAAGATATTTTGAGTAAGCCTCAAAAGCACACAAAATAAAATCAAAACTAGATAAATGGGATTACATAAAGCTCAAAAGCTTCTGCACAACAAAGAAAACAATCAAAAATTGAAGAGATAACCTACATAATGAGAGAAAATATTTGCAAACTATCCATTTGACAAGAAATTAATAACCAGAATATATAAGAAGCTCAAACAACTCAATAGTAAAAACCCAAATAATTGAATAAAAAATGCGCAAAAGATCTGAACAGACATTTCTCAAAAGAAGACATACAAATGGCTAACAGATATATGAAAAAATGGTCACCACCACTAATTATCAGAGAATTGCAAATCAAAACCACAATGAGATATCATCTCACTCCAGTTAGAATGGCTTTTATAAAAAAGACAGGGAATAGCAGATGCTGGTGAGAATGTAGACAAAGGGGAACCCTTGTACACCATTAGTGGGAATGTTAATTAGTACCTTCTTTTTTCAAAAAGACACCTGCACTTGTATGTTTCTTGCAGCACTATTCACAATAGCAAAGTCATGGAATCAACCCAAATGTCCATCAGTGGTAGACTGGATAAAGAAAATGTGGTATGTATACACCATGGAATATTACACAGCCCCCAAAATGAAATTATGTTCTTTGTAGCCACACAGATGCAGCTGGAGGCCATCATCTTTTAAAAACATAACTAGTGAGATGGCTGCTGATGCTGCGAAAGTGCTGCTGTGATTATCATCCTGATTACAACAGGAATATTTTGGTTGAGAACAGTAAGGGTTGAAACTCAACCACAATTGCCCCAATTATGAAATCCTACAGTCTGGAATGCATGTACAGGAAACTAATGAATATAGATGAAGAAGAATACAAAGAATCTGAATGAACTGTCCCTCCTGAAAGCTCCATAAAGCAGTCTGCACCAACAGACAATTGAACAAGGAGTAAAAAGCAAGAACCTCAGGATACTCAAACCAAAATCAACCACTCTTGCAAAATCAACACAAAACCAAGACAAGCATCTGAAGATATTTAGAAACAGTTTTACAGCATGGAACATCCACAAGTAGTGTATAAGCTTTACTGTCTTTTGGAATTCTATAGGAATGTCAACAGAAAAATCCTGATAGAAACAAGGTTCTATAGGAAAACTGCTAAGAAGAAGTGGCCAATTATTTTTTCTACCATGTTGAGTGAGGTTTTGCATTTCTCATTCCCAATGATCTAATTCTGCATCTTTTCTTTCTACTTCTTCCTGGTGTTTAAGAAGTTCAGCTTGGGCCAACGCATGTTTTTTTTGCAATCGGTGTATAAACTGGATGTTTCTCTGTTGGTTTCATTATTGCCGGTTGTGTATTGGGTACGTTAGGCATCCTCACACTGCCTGGTGGAGGCTTGAAGGGATTGTTGAGATCCAGTCCAAAAGAAAGGAAATCAATATATCAAAGAGATGTCTGCACCCCCATGTTTACTACAGCACTATTCACAATACCCAAAATATAGAATCAACCTAAGTGCCAATCAATGGATAAACGAATAAGTAAAATGTGGTATATAAACAATATTATCCAGCCATAAAAAGAATAAAATCCTGTTATTTGCAGCAACATGAATGGAAGTGGAGGGCATTATGTTAAGTGAAATACACCAAGCACAGAAAGACAAATATAGCATGTTCTCACTCATATGTGTGAGCTAGAAAGGTGGAGCTTATGAAGATAGATAGATTTCCAGAGGCCAGGAAGGGTGGCAAAGGAGGGAATAAAGAGAGATTATTAATGAGTACAATTATACAATTACTAATAGATAGAAGAAATAAGACCTGGTGTTTGATAGATCAGAAGGGTGACTATAGTTAACATTAGTCTATTAAACATTTCAAAATAGCTAGAAGAGAATAATTTGAATGCTGCTAGCATAAAGAAAAGCTAAACATTTAATGTGATGGATATCCTAATTACCCTGATTTGACTACATGAATGTATCAGATTATCACATGTACCCTGAAAATACGTATATCAATTATGTCCCAACAAAAAATAATTTTTAAAAATATGTAAATGTTGGATAGCTGGCTCAAATCCTTCCTGAGTATCCAGTTTTTTCCCCATGAACCTGACAGTGTTAGGTTAATATTCATGAATCAGGAGAATCATGAGGGTGTGCCTTGTATGCTTGGAATGTCCTTAAATTGTGGTAACAGAGAATTTTAGATACATTACGTTATAAATAATTGCTTTGTTACACTAACCTTAAGCTAACAGATTTGAGAACTGGATTAAGTTATCTTTCTATCCCCAGGACCTAGCAAAGTTTGGAACCTATTAGGTGACCAGTAAATATTTTTTGATGAACGGGATCATGAATAAGCAAATGATGTCTATTCTGAGATAGCTGGTGTTACAAGATGATTTGTCCATATAAAGATCTGTTTTACACACTGATTTCATTAATGCAGTACTTTAACCAGGAAACAGGCCATTCAAGGTAAAAGTTATATAAAACAAAAGAAAATGGAATTTTCCAAACAGATATTCTGTGAAGCATTGTTCATATACTATAGGAGGTAAAAATAAATTACTTTTAAAAAAAGTGCTTGTGTGTAAATAAGTTTGGGAAGGACTGAGCTTTTTTGCCCCTTATTTATTTAGGTCTTTCACATCTTTACTATTTTATTAATATTATTTTTAAATTGATAGATAAAATTGTGTATATTTATGGTGTACAATATACATATGTTATGGGATGACTAAATCTAGCTAGGAAGGTTTTTCTTTCAGTGCAGAAATTCTTAGAACTCACAAATTATTTAGATTTGCATTTGGCTGCATGTGACAGAAATCTGATTGCAAAGATATAAACAAGTAGGAGTTTATTTTTCTTATGTAGAAAAATAAATGCAGACACAGGCATCCAGAGTGGAATGTCAGTTCCAGGATGCCTCCAGTGTGCAGTCTCCTTTCTGAATTCTCCTGCAGCCTCCCTGGCATAGTGTGGGGCTTTCTTTCTCATGCTCATACGGTGGCTGCTGCACTTCTAGGCAGGAAATACTGGAAAGAGTCCAGGGTAGAAGGTGGAAAACAGGAAATATGTCCCTTTATTTCTGGAAAGAAATATATTTTTCTTAGTTGTCCACTTAGTTAACTTGTGCTTATGTCTCACTGCCAGGAAATAATAGGTCATGCAGCTATCACTAGCTGTAAGTGAGTCTGGAATAAGGAGTATTTTTAATTGACGCATTGCTGTCCTAAAGCAAATCAAGGATCTGTTGGTTAAGAAAGGAAGAGGGAATGGGTATTGGTCTGGCAACCAACAGTGTATAAAACTAAGGTGAATTGTGACTTCCCAAAAGCGGGAATATAGTCACATGTGTTATTTCTTCACCCTGTTTTTCAAGATTTCCTTTGAGAAGGCTTTACAGGCATTCTGGCAAGAATATAATTGACATCATGACCGGAAGGTGGCCTGTCACTGAATTTAACATTCCCAGCATATAATTCTGTCCTCTCTTAGGTAAATAATCAGAGACATTAGCTTTTTTCAGACTGCATTTCTGAAGAATATGGGCCTTACATTTCTTAGGTTACAATACTCTAGGAAGGTGTAGGTCAACTGATAAGGATGCTGCCATATCAGGGAATGATCTCAAGCAGGAACACATAAGGATCTATTTAAAGCAAACAAACAAACAAACAAACCCTAAGTAGAGCTAATCCCTGCTCTGTCTGGCTTCTTAATTCTCACAGTGAACGAAGTAAACTGGAAAAAGTATCCACCAAGATAGTTTTTGTCTAACTGAGGTGGGATTAATGGTAGCAATGGTCTTGATTTGTTTACTTCTTCCATTAAAGACACTGAGTCTATACTAGCCTTGGCATAAATCATGTGTGGAACCAACAGTGTGCCAATTCTGAGCCCAGGTCTTTAGAGGCCCTGTGTGTTTCTTCTTGTTGCCTCTTGCTGCTCTCTCTTTGCCATGAGAATAAGGCTGGATGAGCCTGCTGGTGAGCAGTCATGTGGAATAGAGCAAGATGGCACAGGCTTGTGAGCAAGTTCATCCAGGGTTGACTGTTTAATTGCCCTACAGCTGGCAACAGACACATAACGAAGTCTTGATGAGCTCAGCTTCGATCAACAAAATGCTTAGTCAACCTAAAGACTTGTGAGTAAGAAGAGTTTATTGCCATATGCCGGGGAGTTTTGTGTTTTCTGTCATGGTTGTTACATGGCATTACTGTGGTAACAGATAACTGATACACTAACCCAGTTGAGAAGGGGTGTTGAACAAGTTGTGAATAAATTGGAGTGTCTGGAATACCATTACTTTCCTAAAAGCCCCTGCTATTGTGTCTCTTCTCTGCGTTTCTTGCCTCAACTTGTTTTGAAAATTGCATCCTGACTTGTATATGAATCTCCTGAATACTCTTTGCTCTTTATTTAGTATTATCTTTACCACATCTCTTGAATGTTGTAGGTAACATTAGTCTTTTAAAAATAATTTTTATTTTCAAAAATAAATATTTTAAAATCATATAATAGGCACTTCTGTCCTACTACACAGAATGAGTAGTTCTTAACATTTTGTTATATTTGCTTCAAGTCTCCTGTTTTATGATAGCATACTCCTACATGTAAAGTTGTGACCCTCTGATATCCCAATTCCCTAATCTCATAACCCTTCTCATTCCTGGAGTCAGCCATTTGACAGATGTAGTGTAAATCCTGCCAATGCTTTATAAAAATATGTTAACATACTATGTTTATAAATAATTATTTTAAAATGTAGGTTTTATTATTATTTGGGTATGGTGAGGCCAACAGATCAGGACCCAATTGCCATTGAAAAGATAGTTTATTACAGTTCCCAAGGGGACGGCTATACGTCACCATGCAGGGGCCACAAGGGGAAGCACCAAGTCAGTCAGAAGTCAGAGAGAGCTAGGGGAAAACCCGGGCAAAGTCTTTATTGTGGGTTCTGCAGAAAGAAACAGGTGAGGCAGGGTGAATAGGTTTAACATTGACTAATTTGAATAATTTCAGCTGGCTCAAGGGTATAGGGGTTGTCTGGAGGCCCTGGGGTGATTAGGGCAGGGGAATAGTGGCTCTGAGTGAAAGAGCCCTACGGGGGCCATATAAAGGAGGTGATGGTGGGGCGTCTGGGCTCCGGATTGGTTGGTTTGCATATGAAAAGTACACTCACAGGAAAGTCTTTTACTGTCTCTAGCAACTAGCTAGCCTTGGGAGGGCCAGTTTCTTCAGGGTCAGCAAAGCCCCCACCGTGTCACAGCATCAGAAATACCTTATTTATAGATATGCAATGTTGTAGTAATCCTGTTTTTTCATTTTCTATATTTCTGATGCCAAAGTGCTGATCTATTAAATCAGAATCTTTAGGTAGGGGGCTCATGAATCTTCACATTTAGTAAGTTTACTGAGTGATTCTTATGGACATAAAAGTTGAAGAATTGCTTATGCAACAGTGCTGGAAAAAAAAACCCTTTCTTGTGTATTTTTCACATTTGTTACACAGATGAGTAAAACAGTAAAACGGATGTACTTAGGTGGAAATAAAGAAAATACTTTATCTGTTCATTTATTTACTCACTTTTTTGTTCAAATGTTTATTTACTATTTATAGATGACAAAGGATAAAGTATAAAATGTAAAATGTAAAAATGCATGCCGGGCGTGGTGGCTCACACCTGTAATCCCAGCACTTTGGGAGGCCGAGGCGGGTCGATCACGAGGTCAGGAGATTGAGACCATCCTGGCTAACACGGTGAAACCTCGTCTCCACTAAAAATACAAAAAATTAGCCGGGCGTGGTGGCGGGCGCCTGTAGTCCCAGCTACTCAGGAGGCTGAGGCAGGAGAATGGCGTGAACCCTGGAGGCAGAGTTTGCAGTGAGCCAAGATGGCGCCACTGCACTCCAGCCCGGGTGACAGAGCAAGACTCCTTCTCAAAAAAGAAAAAAATGCCAAAAACACAACTTGAAGAATTCATGGAATCTATTTTCAAAGACAGGATATGTTTCTCAAGTATTATTTATGCCTGTCAGATGATGACTCAATGCTCCCTGCAATCAGGAAACAGAGGAACATTGCGCTGGAAGAACTGCCCACAGGCATCCCCACCCCCACGCTTTTTGCAGATTTCTTTTAAACAATCCCACACTAAAACAAAACTAACTTATCCTTAAACCGGTTTAGGATGGGAAATTCTGTAGCCTCCTTCAAACATTAGTTCTAGTGCGAATAATACCACTTCCTTCAATACAAGTTCCTGAGTTAAAACAGATACAGATTCTTTATCATGGAAAATGCAAGGAAGTGGGAGGTGGGGGTCCTGTACAGCCCATCCTGCCCTGAGAAATATGAGAACTATTAAGAGGCTGATCAAGCTGGTTCACCTTGTTTTTTCTTTGGTCTCCTTCAGTGGTATGTCCACATCAGTATCATGATGTTTTATTTGGTTCCCCATAACTCCCAATCTCTGCTAAGGAAATGTTCTCGAAAACTCATTCACATCAATGGCAAATGATAGATAAATGCACAATATCTCACACTGTAGAACTGAAGTGTGGTACTTCAGATACTGTTAGTGGCAGTGAATCTGCACAGGTCTGCAATCACCTCAATTCTTGCCTCCTCAGAAGAAAGAATTTGACCGAGGGCCATCAGACAGAATGAGAGATGGAGGCAAGTTTTAGAGCAGAAGTGAAGGTTTATTAAAAAGCTTTAGAACAGGAATGTGTGAAAGGAAAATAAATCTTGGGGCCCCCCAAATCACTAAGCTAAAGGGAAAAGTCAAGCTGGGAACTGCTTAGGGCCAACCTGCCTCCCATTCTATTCAAAGTCACCCCTCTACTCACTGAGATAAATGCATATCTGATTGCCTCCTTTGGAAAGGCTAATCAGAAACTCAAAAGAATGCAACAATTTTATCTACCTATGACCTGGAAGCCCCCTCCCGCTTCAAGTAGTCCCGCCTTTGCGTTGAGTTGTCCCGCCTTTTCTGGATAGAACCAATATTCATCTTATGTATGTGGATTGATGTCTCATGTCTCCCTAAAATGTATAAAAACCAAACAGTGCTCTGACCCCATTGGGCACATGTCATTAGGACCTCCTGAGGCTGTGTAATGGGTGCACACCCTCAACCTTGGCAAAATAAACTTTCTAAATTGACTGAGACCTGTCTCAGATACTTGGGGGTTCATAAATGAAAGGAAGTAAAGTGCACTTGGAAGAGGGCCAAGCAGGCAACTTGAAAGCTCAAGTGTACAGGTTGACTTTCCCTTAGGGTTTGGCATGCTTCCGGGGTCTTGTGTTACTTCTCCCGATTCTTCCCTTGGGATGGGCTGTCCTCATGCACAGTGGCCTGCTAGTGCTTGTTGCGGGGGCATATGCACAGGCATTTACTGGAGTTGTATGCATGTTCTCTTGAGGTTTTTTTTTTCCTCTTACCAGTCAAGTGTTCCTGTAAGGTTACATATGTCAGTTAAACTCTACCATTTTGCCTTAGTGCACATGCTTGAGCCCACTCACCCAGCTCCTGAGATCTTATTGGAAAGCTGATCAATGTTTCAGGTTTTTCTTTTTTCTTTTTCTTTTCTTCTCTTTTTTTTTTTTTTTTTTGAGATGGAGTTTCGCTCTTGTTGCACAGGCTACAGAGCAACGGCACAATCTTGGCTCACTGGAACCTCCACCTCCTGGGTTCAAGCGATTCTCCTGCCTCAGCCTCCCAAGTAGCTGGGATTACAGGCGTGCACCACCACCACCGGCTAATTTTGTATTTTTAGTAGAGATGGTGTTTCACCATGTTGGCCGGGCTGGTCTCAAACTCCTGACCTCAGGTGATCCACCTGCCTCAGTCTCCCAAAGTGCTGGGATTACAGGCGTAAGCCACCATGCCTGGCCTCAGGTTTTTCTATTGAGGGACTGCTTTTCCCTGGCACTGGCTGAGACTAATTCTTATTTTAGAGAGACAGTTTAACAACTGCCTGACCATCACCTGATGGTGATTGACATTCCTGGTGCAGGGCAGGTGGGCCCTCTCCTGCCCTGCTCATGTTTGATTAGCAAACTACTGTGACAATATCAGAGCCACGTAAGATAGGTACTTTGGTGGATCCTCTCCTATGTTTCTGAAATTAGTTGCAAAAAAGCATTTTGTTATTCTGCTTTCTCATTAGACAGCCTTGGAGACTGTATGATATAAACTCTCAAAAGGGCCGATAGTTAAGAGCAGTCACAAAAAATGACTCTGTATTAGAGAATAGACATCACATCTGTTAGGTTTGCAAGATAGAGGACTTAGAGATCAAGAGAAATTTTACTCTCAGAGAATAACTGAGCATGCTAAAAGTTGGGAGGGGCCTTAATATACAATCATGCAAAGAAATTATCTGAGAAATGCATTGTTAGACAATTTCATCATGAACATCATAGAGCGTACTAACACAAACCTAGATTGTATAGACTGCTTCTTACTGAGGCTGTATAACATATAGCCTATTGCTATTATGCTACAAGCCTGTATAGCACGTTACTGTACTGAATACTGTAGGCAATTGTAACACAATGGTAGGTATTTGTGTGCCTAAACACATATAAACACAGAAAAGGTCCAGTTAAAAGATGCTATATTGGCCAAGCATGGTGGCCCACACCTGCTATCCCAGAACTTTGGGAAGCCAAGGTGGGAAGATAGCTTGAGGCCAGGAGTTTGAAGCCAGCCTGGACAACATTGTGGGACTGTGTCTCTACAAAACATAATTAAAAAAAAAAAAAACACTTAGCTGGGCATGGTGGCATATACCTGTAGTCTTAGCTACTTGGAAGGATAATTGTGTCACTGCACTCCAGCTTGGGCAACAGAGATAGACTCTGTCTAAACAAAAACAAATGAAACAAACAACTAAAAGGCAATATGAAAAACAAAATATGATACATCTATATGGGGCATTTACCATGAATGGAGTTTGTGGGACTGGAAGTTGCTCTGGGTGAATCAGTGAGTGAGTGGTGAGTGAATGTGAAAGCCTAGGGCATTGCTAAACACTACTGTGGGCTTTATAAACACTGTACACTTAGGCGACACTAAATTTACAAAATTCTTTTTTAATAATACATGAACCTTTGCTTACTGTAACTTTTAAACTTTATCAACTTTTACTTTTTTAAAAACATTTTGACTCTGGTAATAACACTTAGTTTAAAACACAAACACATTATACAGCTGTACAAAAATATTTTCTGGCTTGGCAAGGTACCTCATGCCTGTAATCCCAGCACTTTGGGAGGCTGAGGTGAGCGGATCACTGGAGGCCAGGAGTTCCATACCAGCCTGGCAAACATAATGAAAGCCTGTCTTTATTAAAAATACAAAAAATTAGCTGGGCATGGTGGCACACGCCTGTAATCCCAGCTACTCGGGAGGCTGAGGCATGAGAATCACTTGAACCCGGGAGGTGGAGGTTGCAGTGAGCTGAGATTGCACCACTGCACTCTAGCCTGGGCAACAGAACCAGACTCTGTCTCACAAAAAAGGAAAAATTTCTTTATATCCTTATTTTTTAAGCTTTTTTTCTATTTTCAAAGGTTTTTTTGTTTACTTTTTTTGTTGTTGTTAAAAACTAAAACACAAGTACACACATCAACCTAGGAGTACACAGGGTCAGGATCATGACTATCACTATCTTTCGCCTCCATGTCTTATTCCACTGGAAGATCTTCAGGGGCAATAACATGCATGGAGCTGTCATCCCTTATTAAAAAAAGCCCTCTTCTGGAACAACTACTGAAGGACCTGCCTGAGGCTCTTTTACCGTTATCTTTTTAAAAAATAAGTAGTAGGAGTACACGCTAAAATAACGATGAAAAGTATAGTACAGTAAACACATAAACCAGTAACACAGTTGCTTATCATCATTATCAAGTATTATGTACTAACCTATATTTTTGGCTGGCAGCACAGTACATTTCTTTACACCAGCATCACCATGATGATAGAAATTTTTCAGCTCCATTATAATCTTACGGGATTACTATCATAAAAGTGGTCTGTTGTTGACCGAAATGTCATTATGGGGTGCATGACTGAACTGGCCTCATTATATAGATGAGAAAGCTGGGTTCCAGGGAGGTAAAGTGATGCGTGCTAAGTCACATAGATGACTAGGGACTATCTGTAATGTAGAAATCAGATACGGCAGCCTCTACATTACTTTGGTAACATAATTATCATGGGCTTACTAATAACCCAGAGCAAGTAAAGAGCATGCTAAATACCTTCTTGTTTCATAATCATGGCAAGAGCTCTGCAGTACAAATGCAAGATAATGTCCTCTGAGTCCAGTCCTTTGTGGGAAGAGGCAGAGTATAAATAAATAAGCAAGTAAGCAAGTAACCTCCAACTTACACTCCCAACAATGAAGAGTTTTAATTTTTTTTTTAATGAGTGCATCCGTAGGGGTATGTATGTATATTAACTTATATTGTGTACTGACTAGAAAATGATCCACGATCTCTCAGAAGACCCATTCCCTTGATTAGTGGTAAGTTAGGTTAGTTAATTAAGGTTACTTTAATACTAATTAGTCAGGGCTTTAATTATGCTTTCAGAACAGGAACACAGGACTCATATGGTTCTTAGTGACCCAGTTAACTAAAGTGATAGGATTTTTGTCTTTCATCTAATAATGATTCGTGATAAGGAACAGACGGAGAAAAGCTGATTCTAATGGGATTATAGAAGAATTCTTTAACCAGAGTCAACCAGAGAGCAACAGAAGGTCTGAGATAAAAAAGCATCCTCTGTAGCTTCTGGAATAGCTCTGCAGGGAGAACAGCCAAGGGGCTGAAGCATGGCTGACTTTGTCATGAAGAGCTCCCCAAAATTGGCCCCAGACTAGGAAGTCAATGGATTGTAGAGTATAAGCAATAAACGACGGCCTTAATTGCGGAAGGGGTGTCACGACAAACAAAAAACTAAGTGGAAAAAGCCTTTTTCCAATCATGGTAGTGGGCTTCACTTACTGAGTGCCCTTTGTATGCCAGACCATAAGACTTGCTGGAATTATGGAAATGAGTGTGTCAGGATTCCACTTCTCAAGGCAGAGATAGTCTGTGGGATGGACAGATTTGCAGACAGATAAACTATGCTGCAACATGCTAAATGTGCTATTGGCAAATCTGTCCCTCCCACCTAAACTGTAAACAGACTGGAATGCATCCAATTTTCCATCAAATTCAGCATGAAAATGTGGTTAACTTCTTGCCAGTCCCAGTGCTGTCTTTTGGTAGCTGTAGCCTCTTGTATTCTGGGATAACGTAGTGAGAACAATGTCCTCTAACTTGTTTAAGAAGACTTTTTGAATTCGCTGTCCTTTAGAAATGGGAATAAGCAATGTGACAACTCAAGACTGACTCGAAGAACTAAATTTGCAGCAAGTCATTGGATCTGTATGTGTTTGTGGTTTTAATGGATTATATCTATCTTCCATATTTGCAGAATACTTTGCAATCCCCATCCAGTAAAGCCATTTCCCTCTACCATAGAAATGGTAGCAGGATGATCTATAAAAATATTAATTTGTACTGTAACCTTCTTTCTTTTGCATGTAATTTCCTTCCTATATACCAAGTCTTTGTGATTCCCTGTCTGGGGGTCTTTTGCACTGTGGGCCAAAAAAAAACCAAACTAGTTTTGTTTCTAAAAGCCCAACCCCAATATTGTACTGGATCTTCGCTGGAAGGAGCCATAATGCAGGCGAAGTTAAGGCCAAAGCTTGGAGGTTGAAACATCATTATGAAGAGGGGTGGGGGCAAAGGGGAGGCCAGCCCTGGGCTTTACAGTTTCTAAAAGAATTGCACATTTTATCTGCTTGGGGTGGCTGTGGAATCTCTGATGAGACCTGTGATGCAAGTGGAAATTTTGGATACTTTGATCTTGACAAAGACATATTGGAGTCCCCATTCTTAAAGAGCACCTGCTGGCTTGAACAGTGAGCATACAGGCAATGAACTTCATGAACAGGAAGCCAGAAGGCCCTTCCCAGGCACTGGGCTTGGCTCTGCGGATCTCAGAGTCTGTGTAGCAGATCTTAGAGTCTGTGTAGCAAACTCAGTGATAACAAAGATTGAATTTCTTGCCAGCTTTTTGGAATAGGAACTCAAAACACATAGAATTTGTTTTAGGAAATTATAAGTAAAGTTGACATTAATCCTGTGTTGTGGCTTGCAAATTCTTACACATTACCCCACTCATATTCCATAATAAGCAAATGCATTCTTTGCTCCTGAATCAGGGACATATGTTCTCAGCAGTCTCATTTCTGTGTTCTTAGGACCCTTGATACCTAGTGCACAAAGCTCCACTCCATTACCACTGGAAGACCCCCCTTTAGAATCTACTTATCTGGCTAGAAAGAAGCTTAGACTAGTATTAGTTATAATGTGAACTCATTTCATACGTACTCAGAACATTCATGAATTCAATTCTACCTGCTAGTATTCTTTGGTACAACCACAGCTTTTATCTGGTACTCGACCACAGAAGTAGTTTGTATTAATGCTGGAGCAAAATCAGTCTTCTTTGGACTTCTTGAGAAATTTGTATCTGTATAGGGTTGATATACAAAGGATTCTGCTTTAGATGGACAATTTGGAAGATTTTCAAGGATAATTTTTGATTACTAAAACTTTGCCTTACCTTTTTTTTATTCTAGAAACTAGGTTGGTATAAAAGTAATTGCAGTTTTTGCCATTACTTTTAATTGCTTATTGTCCAATTCCACATTGAAAGTAATGGCAAAAACTGCAATTAGTTTTGCAGCAACCTAATAGCTCACTAATACGATACTTCGTCATTTTACATATATCTTTCTCAAATCACACAAATATTACTCATTAAATAAATAAATTCTAGTTTTTTCAACTCTATCCTGATGATATTACCGTAATCAAAAAAGGAGATGCCACAGAAGTCTGAAAGCGAAAGGGAATGCAGATGACAGCAGCATCTTCAAGGAAAGGCATGGAGGATATTCAGGAGCTATAAAATCACAGGTTAGAGAAGTTATAGGAAGAAAAAAGATAAGTGCAGATTTGACAAGTTTTTTTCTGGCTTTAGATCTCTGTTATTTAAGCTCGGTGCCTCATACAGTTCACGCCATTCTTGATAAGCATCCCCTTAAGTCTCTCTAAAAATCATTAATATTATCTTGCAAATAACACTCCGTGAGGTTGTGAAACCTTAGTTTGCTTCTCCAGGTCTCCCTCACTTATTTCTGGGACTGTTTCCATTACTGATATTCTGATGGCTTCTGAACTTAACTCTTCAGCCATGACTTCTCTCCCGACCTCCAGACTGTTTTTTAATCCAATTGCCTACCTGACATCTCCTCTGAATTTCTAAAAGGTCACAAAATAAATAGCCCTCTCCCTGAACCTATTCCCAGTTCTCTCCCCTTTTCAATAATTAGCCATTTCTCTAAGAGTTGCTTCAGCTAGAGACCATGCAGTGTTTTGTTTGTTCATTTGTTTTTTGTTTGTTTCTGTTTTGTTTTATTTTTTCTTTTGAGATGGAGTCTGTCATCCAAGCTGGAGTGCAATGGCACGATCTCGGCTCACTGCAACCTCCGCCTCCCAGGTTCAAGTGATTCTCCTGCCTCAACCTCCCGAGTAGCTGGGATTACAGGTGCCAGCCACCATACCTGGCTAATTTTTGTATTTTTGGTAGAGATGGGGTTTCACTATGTTAGCCAGGCTGATCTTAAACTCCTGATCTCAAGTGATCTGCCCACTTCAGCCTCCCAAAGTGCTGGGATTACAGGCGTGAGCCATTGTGCCCAGCCCCATGCAGTGTTTTAAATTCTGTTCTTTTCTCCAACCCAACATCCAACATGTCAGCAAATCCTGTCTACTGTTATTTGCAAAGTATGTCCCAAGTCAACTAAGTATTTTTCTGTTTCCATTGCTGCTATTTTCGTCTCAGCACCCACCATCATTTTCCTGAAATGCTGCCATAGTCTCTAGACTGACCTCTCCACTTCCCCTCCTGCTGCCACTTCCCTCCACATTCCAGGCTCCACAGAGCAAGTATGGTGAAGCTACAAAAACAAAATTCAGATCATGGCAATTCCTAGCTAAAGCCTTCTAGTAGTTTCCTATTGCACACAGAATAAAGTCCAAATGCCTGATGTGGTTTGACAGTTTCTCCATGACTCAATGCCTACTCATCTTCATGAATCACCTTCTACCACTCTTTCACTTGCTCACACACTATGGTTTCCCCTATGACCTTCTCTTGGGTTTTTGAAATGCCAAGCTTATTATGATCTTCAGCCTGTTCCCTTGCTGTTAATGCTACCTGGAATGTTCTTCCCTCAGGATCTTCACAAGGCTGATTCTTTTTTGCTTTTCCAATCTCAGCTCTAGTGGCGTCTTCTCAGTGAGACCTACACTGACTCCAGCTCTCAATCGCATCAACATCTTTAATTTTTTATTAAACTCATGGATACCCAAAACGCCCTTTTATTTGTGGGCTGGTTTGTGATCTACCTTCACCTTCCTAAGTCTGTCTTATTCTCTGCCATGTCCTTGGCACCTGGTAGGATGTAGTCACAGAGTAGAACCTCATGAACAGGTGGTAAATGAATGGATGAAAGTCTCTAAGGTGTATTTCATTTGGGTTCATTAATATTTTTTTTTTTTAACTAAAATGTGGCAATCTCCACATTTTTTATCTTGCTTTATTTCCCTTTTGGGATACCTGCTGCTAAAACCTCTTCTTGTCCCATAGCCACAGGGATGAGTTTCTGTAGCCTAACCCTTCTTCCCTCCTCACTTCCCCCACAGAGGGGCAGACAATGAACATTTCTAGCATGACCATTTCTAAAGCTGCATCAAGCTTTCTAGAGCTAGTTCAATGAATCCAAACAGTAATGGAACTACTTCTATATGAACCTAAGGAAAGTGCCTTTTGCTTTTCACGGCTGTGCCCAAACAATCTGTGCTCCTGTTTTTGGTGGCCCACTGAGCTCCCAATGAGATAGTTTTTTAGTATATATATTTTTTGCAGTCCTCATTCCCAAGGATTCAGATAGGAGTTTAGGGCTATTGTGGACCAGGGGAAATATTTGAGAAACAGACCCCATTTGTGCATAAATCTTCTCACAAAACTGGTTCTGGTCAGTGTCTGGGTCTGATACTTTCAAGGCCCCTGGTTCCTAGTGCAAATAGCTTCTACAGATCTTTCCACTCCAGGCTGTCAGCCTTGCCTGGATATAGCTGGATCCCACCATGAACACAGCTTAAGCTCCAGCTGCTATCCCCAGTCCAATGCCAAAGTGATATTATAATCCTGACACAGGACTGATTAACCATGCCTAAGTGGTTAGGAAAGGATTCATGGAGGAGAGAATATTTAAGCTCATTTCAAGGGGTAAGTTGAAGAATGTAAGGCAGAGAGGGAAGTGAAAGCAAAAAAAAAATGATGTATATATGCGAAGACATAGAAACTATACAATCAGGTCCTTAAGAGGAATTTAGTAGTGTTAGAGTAGAAGAGGAGGGAGAAAGGGCTGGTAAGGGAAGTTGGAATCAGGTCATTTAGGCCTTGTGAGCACTGACAAGGAACTGAGTTTTAATGAATAGGGGAATGTCACTGAATACATTTTTAAGCAAGAGACAGATATCATCAAAACTTCCTTTTATAAATATAACTCTGGTAGGAGCATATATAACAAATTAGTGTGGGAGAGATTACTGGTAGAGAGATCAGAGAGGGGTCTATTACCAGGGTCAGGCAGGAGAAAAATAGAAACATGGACTAAGGGGATAGCAATAATGGTAGACGGGAAAGAATAAGAAGGATCTGATTTCAGGTGCATTTCAGAGACAGCATAGACTTGATACTGGCTGATTGGCTCTGAGGGATTATGGAAAATAAGTTTCAAGGGTGATTAACCAAATTTTACTCTTGGAAAATTGTGAGACTTAATATGGCATCAGTTGAGATAATTAATCCAAGAAGAGAAAGAATAGAGAAGAAGAGAGAAAGATGTTTGCCATACTTCAATAACACAGCCCAGAAGAAAAGTCTTACGTCATAGATACAGTATTTAAGGATGGGGTTGTAGTGCTACCAGGACAGGAAGCTAGGCCACCCCATTGATATTGTTGATGGAATGGAGGGGTAATCTGACACATGTGGCATATTAGTAGTTTGTACTAAGGATTTTGATCTGTATTGAAAAGGTAAGTGATCCTCAAAGAGTCACTGATCCTTGTCTGACATTTACCCATTCTCTAACTTCCATTAGCAGTCTGTTGGCATTCTCGCACTGATATATACAGAGCTCTTTGCCTTTTCAGTCTCATTGCACGAACACTGAATCACTGTCTGTGCTGTAGGAAGGAGAAACCAATGTTTTGGTTTTTGCTTTTTAAAATTTGTGGTGCTTAAAGCAGAGAGGCATTAGAGTACAGAACTAGGAGTCAAAAGATTTTGGTTCTTTTCCTAGTTGCTCAAGTTAGGTAGCCTTTCCTTTTTTTTCTTTCTACTTCCTTCCTTCCTTTTTTCCTTTCCTTATTTTTTAAAACTTTGGTTTCATCATCTGTAAAATGGTGATGAATGGTGGTGGTGGTTGTAACATTTTGGCTACTTGGCAGGAATCAAATGTAAGGATCAAGTGGGATAATGTTTACAACGATTCAATGTGTTGCTATTTACTTCAACTATAGTAGCAGCAAATATTATCCAATGAAATTACCTGGTATGTTGTACAGAATGCTCCATGATGCCTGGAGAAGATGGCCACATTTCCATACCAGTCAGTTTTGTGTAATAATAGAATAGTGATTGAGAACAGAGGCTCCGGAGCACACTGCGGCTAGTGGAAGTGCCAGTCAGCCACTTTTCAGTGGAATGATCATACACAAGTTATTTGGACTCTTTAAACCTTTCTTTCACTATCAATAAAATAGAGACAGTAATTCTTATTTCACAAATTTTATATGATAAAGCAGATGATACAAGTATTGAGGATATTGATTTTATCCTATCACACTTGTGTGTAAGAAATGTCATATGATTCTTCTAAATAAAAACTAAATCTCACTATGAGCAGCCATTCACCAGGATAGTGAGACAGCTATTATCATTCATATTTGTTCTTTGCCTCTAGCCACAGAGAGTTGTTTCCAAAGAATCTGGGAGTCTTATATTGTGTCTTGAAGGAAAACCATTCTCAACTCTTCAACCCATGGTAGTTGCTATTAGATGCTTATAGTTCAACTCTAATAGAAGAGGCTCTGCTAGTTCTGTGTCAAGCTTGGGTGTAGGGGCCTTTGCTAAGACTGGGAGGTTCAGCTTTTAGTGCCCCTAGTACAGCACACAGCCATTCACTCCAAGGCCTTGTATCTTCTGAGAGAGCAGAAACTGAATTAGGTGTGGATCTCCACTACCTGCAAAACCAGTCAAAACCCCCACCCCTTCCCAGGTTTGGAGTATCTCCCGTCTTTCAGGTTCAGAGTATTTGGCCTCTCTGCTTACATACTTTCTCCACTCAGCCTTGGCATTTCCTACGCAATTTCTCCTCAAAGGATCTTTAAAAACAATGCTGCTATTTCTTTCCTGGGGGCATGGTGAATAGCATATTTACCCAGTTGAAGTGGTCATGTGAAATCCGTGTTTTATGCATATAGATCATTTATCATGCTTCCTAGCACAAGGTAAGTGCTCTATGAATGGCAACTGTGATGGAGAGCTGCTGTCTCTCCTGAACTATCTTCCAGCTTCCTCAAGCTTTACAATCCTGCTCTGCACCCAGGAGGCTGACAGACAGGATGCATCATTGAGTTTCCATGTTCTCTGGCTTCTGGTTAGGCTCTGTCTATAGGGGGGACGAGAGAAGGGGAGTACAGTTAGGTTGAGGAATTCATTCTCCTGGCTGCTCCCTGTGGAGTCACATGTGGCTGCCTCACTCTGTGGCAGGCTACAGCTTTTGCTGGATGGCCCATGCTTCATGGTCTTTTCTTTTCCTGCCTCTTCATGCCTTAGATGTGGTGACACCTCCTGTGGTTACCAGCTCTAGAGTATTACCCCATCCTTTGTTGCTTTTCCTCCTTTGGTAATAGCTCCCATTCTCATTATTCTTAATATATATATATTTTTTTTCCTGAGATGGAGTGTCACTCTGTCGCCCAGGCTGGAGTGCAGATCTTGGCTCATTGCAACTTCCGTCTCCCGAGTTCAAGCAATTCTCCTGCCTCAGCCTCTTGAGTAGAGGGGATTACAGGCACGTACCACCACGTCCAGCAAATTTTTGTATTTTTAGTAGAGACAGGGTCTCACCATATTGGCCAGGCTGGTCTCGAACTCCTGACTTGAGGTGATCTACCCACTTCGGCCTCGCAAAGTGCTGGGATTACAGACATGAGCCACCACGCCTGGCCTCTTAATAAAATCTTTATTTTATTCAAGTATTGGGTTCTTAAGTGCTTCCTGGATCACTTCTCAAAACTAGAGGGATAAATGTTGAGGCCAATCATAATCATTTTATTCCTGTGTCAGCAAAAGATGGTCATGTGCTGCACTGTGGTCAGTTAAATAAAAGAAAGAGGGTTCCTGGGAGTACCTCAGAAGATTTTCTTTACCCTTAAAAAGAGACACCTAATAAAAGCTTGTGCTTTTTATCTTTACATGTTGTTGTGTATGGAAGTGATAGTTGGAGCCATTGGAGCCATCTTGTGACCATGAGTGAAAGCCAAGAGAAAATCATAGAGAAATCTGACATTGTTAAGTTGCTGAATTAAGTCCAGAATTTCCTGCTGTCAAGCTTTTGTTATGGGATATGATTAATTTTCTGTCATTTAAATGACTTTAGTTGGAGTTTTATGTTACCTGTAGCTAAAAATAGCCTGGGGGATTAATCCCAATCTCTCTTTACACTTGTTTGTTTTTAGTGCAAAAACAATTCCTGATAGAAAAATAATTATTTTCAATGTTCGGTAGCTGCTATTTTTTTCTATTGCATTGTATTTTCAAGTTAAGACCATAAAATAATAAAGAACATTTGAATCTCTTTAAAGTGAAGACTTCTAGCAGTATAACATTTTTGTATCATCTGAGAATTGGCACACTTCTGAGATGAGTGGGATAGGAAGTGGGAAATCAACAATTTCAACATATGTCTAATAGGGGTTAAATTTTTCTTGAGAGAACAAACAAAAAAATAACATCTATAAGATTACAGAAAAAATGTTACCTTGCTTTTCTTAGAATTTCAGTTTTACTGTGGAAATTGTCGAGTCTGAAAAGGAAAAGCTATTTGCTTACAGGGTTAAAGGATAGATTATCTTGGAGACTGCGAAACTTTAGTATCAGCCATTCTACCAGTTACTGATTTACAATTTGCCAAATGCTTGGAACAGTTCCTGGCCTATTGTTACCATGATGTAATTATTTGTTTAACATATCTTCTAGCAAGAAAAGAGAGGTAGAAGCCAGAAGTGATGTTTTCAATTTCAGATACAGGTCAGAGGTAAAGGAGTCATATAGCTGGATTTTCCAGGAAAGACCCCATTTCTAATATGGATCAATTCATTCAATTCTACTTCAGTGACTCAAGTATCACAGAACGTAAAGACCATAAGTCATATGACTCATCTCTTTCATTTTTTTTTTTTTTTTTTACCAGAAACTCTATCAGTTGCCCAGAAATAATTACAATTTCATAAATCCCCTACCTTCCTTAGGGAAGGTACATTTCCTTCCTTCTAATGCCTTTGTCATACAGAGACAGAAAATAAGGAAAAGATATCTGGGGATGGGAAAATGCTACTGTCAACATTTATTCTGTTTCCTTCCTCTTTAATCCTTATTTTCAATTTTGTGTGCCAACTCAGGTAACCATCTTCCCACAAACCTAGACTGTGGTGGGGAACAAGGAGGGGGTGGATGTTGGCTCTGATAAATAGCTGCCCCTCTTTCTATGCCTCTGCTACAAGGTACTTATTGATACAAAAATAAAAAAGTACTAAACAGAGTATCCAGTTTTTCTGTGTAAATCCAAAAAAGACATTATTATTGACTGGGTTCTATATCAAGTCCGGGCAAGTTATCCACAAACAGGATAAAGATAATAAACTCTTTGGGGCATCAGTATACCATACAGCAATCTCACTGTTCCCTAGAGCTGTGGAAGAATTCATTTACCTCACATAGGTGAACTTTTCTCTTCCCCAGAGAGCATTTTGTTCATCTTAGCTCAATACAAGATCAGATCCATTGTCAGCAGTAACAATTTGTACCTTGTTTTTTTTTTTTTTTCCACTGGGTTGAAACTTAAAGCATCTCTGAGAGGAAAATAAATGGCAATAGCTGTATCTCAATTTTTACAAAGGGGTCGAGAAGGAGAGAGGGAGAACCTTAGATTAAGATGTTCTTCTGAAATCACAGGTCCATCCAATCAGTGATAAAGCAAGAAACCAAAGCCAGACATCAGAAAAACCAGTCCATTTATTCCCTAAAATCTTGTTTTCTTATTTGTTTCAGGTACATGGTAATTCTTGCCTCACTAGCACTCTTTCAAAGACAGTAAAGGGTCCCTTAGCATTTGGAAATAATTTCATTTTGCAGAATTTTGGAGCTGGCCTTGGCTGACTCTCTATTAATGTTAAAGAAAAAGCCAAATAACATGATTTTTCTATTAAAGCAAAGGTTTCTACATTAACTCTGAACTTCAGGACACCACACACAGCTGAAGATAGCAGTTGGAGTGACAGTGACACAGAAATGAAATGAATTAAAATTGCCACTGACAATAAAGCAGGAAGAGGTGGGAGGCAGTAAAGGCTTGTCCCTGAAAATTTTACAGCATGGCTGATGCTGGAAGGAACAGTAATTTAAGACAGTTATGGACCTTAAAAAAAAAAGCAATAATGTTGAAGTCAGACCCAGTCTGTATGGAATGGTTATTATTTGGTTTAAAACTGTGAAGAATGCATTTACTACTTTGGTAAAAAAGAGATCTGACCTTGATGCAGTGCAAATTTGATATGGGATTAGAGGTCCTTGTTCTTAGATTGCTGCTAAAGACAGGGGAGCGGCAGTAAAACAGCATCCTGGCACTGAATAGGCACATGTGGTCATGTGTGACTGAAGCCACACTTCAGTCAGGGCTTAGAATCAGCAGACACTTGCATTTTAGGGATATAGTCTCAAAGTTCTGAGAGGACTGAAGCGGTACTTTAGGAACACATATGCATATGCTCCCTCCGAGGGAGGTGCCTTGTTCTATTTGAGATCACTGTGCATTATGCAGGAAGTTGGTCACAGAATAAGGAATTGGGATTTCCAGACATCACATCTGCATACCGGTCAGATCATAGCTCTCCTTTTACTGCCTGTGTTATCCTGGGCAAGTTATATTCCTTCTCTGATTTTCAATTTTGCCATCATATGGGATTATAATTATATTTTGTTTATAATGTTAAGTAAATGAAGACACTTTTTCAATGTTTGAGCACTATATAAAAGCTGAAAATTGTTCCCACTAGATTGGACTGACAAGGGAATGTCGGTTTCCCTTTTATTAAATATATGTGCATATTTTTATTTACGCATTTAATATCAGTTGCTATCTGAGACTTGGACAAAATTCCAAAGAAGGCAGAATTTGAATATTTCTAATCTTCCTATGAGCAACTTATCTACCCATTTCTTTTTTTCCCCTTTCTCTCCGGAAAACTAAGTCAGAGCAGAAGGAGAATTGAAATGGTGGTGAGGTGAGTGGGCAAAGGTAATGGCATGTAGGCAAAGTGTCAAGGGCGTACAAGATTTCAAGAGCTACAATGAGGTGTGAGACTTCAAAAAATAATTTTGGCTTCACTGAAGCTTAGCCCAACTTATACAAAGTTACTATACTATGTATTTATTGTATGATGTGGGCAAATTTTAATATGTTTTATATTATGCCAATTATGTGCCTAGAATTTTAGAAGATCTTAAAAGAACTTAGTGGGGATGATAAGGAAAGACCTGTTTGCATGGTAAGACCAGCATCTTACCATGGGAGAAAATGTTCAGCTGGACCAATAATCGGTGTACGTGTGTGTATGTGTGTGTGTGTGTGTGTGTGTGTGTGTGTGGTGGGGGATGAGGTGAGCACGCATCACTCAGCAGTAGCTAGGGGGACATTTTAAAAATTCACACATTTCTGCCTCTCCATGCAAGACATAAGGTAAGATGTGGGAAGTGACATTCGAGGCTATGACAGTTTTTTCTCCTCAGTGTATTTCTAGCTCTGGCAAAGGTCTTAGCACACATTAGGCTCTCAATAAACACTGAGTGGATAAATGAATGGGTGGTCTAAGTCAGGGGGTACCTGGTGATGCCAGAGCAGGTAGGAGTAGAGGGAGGATGGTGTTAGGGTGTCATGAGTCAAGCACTATGAAGTGACTAGCCTGAGAGTTACCCTGAATGAGATGAGGCAGCATGGGAAATCGGGTTTTTGGAAGAGATACTAAATAATAATAATAATAATACATTAACAATGACATTTTGAGTTTACCATCTGCCAGGTGTTATAATAAAAAACTTACATTCAGCATCACATTTTCTTATCATATCAGCTCTATAATATAGGCAGTATTACCATAGCCATTTATGGATAAAGACCTACAGAAGTCAGGTTAGTTACCCAAGGTCACAGAACTAGTATGTGACAGAACTGGGAGTTAAACCCATGTTGGTCATACTTCAAATCTGAGCGCTCTTAATGACTACAATGTAGGAATCTGTAAAGCATACAACAAGCATACAAATAGAGCTCCAATCATAGAGGGTGCTGGAATAGTTATTATAACACAGGTTATTGAAGCAGAAAACTGTTTTGAAGGGAAGGTATCAGAAACTCATTTTATTAAATAGAAGATAAGGAAGAGGCTTAGTTATAGGAGTAAGAAAGGAACCTGATTTGGAACTGGGTTGGTTCCAAAGCTTAGACTGGAGGTCCTAGTTAGGAGATCAGAGTCACCAGTTGTAGAGAGTGCTGGATCTCACATTCAGGGCACTCATGCTGATGCTGAGTTGTAAAGTTCTGTGTCTTATTTGAACCTATCCTTTCTAAGTCTAATCACTCCTCTTTCCTTACAGAGGAGTCTCTCTAATGGTTCTAGACTATTTCTGGTTCTTAGCCAGAAATGCTTACAGAAGTACCTGAGTAGCTCATGAAAATACCTGTATTTGAGCTTCACCTCAGACTAGTAAAATAAGACCTCCTGTGGGTGAAATCCTGGCAATACGGTTTCTTAATAGTTCCTATAGTCAATTTGAATGTGCAGCCAAGGTTAAGAACCGTGGTTGTAGGTTAACATTTCTGATCAAATTAACCACTATTCATGTAAATTTGGTTCATAGTTCTTGGGTGGCATATATGTATGTATTTGTATAGTTATTTATGCTTTTAAATATTTTTTCTAATTATAAAATTAAGACAAATTTACAGAATACTAAATCTTTTCAAAAGAAGAGATATTTATTGTTTCCTGACAATGTGATAGAAATCCAAAAGACTCACATACAAGAGCTGAAATTGCTATCAAAAAGCCCTTTTGAATAAATGCAAGGAGGAATTTCTGAGAAATCAGCAGAAATTGTGAGAAATCAAACTGAAAAGAGAGCTGAAAGACACATTTCTAGGCTTATGTTAATGCTACGGATGCACTGGGGCGAGGGTTGGGTGATAATGGCCCAACGCCTAATGGAGAAAACGTCCTAGGACTGTGGAAGATGAAGGCTTGGAACTGAGACCCCCTGGAAAAGACAGGCACTTGAAAGTCTGTTCGCTCAATGAAAAGGTGAGCTAGGGGCCAGGGGGCTGGGTTGGGGAAGGTGAGTTGTCTATATTAGCCTGGGCTCCAGATAGAAGAAAATTTCCCTCTTGCAATTCATACCTTTGACACAATGCACTGGGCACAATTTATGTACGATCTCATATTTGGTTGATCTTTCTCACCTCTGGAGCCCGGTGGCTGCTTCCTCATGGAAGTCCTGGCTGCTGCCTCTGTACCAGACACAGCTGCCACCACCTTATCTGCCAGCCTCTGTTATGATTGCTACACTTTCCATGGGAGCTGTAGCAGCTCTGGAGACCAGGCCCAACCAATTGCACCCAGGGAGACTTGGCTCCCTTAACCACTTCTGGATTCAAATAAAACACTATGACAAATTGTTTGGGAAATTCAAGTTAAAATAATTAACATAATTTTGTTCATAACACTCTGGCAAGCCTGATGAAAGCAAAGAACAAATCTCTTTTAAGTGTACCCAGATAAACTCAAAACCCAAATCTTGCAAGAGTCTCATAAATAAATTATGCAAAACATAAATTCACAATTAAACAACAACAAAAGAAATACACACATACACACACACACACACACACACACACACACACACACACACACACACAGTACTAAGCCAACAAAAGCATGAATCAAGAGGGAAAAAAAACACAGCAAATGTACCATTCAGGAGCATCATGTAATGGGAATATCAAATGGTGAATGTAAAATAAAATTTTGGTTTCCCTCCAGAAGCTAACTGCAAGGGAAGGATTCAAATGCAAGTAGTTTATGTAGTAGATGGTCCCAGAATATATCAGTAAAGGATTGGGAAGATTAGATAGAAAAGAGAAAGAAGTCAGTAGATGATATATTATCAAATGAGTTTCCACTGTGGACAATTGAATCTCAGTATCACTGGGAATGTTGCTAGCAGAAGTGGAATATGCTTCAGAGTTATCCCAACTAAGATACAAGGAAGCTGGGGATGCTTATTTATCAACTTCTTATTCATCATTAAATAAAGGATGCTTCTGGAAACATTAGGTCATTCACCCTTTGAATTTTCTTTGTGCCGGGGCTGAGTGTGCCCTTAGGATCAAACAAAAAGTAATCAAGCAGAGAATAGCAAGATCCAGCTAACAGATTTTGGCATGTAGAGGTGAATGTCAAAGGGTTAGAAGCAAGAATATGAGGATTTGATAACTAAGAATGTTTAAAGAAATAAAGACTGCTATATATAATTAAAAGATATAAAATTATTAAAAGATAGAAAACTTCAGTGTCAAGAATCCTTCCCAAAATTCAAACAGGAATAACAAGAAATCTCCTTTTGAATACACAATCAGGCCTATCCCAGAGACTATAGAACATCAGAGACAAACAAGAGGTATTACAAGTGGTCAGAAAGAAAAGACAAATTACAGCAGATTTCTCACAGACAAAAGAAGGACAGAAGCATAGTGTCTTCAAAATACTTAAAGAACATGCTGACAACCTAAAATTGAATTCCTTAGCTAAACTTTATTCAAAGAAAGAATAAAATAGAAAAATTTTCAGACAAACAAAAATAGAGTTTACCACCAACAGAATGTGCCATATCTCACAAAGATATTTCCAAAATGCTTCAAAAAGATGAAAACCGACCTCAAAATGGAGATCTCTTAGATCAGAAGTCAAGAAACTATGGCTCAGAGGTTGAATCCAACCTACAGATGGATTTTGTAATTCCTGTGGGCTAAGAATATTGAAAAAAATAACTTTAATATTTTATAACAATATTAGATTTAGAGAAAAATTAAAGAGATAGTACAGTGGGTTCCTATATATACACTTCCCCACCTCTGCTTTAGTTTCTTCTATTATTAGTTCTTATATTCGTGTGGTACATTGGTTAAAACTGATGAAACAATATTGACAGACACATATATACACCTATACATACACATACTCATACACATTACTGTGTGTACATACAGACATACACACACATGTAGATACATACTTCTACCAATACACACACACACACATTATGGATTTTAATGTCTTCTTGGAGAATGACCCCTTTACCACTGTGTAATGTTCCTTTTTATTCCTGTTACAATAGTTTCCCTTGAGGCCAGGGCTTTGTTAAGAAAAATGAAATGCTCTGGGCATATTTCAAAATGTTTACTTTTTCTCTCCTCCTGCCAAAAAATGGGAGAGGATTTTCCTCCAGTCTGGGCTCCTGAAAATAAAACTCACAAAGGTATAGGGATCTCCCTAAGACTGGACCCCCAGGAATTTTTAACTCTCAAGCTAGTCCACACTCAGCCTCCAACAATTCGTCAATTACCATTTAAGTGTTCCTACCAGTTACCTGCTGCAGCTCCTGGTAAGTTGTGATTCTTATATTGTCCTCTCTCTCTAGTTTTCCAGGTGGTGGTATGTTCTGTGTCCTCAATTCTCTGATGGATCTAAAAGGAGTTGTTGATATTCAGTTTTTTAACTTGTTATGAGGATGGGAGTGATGACTTTAAAACTCTTGATATGTCTCATCCGAAATAAGAAGTCCTCTAAGAATGTTTTTTATGTTTTAAAATGGTTGAAATAAAACAAAAGATGAATAACATTTTGTGGTACATGAATAGTACATGAAATGTAAATTTCAGCATCCACAAATGCAGGTTTATTTGAGTTATGCTCATTCTCTTTTCTTTTTTTTGAGATGGAGTCTTGCTCTGTTGCCCAGGCTGGATCTCGGCTCACTGCATCCTCCGCCTCCTGGATTCAAGCAATTCTCTTGTCTCAGCTTCCATAATAGCTGGGACTACAGTCACATGTCACCATGCCTGGCTAATTTTTGTATTTTTAGTAGAGATGGGGTTTCACCATATTGGTGAGGCTGGTCTGGAACACCTGACCTCAGGTGATCCACTCATCTTGGCCTCCCAAAGTGCTGGTCTCATATCTATTGACTCTGGTGGCTTTTGTGTTACAAAGGCAGAGTACAGTAGATTGTGACAGAGACCATATGGTCTGCAAAGCTTGAATATTTACTCTCTGATCCTATACAGAAAAGTTTTGCCATGGGAAATCTCTGTGTAGTTAAACAAGGAACAGTGACATGTGGATAAATATAAACGACCATTGACAGCATAAAGCAGAGTCATGAGCGGCCTCCGGAGCCAGGTTGACTGGCTTTGAATCCTGGCTTCACCACTCAATTAAGTGGTCACAATTGGGTGACATAAGGCAAGTTCACTAACTGCTTTCTACTTCAACATTCTCATATCCAAAATATAAGGAGAACATAGTTCCTATTACATAAGTGCTAAAACTTCAGGGGGTGGCTATGAGGCTTAAATGACCTAATATTGATAAAATGCTATAAACAGGGTCTATTTGTATAAAACCAAATACACAATAATAATGAATGATTTGATAAAATTTAAAAAACTAAAATACTGAAAAAAGTGATAATTTGTAAAAATGGAGGCAATGACCAAAGTTAAAACATTCTGAAAACCTTATAATGTTTAGGTAGAGGTAGAGATTTGAAAACTTCAGATTTGGTTAAATATGCTGTTGTAGACATGGCTAGCTATCCACCAAGAATTTGTTCTCAGACATAGTATAGAGTTGATGCTGGGAGGGATGGCTGTCCACCAAAGACTATTATTCTATCCAGTAAAATATAAAAGGTAATGATGTTGGTCACCCAGTGGCCATGGCTCTTAAGAAGGGACTCAGTCTTCTTACTCTGTTAAATGAAAAGATTACCTACATCCTGGGGATGATGAAGGCACAAGAGCTAAAGGACCTGGATTCCTAATTTATCCAATAAAGGAAAGCCATTTGCTGATTAGCAACACTTGCATTGGGCTGATAGGTGTCTAAGGAACACATTTACATTGTATTAAGCAACTGAAACATGAAGACTAGTTACCAAAGCTAGTTTTATACTACCCAAATGCATGTATTATATAACTACCTGGCCATTGGTGGAGAGAAAATAGAATGTAAAATGCCTGATAAATTCAAAAGCAAGCAGGAGAGGAGAAAAGAAAAAGAAGCAGAGAAATAGCCAGATAAACATAAAGCACCAAGTAAGCGGTAGAAATAACTCAAAATATACTATTAAACACAATAAATGTTAATGGAGTAAACATGCAGGTCAAAATATAAATATTCTCAGTTTAGATAATTAGCAAAATCTAAGTATATGCTATTTTTAAAACATACCTGTGCATTAGACACATAAAAGTTCCAACTTAAAGTTTAAGTATGTTAGGCAAATACTAAACAAAATAACCTGGTATAGCTATGTACATATATAGATCTCTATTAGAGAAAATTATCTTCAAAGTAAAAACTTTCTTTTGGGAGGTAAAGAGTGCCAATATTTAATGATGAAAGGTACAATTCTCACAGAAAAATACAAAAAAAATCTAAAATTATAAGCTCCTAAAAACACAGCCTTTATATCTATAGATACAGTTCTCCTTCAGTATCCACAGGAAATTGGTTTGGTTCCAGGACCTTTGCAGATACCAAAATCTTTGCATACTCAAGTCCTGAAGTTGGCCCTGTACTACCTGCATAAAGGAAAAGTTGGGCCTTCCTATCCATGGGTTTCATAACCCACAAATATTGTATTTTTGATCACCATTTGGTTGCTGATTCAGAACCCACAGTTAAGGAAGTTCAACTGCATTTACTGAAAAAATATCTGTATATAAGTGGATCCATATAGTTTAAACCTGTTTTGTTGTAGGTGTAATATATTTTCTCTCTATATATATATAGAAAAAAGGGATGAAATTATGAGGAGAAATTAATGGATTAACATTCATAAGAAATCTTTAACTTATTCTTAATACATAATAGAGAAAGCAGACAAAAACATTAGTAAGGATATGGAGGATTTGAACAACACAATTAACAAGTCAGATCTAATGGGCACCTACAACTCTATGCCCAACAATTAGAGAATGTATATTCTTCACAATACACATGGACCATTTGTAAGAACTGAGTATATTCTAGAACATAAGTCAGGTATCAAAAAATATCAATTTTTTGTTAAGTATATTATCTTTTCTTTAAAAATGTATTTAGGCCAGGTGCAGTGGCTCATGCCTGTAATCCCAGCACTTTGAGAAGCTGAGGCTGGAGGATCGCTTGAGGCCAGGAGTTTGACACTGGCCTGTGCAACAAAGCGAGATCTTATCTTTGTGAAAAAGGTATTTAATTTAGAAATGTAAAATGACAAAATCTATTTAGAAATTCTTATAAAAATACACTTCCAAATCATTCCTGGTCCTAAGAAAAAACCATAATGGACATTAGAAAATATTTTAAACTGAAAATGCACAAAAACATTACATTCTAAACAGTAGGGGATATAAGTAAACCATTACTTAAAATAGTTTTAACACCCTGATTATTTGTATTATAAATAAAGTTTGAAATTTGGTAATCTAAGTACCAAAGTTAGAGGAGTTAGAAAAACAACAGAATAAACTCTAAGTAGAAAGAATGATATCATAATATAACAATAAGAAAATAAATTAATTAAATAGGAAAAAACAAGAAATAAAGAGAGTCCACAAAGCCAAACACTCACTTTTTGAAGAGTTTAATAAAATAGACGCCCTCTGGCAAGTCTGAGTAAGAACAACAAAGAAAAGGAGAATCCATTATAGAATACTAACAGTGAAAAGAGTAGTGTCATAACCCCAGAAACAGAAGAGCAGTTTTTTTTTTAAAGAAGCTATAACAATTTTAAGCCATTAAAATTGAAAACAAGCAAAATTTTCAATTTTTTGGAGACATATAGCTAGGTGACTCAAGAAGAAATTACAAACCTAATTCTTAGTGATGAAAAAAAAACAAAATGATGGTGAAAAATCTCACTCCCCGAACCCCCATTCAAAATTGGGTATCTAAGCCAGTAAAATAAGACAAAATAGGGCAAAATTTCAATCAGAATTCCAACTTTTTTTCCCTCCTTGTAACATGACAAGATGATTTTAAAATATATGAAAGTGCAAATGGTTAAGATAGTCAAGATAATTTTTAAAAACAAATACAATATAAGGAGGCTCCTCTAACTTATACGACTACTTATTATAAACTGTAAATGATATAAACCCATAAACAATAAAGACATTGTGCATTGTTCTAGGAAAGATAAGCTTATGGAACTGAACAGGGAGATGAAATACGGCAATGCACAGGTGGAAACTTGATATATGGCAAAGGAGACATTGCCCACCAGTGGAGAAGGATAGGCCATTGATCAAACAGTGTTTAGACCTTTGATTATCCATACGAAAGAAAAAATTGTGAATCCCTGTCCCCAACCAAGCACCATAATTAATTCTATGTAGATTAAATATTGAAATGTGATAGCAACAGTTTAAAATATTTTGAAGGAATTACAGGAAACTATGACATCAGAATAGAGAAAGTTAGATATTTTAGTCAATCATCTGTTTACTTTGTGATATGAATACAAATATTAGGATTGCCTAGTAATTTTTACCAGTGAAATAATTTTATACTATCATTATTATTTTCCTGCCCTGGTTGGTTCCATATTATATATACAGAGCATTGGTGGATCACATTTATTCTTCCCTTGAGTGGTTATTGTTTAGAAGAATCAGTAACATTTCATAGTTCAAGCCAAGTAACTTGACAGCAAAGTTTAAATAGTTATAATTCTTTAAACTTCACATATTCAAGTTTTCCTCTAAAGCAGGGTAAATATGAGTCAGAAATATACCTGAAACTAATAGGAGGAAATATTGTAGCATTTAATTTTGACTTTAGAAGAGTAACAAAATTTGTGCTTTTAATAAACCTATTTTTAAAAATACAATTTATTGACTAAATTATATGAATGATGAACCAGAATATATTTATAAAGTTTGCATGGCAGTGGTATAGTTATTTGGAGCAGAGTGTTACAGAATATTTATCGTGATGTACATTACTGTTAATCCTTTTTTTGATCTAGTATAGCACTTATAAATACAAATTTGAAATTTGGCATAGAGTGCTTTTTATATCATACTTTTGCCAATGAAACATGATGATTGTATATTTTTATAAAATTGTTAATGACAAATTTGACTATAACATGATTTAAAAGTAAGATCTATTTTTATATAGTCTGGTTTTACAGTTTTCTGTTCATCTGACTGCACAAAGGAAGCAAGTGTGAATGCCTTGTGCGTTTAAAGAGACAAAGCCAAGATAAGAGTGCAATTTGTAATAGTGCTCCTTTCACCCTTTTAAGAAACAAAGCAATTTCATTAATGCACTTATTTGGGAGTATTAGTAGTTTTAAATATTCTACTAGTTAAAAAATGTAAAAACTATATTTTTCATAGATGAGTGTGATAAATCAACATATTTTCACTAATATTTTTCTGTATCTGTTTTAGGAACGCTAATCCTTTAACACACCTGCAGGGTTTTGGCTGCAATAAAGAAGTCAAGTAACTTTAAATGCTGTTTAGTCATCCAGGAAAAGGGGCCATCTATAGCATGCTACACCATAGTTTTTTCTTTTTGATTAGCATGGGTGCTTCTGAGTGACCCTTGCTAAATATGCAAGGAATTTGAATGAAAGATGGGAATAGACAATATATTCAGTGCACTGACTTTGCATGCTAATTTTCATTACCACAATTTCAAGCCTTTACTTCATTGTGCAGTATAGGGAAATAAAAATATTCTATTGTTATTTTTTGTTAATTCAAAGATGAAAATAATATAAGGTAATCAATAAGACTTCTCATCTCTAGAGAGCAATTTTCATATCATATTATAGGATGGTGCCTGTAAATCATTTTGAAGGTTATTTTTTGTTGCCTTTCTGGCATGTATTCTCTCTTCCCCTTACTATTTTTTTTTAAGCCAAGAATATCTTTTATTATTATTATTATTATTATTTTATTTTATTTTACTTTAAGTTCCAGGATGCATGGGCAGAATGTGCAGGTTTATTACATAGGTATACATGTGCCATGGTGGTTTGCTGCACCTATCAAACTGTCATCTAGGATTTAAACACCTCATGCATTAGGTGTTTGTCCTAATACACTCCCTCCCCTTGCTCCCCCAACAACAGGCCTTGGTGTGTGTTGTTCCCCTTCCTGTATCCATGGGTTCTCATTGTTCAACTCTCACTTATGAGTGAGAACATGTGGTGTTTGGTTTTCTGTTCCTGTGTTAGTTTGCTGAGGCTGATGGCTTCCAGCTTCATCCATGTCCCTGCAAAGGACATGATCTCATTCTTTTTTATGGCTGCATAGTATTCCATGACACATAAGTACCACACTTTCTTTATCCAGTCTATCATTGATGGGCATTTGGGTTGGTTCCGTGTCTTTGCTATTGTAAATAATGTTTCAATTAACATATGTGTATATGTGTCTTTATAGTAGAAGGATGTATATTCCTTTGGGTATACACCTACTAATGGGATTGCTGGGACAAATGGTATTTCTGGTTCTAAGTCCTTGAGGAATTGCCACACTGTCTTCCACAATGGTTGAAAGAGCCTGTATAGACAAGGCAATCCTAAGCAAAAAGAACAAAGCTAGATGCATCATGCTACCTGACTGTAAACTATGCTATAAGGCTACAGTAACCAAAACGGCATGGTACTGGTACCAAAACAGACATATAGACCAACAGAACAGAACAGAGACCTCAGAAATAACACCACACATCTACAACCATCTGATCTTCAACAAACCTGACAAAAACAAGCAGTGGGGAAAGGATTCCCTATTTAATAAATGGTGCTGGGAAAACTGGCTAGCCATATGCAGAAAACTGAAACTAGATTCCTCCTTCCTTACCCCATATACAAAAATTAACTCAAGATGGATTAAAGACTTAAATGTAAAACCAAAAACCATAAAAACCCTAGAAGAAAACCTAGGCAATACCATTCAGGACATAGGCATGGGCAAAGACTTCATGATGGAAACACCAAAAGCAATTGCAACAAAAGCCAAAATTGACAAATGGGAACTAATTAAACTAAAGAGCTTCTGCACAGCAAAAGAAACTATCATAATAATGAACAGGCAACCTACAGTATGGGAGAAAATTTTTGCAATCTATCCATCTGACAAAGGTCTAATATCCAGAATCTACAAGGAACTTAAACAAATTTACAAGAAGAAAAGTAACCCCATCAAAAAGTGGGCAAAGGATATGAACAGACACTTCTCAAAAGAAGACATTTATGCAGCCAACAAACATATGAAAAAAAGCTCAACATCACTGATCATTAGAGAAATGCAAATCAAAACCACAGTGCAATAACATCTCACACCAGTCAGAATGGCGATTATTAAAAAAATCAAGAAACAATAGATGCTGGTGAGGCTGTGGAGAAATAGGAATGCTTTTATACTGTTGGTGGGAATGGAAATTAGCCAATAATATCTTTATATTTGAGGGAGAAATTTGCTCACTCCACTTTTGTAATCAAGCAATTTGGGAAAGAGTGAATATATTACTTGCTTTAGGGGTGGACATTTGTTGTCTAAAAGACAGTCCAGAGTATTGTAACTTTGTTGCCATAGTTACTGTTTCAAGCAAAGGCATGTGGTCCAATTCAGGCCAACGAGAGGAAGTGATTCCCAGGAGATATACAGCAGCCACTACTGTTAAGAGACTCTTCCCTCCCTGAGAGTTTTTCTGTGAGGGTCTGACATCTGGAGTTGCTACAAACATTTGCAAAAATTCAGGAATACTCTGGAACTCTCAGGGGACTACGAGGGCAGTATGGTAATACAGCTAACGGAGAAGCAGAGTAGAATGACCATGAGATAGAAGGTCCTGGGAAATCTTATTTGAGGTGGGAAATCAAGCCTCATTTTGACTTTTCAGTAACATAGGTTAATATTCCCTTTATTTTTTAAAAGTCATTTTGACTTTAGAATTTTTAACTTAATTTCATTTTTTGTCACTTGTTACTGAAACATTCCTATTACAAATGCTATATGAATATTTTGACTTTGAGGTACTAATGAGGGAAAGACATCTTGATTGTTATTCCGGGATTCTTTGGTTGCAAGTAATGGAAAGGTACAAACTGGAGAATAAGAATTATTGGAAAGATTTGTAGACATATGGAACCAAACTGCAAAAACCAACCAACCAACCGAACAAAAAACCTACCTTTTTGCCATATTTAATGGGATCTCAAGCTTCTCTCTCTCTCTCTCTCTCTCTCTATCACTATCCCTTTCTTTCTTCTTCTTCATGTGCACACACTCATCTCCTTTCTCTGGGCGTGTCTACTCCAACTTTGGTGCTCAAATTAAATAGGCCTACCTGAATATCCATGATCTTCTTTCTCTAAATCTTCCACCACAAACTACATCTCCAGTGTTCTCTTATCTGATGTTGGAGCAACCATACATCATTACACTAAACAGAAGATTTTCAGTTATTTTTATTTTACCTTTCTCTTAGCTTTAAGCACATTCAATACATTACCAAGCCCTGTGCTTTTTTACATCCAAAGTAATTTTCAAATTAATCTATTTCTATGCCACAACTGCTAATACCCCAGGATAATACTAATCATCTTGAGCCTTGTCTATTACAATAGCCTCTTTTGTATTCTAATTTCTACTCTTCGGTCCATTTTCCACATTGTAGCCAGGGCCAATTCAACCACCTTTAAATAAGCATCTATTATATTTAGAATATTGTTGAAACTTCTTGCCATGGCCTGACAGATTCTGAATTGTTTGGTCATTCTGAAACTATGCCAGATTCTTTCCCATCTTGGGACATTTACACATGCTGCTTCCATAACTTATTTATTATTTATTTTATTGAATTTTCCCTGAAATCTGCAAATTCCTAGAGAATCATTGCATTCCCTGAAATTTTGTCCAATATGTAAGAGCTTTGTTGAGATAAGATTCAAATGCAGTGACACTCTTTTCGTCTGTTTGTTACATGGCATAAAGAGCTCCAAAAGTTCAGAAGGTGATCTTAGCTTTAATTCAAAAAGGCTCTAACTCTGTTTTCTGGTGGAAGAATTCTTCTAGCTGGCTCTAATACCACCAGAACTACCGAATCTAAGTTTGAAGAAAGTGAGGAAAAGCTTTCTCTAATAGTTTATTTGGAGTAATAATGAGAGGAATCATTCTCAGCTCTGTAACTTGATTCCCAGACCTGCTAATTCTGGCTATAAGGTAATGGCACTAACTATCAACTGCTGATTTAGGAACATACTTTATCCCTTTAGTTAGATCCCTGGTTTCCCATGATGTTGTTTTCTACTCAGTGCCCAAATTGTGGCTTCAGCAGTACATCTCACCATTCTGTTTAGCCATCTGTTTTCAGGGTGATGATGGCATATGGCAAGGGCCAGTCAATTATGTGAACAGAAGTCTATTGTTACACATCCTTTTCTGTAATATATGTAGCCCATTATAAGGTTATTTCTGTGGTATACCATGGCTGAAGATGATAAGGTATTTGGAAGGGTGGTATTGGCAAAAGTGCTGTCAACAGTTAAGGTACTTATGCATCCAAACTGTGTGTCTATCTGTGAGAACAAATCACTGTCTCTTCCATGATAGAAAAGTTTGTTGTAATCAACCGTCACCAGGTAGCAGGCCAGTCTCTGCTGGAGAATGGTGTCATATCAGATTTCTTGTGGCAGGTTGGCCATTTGGCATGGTGGCAGCAAAATCAGTCTTTATGAGGGGAAATAGAAGGTGTTGAACATGTGAATAGCCTTCAACTTTACTCCCCACAAGTACTCTGTATGTAGGTCATTTTAGCAACCACTGGGGAAGCAGGAGAACGAAGCTAACTGAGATAGCCACAGGAAAGAACACCTCGACAACCTGATTATTGAAAGCATTCTTTATAGTGGATTTGTTCTGGTGGGCATTTATGTGGAAAAAATATTTTCACACTTTGTACTCTTTCCAGGAAGTTCTGTTGAAACTGTCTCAGAAGACACCACTCTTAAAATTTTATTTTTTCCATGTTCCCAATCATTTGGACAACCTGGTGGCCACTATTCATAAATCAGTATGGTCCTGAACCTGAGACTATCTTTCTTTCTGTGTAAAACAGGCAATCAGATGTGCTACCTCAATTTCTGACCACAGGAACTATTTCCTCATGCTATTTTATTTAAAGGCTTTCCATGAGTGGGACTACATTGCAGTGACTATCAACTTCAGATTTAAATGAGCATATTAAGCAGGTCTATCTATAAACCATAGTGCTGCTTTTCTTTCCCCATTTATTGGTCATAGGGAATTCCCATGAGGTCACATGTGTGGGTTGTGGGAGTGTCACAGTCTGTTTTCTGCTGCTTAAGACAGAATACCTGAAACTGGGTAATTTGTAAGAAACAAAATCTATTTCTTACAGTTCTGGAAAATGAGAAGTCCAAGGTCAAGGGGGCACATCTGGTGAGAGCCTTGTTGCAGTTGGGAACTTTCTGCAGCATCCTGAGGTGGCACAGGGAATCATGTGAGGGGTGAGGGGGATAAGCATGGTCACTCAGGTCTTTCTTCTTCTTCTAAAGTTCCCATGAACTACTTAATTCTTGAATTAATGGGTTATCATGAAAGTGGGACTGGGGACTTTATAAGAATGGGTTAGTGGATTAATAGACCTAATAGCCTTTTAAAGGCTCCACCTCTCAATACTGCCACATTAGAGATTCAATTTCAACATGAGCTTTGGAGGGGACTTATGTTCAGTCATAGCAGGAAGGGGTGGTGAATTTGTAAGCTTGCCCACAAAAAATCTAGAAATCTGTACAGGTTCACATATATGGTTTATGTTGTTTCCCAAACACAGAGAAACTTACCAAGAGTTGCACTTTTGTGTGTGTGTGTGTGTGTGTGCGTGTGTGTGTGCTCTCAGTACAATATATAGCAACTTGTCTTTTACTAAGAAGAGGATATACTGACAGTCCTTGGACTATTAGATCCTCAGAATATGACATTCTCCTGAATTTTTATAGGCCTTATTTTCTACTTTCTGGCACGCACATGTCTTACCAGGTCATCGAAAATGCTTGCCCTTCCTGTTCATTAGATCCAGTTAGCAAAATGTCACAAGTGTAATGGACCAGGGATATGTTCTGTAGGATATCAGGACGATCAAGGGGGCCTCAAGACTATATTATGACACCATGGGAGAGGTGCCATAGCTTTGAGGCAAGACCATAAATGTATGCTGTGGTATCTGTGAAGGCAAATTCTTGATTATCTTTGCTTAAAGGTATAGAAAAAGAATTCCAGGTTAATTAGGTCAATAGCTGCATGCTAGCTGCCCGGGATTGGGCTGATTTGCTTCATTAAAGACATCACATGCAGAAATTCACTTCTTATTGGTATCTCCCCCTAATTAAGTCTATAATAATCTACTTTCATTTTTCCATGACCCATTTGGTTTGTGAACCAGACATACAACTATGAGAAATTGGAATATTATAGATCTTATGTGAATGTTTAAAATATTTAAAGATTTTACAAAACTCTATAATTACTCCAGGAATGCAAAATTGCATTTGGCTTACTTTTCTTGACAGATGTAGATAGAGGAATGTGGAGAGTTTTATGGGTTTTCATGTAACATTTTCTACCTGCTATGTTCCCAAACCTTCCTTATCTGAATGTTCCCAAAAACTGTATGTTGAAACCTAACCCTCAAGGTGATAGAATTAAGAGATGGAACCTTTGGGAAGTAATTAGGTAATGAGAGCAGAGCCCTCGTGAATGGGATTATTGCCCTTATAAAAGAGGCCCGAGTAAGGGAGCACTTTTACCTTTTCACCATGCGAGGGCTAGCTAGAAAGTACCATCTTAGAAACAGAGTGAGCCCTCACCAAGTACTGAACCTGCTGGAGCCTGGATCTAGCACTTCTCAGCCTCCAGAACTTGGGTAATAGTTTTTAAATTACCCAGTATATTTTGTTATGGCCACCAGAATGGACTGAGACACTATCAAAATAGATTTCACTCAACGGTTCTCCTTCTTCCCACTACTAACCTGATTTTAGCACAGGGCATTTAAGCATCTAATCTGTATTGCCATCATATAACCCTTTAACAATCAAGTTTTGGGCTTGGTTGGCAGCCGTTATCTCCCCTGTGATGACAATAGATGAGAGGTCTCTCAGAGCTGCCATTAAGGCTTATGATTTTTAGCTCAGATCTTGAGTTAGAAATTCACAGCCTTCAATTTTTTCTTAGGTAATCTCTGTAGAATCATCTGAAACACTCAGCTGATGTCATAATCACTGTAATCATTATTGCTGTCACAGTGATCAATTAACATAGCCATTTGTTCTCCCAACATCGTGTTCTCCTGTGGTACTTCCTCTTATACTATCATTAAAGTCCCTCTGGACTAGTAAGTGTGGGGAGGCTGTTACTACTCCTCGGCCTAAAAGGGTAATAAGAGGGAATTTTTACTAGAATTAGAAAAAACAACTGTACAGGGAAAGGCAACTGACAGGAGTTATAGCCTTTAGTAGAAAGACACAAACCCATGCCTTAATAAAACAGAAAATAAATACCTAATTTATTTTTCTCCCATCCTATAACATCCTTTTTCCATTGGCCAAATTCAACCTGAAGTCAGAGGTAAAGCCAACCCATTAACAAAGTCCATGTGAGTCAGCTTTCTACTGCACAGAGCAGAGAGAAGGGTGAATTTGGTAAGACAAAGAGAAAATATCTACAACCCAAATCTTCAGTTGGCTAAGTCAACTCACCTTTTATTTCTTAGCTCACATGTTATTTCCTCATAGTTTTCCTAAAGCCCTAAATACAAAATTGTGCATCAGCTGTCTTTACTCTTAGGACATCATTGTTTATCTTTCTAGGTCATTATCTAACTATATATGATTTAGTTGAGTCTATAGGTTAATTTACATAATGACTCACTTCTTTCTCTCCTCTTTCAACTTTTATTTTAGGTTCAGGGGTACCTGTACAGGTTTGTTATATAGGTAAACTTGTGTCACAGCGGTTTGTTGTACAGATTATTTCATCATTCAGGTACTAAGCCTAGTACCCAACAGTTATTTTTTCAACTCCTCTCCCTCCTCTCACCCTCCATCCTCAAGTAGACCCTCTGTCTGTTGTTTCCTTCTTTATGTTGATGAGTTCTCATCATTTAGCTCCAACGTATAAGTGAGAACATGTTGTATTTGGTTTTCTGTTCCTGTGTTAGTTTACTATGGACAATGGCCTCAAGCTCCATCCATGTTCCCACAAAAGACATTATCTCATTTTTTATGGCTGCATAGTATTCTGTCTTGTATATGTACCACATTTTCTTCATCCGATCTGTCATTGATGGGCATTTAGATTGACTCCATGGGATATAATTTGGCTCTGTGTCCCCACCCAAATCTCATCTCAAATTGTAATTCCAACATGTTGAGGGAGGGACCTGGTGGGAGGTGATTGGATCATGAGGGCAGTTTCCCTGACACTGTTCTTATGATAGTGAGGGAGTTCTCATGAGATCTGATGATTTTAAAAGTGGCAGTTTTCCCTTCACCTTCTTTCTCTTCTGCCACCATGTAAGTAAGACATGCCTTGCTTCCCCTTCGCCTTCTGCCATAATTGTAAGTTTCCTGAGGCCTCCCCAGCCATGCAGAACTGTGAATCAATTAAACCTCTTTTGTTCATAAATTACCCAGTCTCAGATTGTATCTTTATAGCAGTGTAAAAACGGACTAATACACCATACCTTTGCTATTGTGAATAGTGCTGCAATGAACATTCACATACATGTGTCTTTATGGTAGAATGATTTATATTCCTCTGGGTATATAACCAGTAATGGAATTGGTGGGTCGAATGTTAGCTCTGTTTTTAGCTTTTTGGGGAATTGCCACATTGCTTTCCACAATGCTTGAACTAATTAACACTACCTCCAACAGTGTATACAAAGTGTTCCCTTTTCTCTGCAACCTTGCCAGCACCTGTTATTTTTTGTCGTTTTAATAATAACCACTGTGACTGGTGTAAGAGGGTATCACATTGTGGTTTCGATTCGCATTTCTGTAATGATCAGTGATATTGAGCTTTTATTCATATGCTTGTTTGCTGCATGTATATCTTCTTCTGAAAAGTGAATGACTCACTTTTTTATTTCACGTTTTTCTCAGTTGTATTGCAGGGACTACTTTGGTGTCTTACACACAGTAGATGCGTGTTAAATGTTTGTTGAAAAAAAGAATAAAATAATTAGACCCATGTGGATTGGTTTGTGGCCTCAACCTTCATAAGTAATATTATCTCTTCCAGAAAATAACTTCTCAAATGTAAATCATTGGGGATTTACATGAAATCCATAAAATTCATGTAAATTACAAATCCATGAAATTTTTTTAAATCCATGAAATTTGTAAAGTTTGAATCTTTCTAAATTATATCTAATCTGTGTGTATAGTTTATACCCAACCTCATACGGTTGATAAAAAATTTTGTAGCAATTTCTGTGTCCTCATTTACTTTTAAGTTCTTCCCAGAATTGTCATATATCTGACTTTCCATAGAGTCTAGACAAGTATTGATAAAGTGATTTTATTTTTGGCAAATTAATTAACACATCTAGAAATAAGTAAATGTTTCTGAAATGCTGAAAGACAACAATTTGACCCATCGTGCAAACCCAGAAAGAAATGTGGACTAAATGAAAAACTAACAATTAAACATTACAGTATTTGCCAGACAGGATGTGGAATACTTTGCATGGCTAAATTTAGGACCACAGCTAGCAAATAGATGATTTTATTCCCATTTTACAGATTGGAAAATAAAGGCTTAGAGGGGTAAATGGTGGAAGTCCTTCAGTGTATTGAAAAAAGGAATTTTCTTTAGGAACACATATCTTCCCCTCTTTTCTGGGTGGTCTCCCTGAAGCATATGCCAATTATCACTATACATTTGTATGCCAAGAGTAGATATATTTTTCTCAATATTTTTTAAAAAAAATTTTGTTGATTATTTAGCAACATGTGTAGAAAATTGAATCCCTCTCAGATGATGTCCTCTGTTTTATCAAATAGTAAAATACATTCTTTAAGAGGGAAACATGATTCACAAGAATCAGCTTAGGATCAAACCAAGAGCCAAATAATTTATCAGATGTAAAATATAAAGGTTTCCTGATTACATTCATTCAGATCTTAAAAATTGTTATTATTGTAACATTTCAATGTTATTTGATACCAACACCAAAAGCAGCTTCTCTAATGGCAGTTTTCTGGTCTGTGAGGCTCTATTATGCAATGATGTCAGTATCTTCTATGGTTTTAATTTCATGAGGACCTAACTTGAAGTAGTTTTCTTTTGTGGTTCTGACAGATTTCAAAACGATTAACATTATGTTATTCTCCATGCCACAGAGCCATGGTCAGCCTTTGGCAATGTTGAAACATTTTACTTGCATAATTTAATGGTGGCACAGTTCCACATATGTGATTAGTACCTGCAGACAATGTCCAGTATAGTATAATTCAATAAGAGAATAAGATGTAGCAATAAAAGGGCTTTGTGCAAAATACTCCAACTAAACATATTTTAAAGGTTCAAAACATTGACAAGTTGAGCTTTAGCTAAATGCATGTAAATTCTGTAGCACTAAAGCATTGTTCTAAACAAAGGTCAGAAAACTTTTTCTGTAAAGAGCTTTGTGGGTCATATGTTCTCTGTCACAACTAATCAACTATGCCATTGTAGCATGAAGATAGTCCTAGACAATATGTAAATGAGTGAGTGTGGCTGTATCTCTACAAAACTTTATTTGTAACCCCTGAAATTTGAACTTCATATAGTTTTAATGTGCCACAAAATCTTCTTCTTTTTCCCACCATTTATAAATGTAAAAAACATTTTTAGCTCATGGCATATGAAAAACAAACAACAGGCTGTATTTGGCTCATGCATAGTTTACTGATCCTCCAATCTGATTGGGACAGATTTTGCCTTCTTTTATGGTCAATTAACTTTTAGTTCTGATAAAAATAGCTAACTGTCCACCAATAATTTGTGCTGTTTCTTCTATATCATAGCTGGGCTTGGAAAGCAGCTGCCCGGCCAAGGTCTCACCATCCCCTCCCACTGGACCCACACCCCTGCTTCTATTTGGAGCAATGTGGTTGGTTCTCACCAAAGGGATGTAAGTGAAAGTGATGTGTGTCACTTCTAGACCAAAGCACTTAGTTGGTCATTGTGCCCTCTGTCTTCAATTTTCCTTCTGCACGGATCAGAGGACTATAAGATCTTAGGGAATGGCACAGTCACAGAAAAAAATGAATGGCACAGTCACTGAAGTCTTGAATCATAGTATGGGGGAAAGATGCCTGTAGCTCAGGACAGCTACACTGAAATGTTATGTGAGGGAAAAATAAACCTATTTTAGTCAAAACAATGAAAGAGGCTGGCTGTGGTGGTTTACACCTGTAATCTCAGCATTTTGGGAGGCTGAGTTGGGAGGATCTCTTGAGCCCAAGAGTTCCAGACCAGCCCGGGCAACATAGGAGAGAACCTATCTCTACAAACAAGCAAGCAAGCAAACAAACAAACCAACCAACTAAAAAAGTTAGCTGGGCATGGTGGCACGTGCCTGTAGTCCTAGCTACTCTAGAGGCTGAGGTGGGAGGATCTCTTGAGCTCAGGGAGGTTGAGGCTACAGTGAGCTGAGATCATGCCATTACACTCTAGCTGGGGTAACAGGGTGAGGCCCAGTCCAAAAAAAATATAAATAAATAAAACAATGAAATATTGAAGTTCAACAACAATAATTGTATTTAACACCTGCAGGGTACAAATATGTCCTAGAAGTGAAAGTTGATTTTTTTCTGTCTTTTATTACACAGTCACAGGTGGTAGGATGAATGCTGTGCTGGGAAAAGGCCAAGAGGACATACAAACATTTGGTTGTACTATGATCTTCTGTCCACTTTGACTATTTTATGTCAAACAAATATTTTCTGTGGGCTCATTTCTTAATATAGGCCGTCAGTTATGGCCCATCAATAGTTTTCCTCCAGAATTTCTCCAAAATTCAGCTAGAATGAACTTCAAAGAAAAAATTCGATCATGCCACTGGCCATCCTCCTTAAAATATCTAAGTGTCTATTTATTGATCTTTTAGATTAAATCCCAAACTGTTTTGGTTTTGCAGGTCTGGTTTTCATCCTATTCTCCAGGCTCATTTCTACATCGATACTCCTCATTTTCAATACTTCAGACTTACTTTTCTCTCATTAGTCACTGGATTTATATATCCTGTTTCATTGTTGAGGAAGTTCTACTCTTTCTTCAATTGACTTCTAATCCTCCTTTAGATCTTATTTCCATCAGCACCTCTCCAGAGAACATTTTGCATCTCCCTAAGTCAGATTCTACTATTGTTTATCATATCACCTTATACTGTTTCTTTGTAGCATTTATTAAAGATGAGACATTAAGCTTAACATGTAAATCTTTAAATATATGTTTTAAGTTTCATGAAGGTATGGCAATGCCTTTTTTTTGTTAAGTCTATAATCCAAGCACACAGTCTATCAGAGAAGAGGTGACAAAAAATTTGATGATTATTGATTATCAGGGAAATGCAAATTAAAACCATGATAATATATTACCTCACACCTGTTAGAATAGCTACTATCAAAAGATGAAGAATAACAAGTGTTGACAAGGATGTGGAGAAAAGGGAATCCTTGTTCCACATTGATGGGAATGTAAATTATTACTGGCATTATGAAAACAGTATGGAAATTCCTAAGAAAATTCAAAATAGACTACCAAATTTTTCTGAAATCCCACTTTTGGCTATATAGCTAAAGGAAATGAAATCAGCACATCAAAGAGATACCTGCATTTCCACATTCACTAAAGATTATTCACAATAGCCAAGATATAGAATCCACTTAGGTGTCCATCAATGGATGAACAGATTTTAAAAATGTGATATGTATATACAATACTATTCACCCTTAAAAAAGAAGTAAGTCCTGCCATTTGCAACAACATGGATGAACCTGGAGGACATCATGTTATGTGAAATAAACAAAGCACAGAAAGGCCAAAACCACATGATCTTACTCATATGTGGTAGCTAATAAAGTTGAACTCATAGAAATAGTAAAATTATGATTAGCAGAGGCTGGGAGGTAGAGGATTGAGGAGATGTTGGGCAAATGGTACAAAATTTCAGTTAGAAAGGAGGAATAAGTTCAAGAGATCCATTGTATATTGTGTTGACTATAGTTAATAACTATATATTGTATACTTAAAAATTGCTAAAAGTTGATTGAAAGTGTTCTCAACACAAAAAATAGGTATGAGGTAATGCATATGTTAAATAGCTTGATTTAGCCATTCCATAATGTATACATGTATCAAAACATTATGTTTTACACCATAAATATATACTATTTTTCTTTGTTGATTAAAAATAAGGAAAAGTTGTTGAATAAATGAAAGAATGAATACTAAGTTCCAGGTATTTTGTATTACAGGAGTCTTCCACTTGCAGATAAATTTGTGTTTTGTACAATGCTTGATATCTATTTTCTTACTTTACTTCACAATAGCCTTACAAATTAGGTGGAACTTATTTTTTACAACTGTGGAAGCTGATGCTCAAAGAAATTGAATGCTTTGCCCAAGGTCACTAGCTACCTAAGTTCAGAGCAGGACTCTTGGCTTCTGATTATTTTTCCCTTTAATTATTTCAAGTTTCATGCAGAGCCAGGTGTGTACGAGCCATAAAAACAAAATGAGCATGATCTGTGTTAATATAAAAAGTAAACCAAATGTCTTATGAAATTAATCTGACATGCTTAAAGATATGCATAAATGTTATTGTGTTGCATAGTGATTAGGTACAGATTCTAAGACATTTGGATAAATTACAATAATTAGTATTACTTTTCCTTAGACACAGCCACCAATTGGGACACTTGGGTACCCCAACAAATGCATAATCATATTCAAGTGACAAGACCTGCTGTCTAAGACTCCTCAGGAGACAAAGACTACAGATAGTTTCCCTTTGATAAGACAAGTGACGAGAGAAAAATACTTGTAGGAAGGGCTTTTAACCCAGAATCTCCTGGAACAGATACAAAAAGAGGAAAGAAAGGGATGAGCTGTGAGGGGAGGTGCAATAGAAGAGGGATAAAGGGGGCAGTGTTGCGTAGGGAAGTTTGAGTCTCCAATTAACTCTGTGTATGCTTAGGAATGATTAGCTTTCTCATTTTGAACATGTCATATCCATCATGTCTTTGGAGTCAAGACCGATTTTGAAATTCAATTGCAAGGACAGGCTATTCCCCATCAAATGAACCGAATTACATGACCTACAAATTTTTGTAGCTCTGAGGGTTAGTGAGAACTATGCTCATGGTTGCTTGCTCTTCATTGCTTTTTAACATCCATTATTCTGCCATTTGATTCACTTAATAAACAATTATAATATATCTTATTTCCCTTTGTATTTCCTTCTCCTTCTTTTTCTTTTTACTACCATAAAAATGGAACCCGATTACTACCTGTCATGTAGGTTCTATACTGTGACCTCCAGGAGTTCAAAGTGTAAAATAGGAACTATTGATGCAGTAAAAATAGATTAGGAGCATATGTTCATTCATTAACAACTAGCCCAAGAACGACAGAAAATGGAACCAAGGTACACATACTATATAGCTATACACATTGCGTAGAAACCTCTCTCTACTTTATTAGGAAATATATAACTTTTCTTTATAAAACACCAGCACCTGAATAATAAGGCACATTTTTTGTGAGAATATTTGTATAATAGATGGAATCTGTGGTATATATGTAGGAAATTAGACTCCTTTCATTTTTCTACTTACCTCTCAGTGATAATGCATGTATATGGCAATGTCCTCTTGCATTTTTAGCAGGTGCTTGGATGAACACAAATTCAGATGAATAAGTTTATAAGTTATTTTTAGATATTATTATTTTAACTATATTTACACATATTATTTTAACTATATTTACACATATTTACTATATTTACACATATATATTACACTATATTATTACACTATATTATTTTAACTATATTTACACATATTTATATACGTATATGTTTGTGTATGTATACACATATTTGTATATTGTACGTATTTGTAGATATGTGTAAATATACACATGTGTATATTCACACATATTTATATACGTATATGTTTGTGTATGTATATATGGATACATATGTCTTAGCTAACTCATAAGCTTTAAAAATTTGGTTATTAAATTTGTTACAAACTATTGCAAAATGTCAACAATAGCAAATAAAATAATAGTGAAATGAGTATAGACATTATCAAAATGAAATGAAATTCAGATGTGACTAAATCTTATTTCCAAAGTCTACTTTTATTTTATCCCAAGATTCAGCTGTACAGTTTTAATAGTTGTACATTTTATGAGCTCTAAGTGGTAGTGGTTAGACATGATGAAATAAAAATCGCATTCATATATAGTCCGGATAATTCTTTTACCTATCAGAGAATAATTCAGGTCTAATATATGCATGGCACCATATTAGATATTTACTCAAAGAGATAAAAGTTAAATTTACAGGTGACATAAGAAACATCTTATTCTTTGAAAAATTATGACAAATTCAACATTGATTAAATATCACGGACAATTAAATGCAAGGTAATCTGGGAAGTAATATACCATAGCCACACACACACACAAACAAGCCTGCTAACAAAAATAAGCATTGCATTGAGCCTTATTATGTCCTAGAAACTTTGCTAAATGTTTTACTGCATCATCTCATTTAATCCTCAGAGAGACTCTGTGAGGTTTTAGCTCCACTTTAGTGGTAGGGAAACGAAGGCACAAATAGGCGAAGTAACTAACCCAATGTTACACAGGTTTGTCGACCCAGGATTCAATCCCAAATCTTCCAGACTTCAAAGTCCACATAGGACTCAGTGGGTCATGCTGCCTTCTCAGTGCACTGCAGCTTACACAAGCGAAAACGACACATACAAGACTTGAGGAGAATGGATCACCTTCCAGGTAACAACCTAAGATTAGTTTGTTCCTTGTTTCTAAGAGAATGGAGCCTCTTATGGAAGTGGATTTGAACTGCGCTTTGAGAAAAGTCATAGATGTGGAATAGAATCAATGGTGAAGAAAAATTTCTAGGAAGATGGCCATGATGTGAGATAATGCATCAAGAAGTATGAGAAATGAGAAGTTACAGCCAGGACCTGGAGCTAGTGTCAGTAGCCAGATAGGTCAGAATTAGAGAAAATCATGGGGCAAGTGAGGGTAATGTGGTGGAAGAACTTCTGAAATGAGGTGTCCTGGAAATGAGGGACCGGGGAGAAGGGGGTCAGAGTGGATCATGTCTGCACAGGGAGTCTGTGAGGGTCAGGACCAGGAGCTGGAAATCAATAATATTGGAGGAATGTGCTGAGCCAGAGTCAGAGAAGAAAACCATTAATGCAAGTTACAGGGTTATCACAGCAAAGCAAGTGTTAAGTATAAAAAAACACACACACACACACAAAGGGAAAAAAAGAGAAAGAACTAATGTTTATTCAGTGCCATCAATCTTAGATTTTACACTAAAAGCTGCTAAGGCATTTTATCACAATTGTTATATTATTTACTCCTTACATCAAATTTTCAACATATATATTGTTATTTGGAAATGAAGGAAATCAACATCAGAATGCTGAAGTAACGTGGCAAACTCTTATATGTCTAGGGTTTAGTGATATCAGCATAGGCCCTCAAGCCTGTGTGCTTACAAAGCCCACATTTTCTCAAATAACAAACGTGTATTAGAATATTAGCAAGGGGCTTCCTAAACACTTTGGGGAATATAAGGATGAGAATGAGTCACTTCCCGCCCTCAGAAGATAAATGAACTAACTGCACAACTCAAGAAAAAATGTCAGAAGTTCAAATCTTTCTTCTTCCATGTACTGAGTCCTAGCATGGGAGGCCATTAACAAATATTTGCTCACATCATTCAGATATTTCTACATAAAATGTTTTCTTTTAAACATATGTTCCATGAAAGGTGGTAACATCCATTTTGGTAGATGGCTTCCTTTTTTAAATTTGCAATTTCTCCAGTGTATCTCATTTTGGATGGCAATCACCTTCTATTTTGTGAAGTTGTTCCAGAGGCTTCCCCACCCACTGTCTCCTGGCAACTTAGTAATAGGGTTGATATCTGCATCATTTTCAATGATTACCACAATCAAATGTATTAACATATCCATCACTTCACATAGTTATCATTTTTTTTTGTGCTTGGTGAGAACATTTAAGATTTAATTTCTTAGCATTTTCAAGTATACAATACATTATTGTTAACTATAACCACCCTACTGAGCAATAAAATACCAGAACTTATTCCTTCTATCTAACTGTCACTTGGTACCCATTGACTTATCTCTCTCAATCTTCCCATTCCCCCTCCCCTCCCCAGCCTCTGGTAACCACCATTTTACTCACTACTTCTATGAGATCAACATTTGTTAAAGATCCCATGTGTAAGTGAGACCATGTGGTATCTATCTGTCTTTTTGTGTCTGGCTTATTTTTGTGTCTGGCTTATTTCACTTAACATAATGTCTGCCAGGTTCATTCATGTCACACATGACAGGAGCTCCTCCTTTTTTATGGCTGAATAGTATTCCATTGTATATACATATTACATTTTCTTCATCTACCACTTAAGTATTTTAAAGAGATGAAATATTCCATCTCAGCATTGACTTATAGCCTCATTTTTTCACTCAAGGAGGTAAGTTTTATAAGCCCATTAAGCAAAGCCCTCAATATATTTACATCTCTGACTTCTTTGTGTGTCACAAACACATACACAGTTATACACAGGTACTGCATACTCATTTGGAAATAGTTCACTTCGAAAGAGCTAGTCAGAGAAAACTGAGGTCATTTAGCTAAAAGTCTATTATCTTTCTGCTCTTCCATCTGCAAGTGCATATATATTCGTATTATTTTTTTTCCTTCTTTTCTCCACTCAGTGAAAGATAAATTCTTTCTTCTTTACTCTGTGAATCACCCTCCTATTCCTACTTTGAAAAGATCTTACTTCATTAATTATTTCTTCCCTTTTCCCTCATCTCTCCTTCTCTCTACTGACATTTTCCGTCAGCATGTGACCTTCTGAAACCCCTTTCCCTCTAAATCTTTATGATAGTACTTTCTCAGAGTTTACTATTGCCTCTGGGTTCTTAGTCTTCTTTTAATTTTGACACTGATGACTTGTCCTATAAAATGTTGGAGCTCTGAAATGCTAGGTCCTCAGCCCTCAGCTATCCTCTACACATGATTCCTTAATCAGCACACTCACACGCAAGGATTCCATCACAATTTGTCAAAGACTGCAAATGAATATTCCTGTGACTGACCACCCTGCGGAGACCCAGAGCTACACGATGCAATTGATTACTAGGCATCTCTACTCAGTTGTTTCACAACCATTTCAAATCCACCATGACCTAACTCCCTCAGCATTTTTTATATAATATGTTCTCCATTATTGCTAATGTAGCAAATCTTAGCTTTGGTGGCAAACTAGATGAACTTGGGAAAGTTATTTCTCATCTTTAAACATCAGTTTTTTCATATGTCAAATGAAAATAATAGTAATCACAATCAGTTTTCCATAAGGATTTAAAATTGGCTATTATATAGTCCACGATCATGAATGCTAACTACGTAGAAGGCACAAGTGGATGAAGCAGGCACTAATACTGTCCTCATTTTATAGCTGAGGAACTGGAGACACAATGTGCTTAAGTAAATTGCTCCAGGTTACTTAGCTAATGTGTGATGAAGCAGCTTTTAAATGAAGTCTGGATTCAGAGCCTGGGCTGTTAATTGCTGCACTATCCTGCTTGTTACAGCAGTACAATATCATACACAAAGCACATGGCATGATCTTTAGTACTTATTAGATACATCAAAATCACAGCGATGGGGAGGGGCACTTTAAATGCTCTGGAAATATGTATTTTAAAAAGCTCCCTGGCACATCTAATATTCAACTTGGGTTAAGAACCAACATAGTAGACTCTCAAAAGTATTTGTTCCTTTTATCCAAATGAAAATAATTGAATCAATTTGACCCTGTGAACACTTTCACAAATGCTATAACCATTAAGCCAAAAGTATCCTTTAGAAGGGCTCTGTTAGAAATTCTTTTCTAAAATGACAATAGAAGAGCAATAATAAATACATATATAAAAGCCCTCAGTGTTAATACAACCAGAGGCATTTAATACATGCATTGTGTTTTCATTTGCATTGCATGATTTTATCCTTAGGAAAAAGAGCTCTAAAAATATTAGGCTTGTGTATAACCCAGAAAAATCACTTTCTCTTTTTTTTTCTTTTTTTAAATTAATGGAGTGTCTCACTTTGTTACCCAGCCTGGAATGCAGTGGTACAGTCTCAGCTCACTGCAGCCTCGACTTCCTGGACTCAAGTGATCCTCCTGCCTCAGCATCCCAAGTAACTGGGACTACAGGCAGGCACCACAACACCAGACTAATTTTATTTTTATTTTTATTATTTATTTATTTATTTATTTATTTTAGAGATGGGATTCTGCCATGTTGCCTAGGCTGGTCTTGAACTCCTGAGCTCAAGTGATCCACCTGCCTTGGCCTCCCAAAGTGCTAGGGTTGCAGGTGTGAGCCACTGTGCCTGGCTAAAAAATCACTTTACTAAGATCATTACGCTCCTGGGTAAAATATTCTATCTGGGCTGGGTTTGGCGGCTAACACTTGTATTCCTAACACTTTAGGTGGCGGAGGCAAGAAGATCGCTTCTCTTCTAGCTATCAACACTTCTTCCAGTTGTTTCTTATACAATTAAAGTAGGAATCTCATCTTCAGTGTATATATCCAGAAAAAACAGAAACCAAAAGGACATGAAAGAGAAAAAGCAATAAATTCTGTTCTCTTTTTCATAAGTTCTATCTGTGTGTGTGCATATATAGATATATTTGTGTGCATGTGTACATATATAATATACTCACCTCTAGTACAGAATTTCTTATTGGCATATAGCTACTTTTTTGTTTGTAAGTAACAGGATATAATGTTTTTTAACAGAAGCAGAAAGAGAATTAGCACTAAGTTGATTTGGGGTGGCTCACTTGAATAAAGAAATGAGTATATAGATGTAAAATCCAAATAGAAGGGGAACAAAGAAGCTATGGAGTCTACAGCTCACTAGCGGGCTATAGGAATAAACCACTCCAACCTTTCCTTTCAACTTGGTATCATTTGATTTGATTTCAAATTCTAGAGAGAATCTCATTTATTTAACCCAGTTCCCATGCCCAGCAATTAGGTAGAGCACCTATTGGTATTTCCACGAAGGCTACACACAGTGGAGTAGAAGTGAGTCTTCCAAAGGAAACTGAAGATGCTTCTAACCAGAAAAAGGAGAATGGATGGGGGATTCTCCAAAGCTACAGATGTCTCCTCTAGTTAAATATATCACAAATAGTGTTGGTGTAAAAAACATGTAAAAATATATTGATTTTATTTCACCACTGTCTTCTAATTAAGGTTTTTATGTTGTTACTGAATGTTTCCAAATAGCTTTGTTTTGTTTTTAACAAAAAGATTCTCTTCATATGTTTCTGACAAATAAAAATTGTGTATATTTATGGTATATAGCATGATATTTTGATATATTGTGAAATAATCACCACAATCAGGCTAAATAACATGTTTCTCACTTCACATTGTTATTTTTATGTGTGTGGGGAGAACATTTAAGCTCTGATCTCAGCATTTTCAAGTATACAATACATTATTGTTAACTATGATCACCAGGCTGTATAATAGATCTCTAGAATTTATTAATCCTAATTGAAACTTTGTACCTTTGACCAAAATCTTCCCATTTCTCCCCACACCAGCCACTGGCAATCACCATTCTAATCTCTGCTTCTGCGAGTTCAACTTTTTTAGAGTCTACAGATAAGTGAGATCCTGCAGTATCTCTTTCTGTACCTAGCTTATTTCACTTAATATTCTCCAGGTTTCTGCATGTTATCACAGATGACAGGATTTCCTTCATTCTTAAGTCTGGATAATATTTTATCATGTGTCTATACCACATTTTCTTTATCCATTATCTATTGATTGACACTTAGATTGATTCCATATCTTGGGTATTGTGAGGGATGCTGCAGTGAATATGAGAGTACAGATAGGCCACAGCTGATTTTATTTCCTTTGGATGTATACCTAGAAGTGAGATTCAGGATCATGTGGTAGTTCTATTTCTAATTTTAGGGGGAAGTTTTATACTATTTTCCATAATGGGTGTAATAATGTATATCTCTACCAACATTAAACAAGAGTTCTCTTTTCTTCATATTCTCACCAATACTTATCTCTTTTTTGATAATAGCTTTTCTAACAGGTGTGAGATGTTACCTTACTGTGGTTTTAATTTGCATGTCCCTGATGGTTAGTGGTGTTGAACATTTTTTCATATACTTGTTGGCCATTTGTATGTCTTCCTCTGAGAAATGTCTACTCAGATTCTTTACCTATTTTAAAATCAGATTATTTGTTTTCTCACTACTGAGTCATTTGCATTCCTTCTATATTTTGGATTCTTAACCCCATAACTTAGGTGCATGATTTAAAAATATTTTTTTCTCAAACCATGGGTAGTCTCTTCACTGTTGACTGTTTCCTTTGCTGTGCAGAAGCTTTCTAGAATTTTTTTTTTTTTTTTTTTTTTTTTTTGGTTACTGTGTTTTTGGGGTCATATCCAAGGAATCATTGCCTGGACCAATGTCATGGAACTTTCACCCTATGGTTTTTTTCTAGTATTTTTATAGCTTCAGGTCTTATGTTTAAATCTTTAATTCATTTTGAGTTGATTTTTGTATATGGTGTGAAATAAGGGTTCAATTTCATTCTTCTGCATGTGGATATACAGTTTTCCCACCATCATTTATGGAAGAGACCATCCTTTTCTCATTTTGTGTTCTTGGCACCTTTGTTGAAGATCAATTGACCATAAATGCATGGATTTATATCTGGGCTGTCAATCCTGTTCCATTGGTTGATGTGTCTGTTTTTATGCCCATACCATGCTATTTTTATTACTATCGTTTTGTAATATATTTTGAAATTTGGTAGTGCGATGCCTCCAACTTACTTTTGTTTTGATTTTTTGGTGTTTTTTTCTTTTTTTCCCTAAGATTCTTTTGGCTACTCAAAGTCGTTTGTGGTTCCATAAAAATTTTATGATTATTTTTCTATTTCTTTAAAAAATACCATTGGAACTTTAGGGATAGCATTGAATCTGTAGATCATTTTGGGTACTATGGATATACAAACAATATTAATTATTCCAGTCCATTAACACAGGACATTTTTTCATTTATTTGTGTTTCTTCAATTTCTTTCACTAATGTTTTAGAGTTTTCATTGTATAGGTCTTTTCTCCCCTTGGTTAAATTTATTCCTAAGTATTTTGTTTTTAAAATGCTATTTGCCTGATGGTTAGCAATACTGAACATTTTTTTCATATACTTGGCCATTTGTATGTCTTCCTCTGAGAAATGTCTACTCAGGTTCTTTGCCTATTTTTATTTTTTGAGACAGGGTCTCACTCTGTCATCCAGGCTGCAGTGCAATGGTGTGATCATGGCTCACTGCAGCCTCAACCTCCCAAGCTCAAGTGATCCTCCCACCTCAGTCTCTTGGGGAGCTGGGACTACAGGTGCATGCCACTATGCCTGCATAATTTTTATATTTTTTATAGAGATGGGGTTTCGCCATGTTGCTCAGGCTGGTCTTGAACTACTGAGCTCAAGAATCTGTCCACCTCAGCTTCCCAAAATTACAGGCATGAGCCACCATGCCCAGCCTCTCTGCCTATTTAAAAATCAGATTATTTGTTTGCATTCCTTATATATTTTGGATATTAATCCTTCATCAGGTTAAACGATGGGATTATTTTCTTGCTTTCTTTATCAGATAGGTTGTTGTTAGTGTATGGAAACATTGCTGATTCTATGTTGATTTTGCCACTTTACTAAATTTATTATTTCTAACAATTTTTGGTAGAGGCTTTATGATCATGTTGTCAAAAAGCAGATCCAATTTCATTTCTTTCTTTATTATTTGGATACATTTTATTTTATTTTCTTGTTTAATTGCTCTGGCTCAGACTTCCAGTACTATATTGAAAAGAAGTGGTAAGAGTGGGCACTTCTTGTTGTTTTCTTCCTGTTCACATGAGGATAGCTTTCAGCTTTTCACTGTTGAATATAATATTAGCGGTGGTTTGTCATATATCAGCTTTGGGCTTTATCATATTGAAGTACATTCCTTCTATACCTAATTCGTTGAGTTTTTTTTTAATCATGAAATCATGCTGGATTTTGTCAAATTCCTTTTCTGCATCTATTGTAATGATTGTATAATTTTATCCTTCCTTCTATTAGTATCATGTGTCACATTTATTGATTTGTGTATGTTGAACTATCCTTGCATCCCAAGGATAAATCCTACTTGATCAGGGTGTATGATACTTTGAGTGTGCTATTGAATTCCATTTGCTAGTATTTTCTTGAGAATTTTTGCATGTATGTTTATCAGCAATATTAACTTGTATTTTCTTAACTTGTAGAGTCCTTGTCTGGCTTTGATATCAGAGCAATTCTGGCCTCATAAAATAAACTTCTTCATTTTTTTTTTGGAAGAGTTTGAGAAGTAATCGTGTAATTATTTAAATATTTGGTAGAATTCACTTGTGAAGCCATCAGGTCCTGGGTTTTTCCTTGTTGGAAGGTTTGTAACTACTGATTCACTCTCCTTACTCCTCATTGGTCTGTTTATGTTTTCTATTTCTTCATGATTCTGTTTTGGTAGGTTGCATGTTTCCAGGAAGTTATCCATTTCTTCTTGGTTATCTAACTCACTGGCATGTAATTATTCATAGGAGTTTCTTATGATTCTTCATGATCTTTTGTATTTCCATGGTATCACTTGTAATGTCTTTACTTTTACTTACAATTTTGAGTCTTCCCTTTTTTCCTACTCTTGCTAAAGTTTGTCAATTTTGTTCATTTTTTCAAAAGAAATGATTAGTTTTGTTGGTCTTTTCTATTTGCTTTTTTATTCTCTATTTCATGTATTTCTTTTCTGACCTTTATTATTTTCTTCCTTCTAATAACTTTAGGCTTAATTTGTTCTTGTTCTAGTTTCTTGAGGTGTAAAGTTAAGTTGTTTATTTGAAATTTTTTTTTCTTACGGTAGGCATTCATTGCCATAAACTTCCCTTTTGAAACTATTTTTGCTGGATCCCATAATTTTTGGTATGTTGTATTTCCTTCTTTATTTGTATCAGATTTTTAAAATTTTTCTTTTGATTTCTTTTTTAGCTCATTGGTTCTTCATTGGTGTGTTGCTTAACCTCCACATATTTGTGAATTTCCCCTCTGTTACTGATTTCTAGTTTTACAGCACTGTGGTCTGAAAAGACACTTGATATGATTGCACTCATCTTAAATGCATAAAAACTTGTTTGGGGCTTAACATATCACATATCTTGGATAATATTTATGTGCACTTGAAAACAGTTATTCTGCTGCTGTTGGATAGGATCTATGCAATATGTCTGTTATGTTCATTTGGTCTATCATGTTGTTTAAACTGCTGTTTCCTTATTAACTGACTGACTGGATGATCTATGCATTATGGGTATTGAGGTATTAAAATTTCCTACTCTTATTATATTGTTCTCTATTTCTCTTTTCAGCTTTGTTACTATCTGTTTTATATTTTTAAGTGCTCTGAAACACATATTTCCAATTGTTATATCTTTTTGATAAATTGACCCTTTTATCATCATATGTTGACTTTCTTTGTCTCTCATGGCCATTTTTGGCATAAAATCTATTTCATCTGATAGAATTACAGCTACTCTTACTCTTTTTGTTTACATTTTTATGGAATATCTTTTTCCATCCCTTCACATTTAGCTTCTGTGTTCTTCAAGCTAAAGTGAACTTCTTATGTGCAGCATATAGTTGGATTCTTAAAATCCATTCTGCCACTATATGCTTTTTGATTGGGTGATTTAATCTATTTATATTCAAAGCCATTTTTCATAGATAAGGACTTACTACTGTCATGTTGTTAATTATTTTCTCTTTTTCATTTCCTTTACTCCATTCTTCTTCTCTTGCTCTCTTCCCTCATGATTTGACTATTTTTATAGTTATATGCTTTTATTTTTTTCTTTATCTTTATCCTTGTGGCCTTGTGTTACCTACTACAGGCCTTTTTTTAGGTTCATTTACCATGAGGCTTACCTAAAACGTTTTATTAATACAATTAATAGTCGATGTTAAGCTGATAACTACTTACTTTTGAATATAAAAACTCTATGCTTTAACTTCTCTTCCCTCCATATTTCATATTATTGATGTAGCAATTCATATCTTTTATATATCATGTATCCATTAAGAAATTACTGTAGCTATATTTATTTTAATACTTTTGTTCTTTAACTTTTATACTAGAGTTAAAAGCTATTTATGCACCACCATTACAGTATTAGAGTATTCTGAATTTGACTATATTTTTATCTTTACAATGAGTTTTATGTTTTATACTTTATTTTTTCATGTTTTTAATTAGTATCCTTTTATTTCAATGTAAAGAACTCTGTTTAGTATTTTTTTTTTGTAAAAAGGAGAAACAGTGGTGATAAACTCCCACAACTTTTGTTTGTCTGGAAAATCATTATCTTTCATTCATTTCTGAAGAACAGACTTGCCAGGTATAGTAATCTTTGTTGTCAGGTTTTTTTTCTTTCATCACTTTGAATGTATTATTTCACTCTCTCCTGGTCTGCAAGTTTTCCACTGTGACATCTGCTGATAGTCTTATGGGGGTTCTCTTACAGTTAATGAGTTGCTTTTCTCTTGCTGCTTTCAGAATTCTCTTTTATGTTTGATAATTTAATTATAATATGTTTCAGCAATAATTTTCTTATATTTAATCTATTTGGAGTTCTTTGGATTTCATAGATCTGGATCTTCATTTTTTTCTTCATATTTGACAAGTTTTCTGTCATTATTTCTTTAAAGAAGATTTCTCACCCTTTCTCTTTCTCTGCTCCTTCTGGAATTTTTTAATATATTGGTTTTCTTGATGCTGTCCCATAAGTCCCATAGGCTTTCTTTACTCTATTTCATTCAATTCACTTTTCTTTTTGTTCCTCAGACAGGATAATTTTAAAGAACCTATGGTCTTTTTTTTTTTTTTTTTTTTTTTTGAGCTGCTATAACAGAATACCTGAGCCTGGATAATTTAGAAAGAATAAAAATTTTTTCTTATAGTTCTGGAGGCTGGAAGGTCCAAAATCAAGATGGCAGCAGGTTTAGTGTCTGATAAAGATCTGATCTCTGTTTCCAAGATGGTACCTTAAACACTGAAATTTCCAGAGGGGAGAAACACTGTTCCTTACATGGCAAAAGATCAGAAGGACAAAGAGAGGGAACCCACCCCTAAAAACTCTTTTTTAAAAAAAGTATCCAGCCCACCCATAAGGGTGGATCTCTCATGATCTAATCACCTCTTAATGGACTTACCTCTTGATAATGTTTGCAATAGCAATTAAATTTCAACATGAGTTTTGGAGGAGACATTTAAACTATAGCAGCTGTCTTTTAGCTCGCAGGTTCTTTCTTCTGCTTGATTGAGTATGCTGTTGGAGCCCTCTGTGGAATTTTTCTGTTCAGTTCAGTTTATTGTGTTTCTTAGCTTCAGAATTTCTGTTTGTTTTTTTTAATTCTCTGATATCATTTTTGAACTTCTCATTTTGTTCATACATTGTTTCCTGACATCATTTTGTTGTCTGTTTGTGTTGTTTTGTAGATCACTGTTTTAAAAACAATTATTTTGAATTTTTTTTAGATTTGTAGATATTCTTTCCTTTGTGGTTGCTTACTGGTGCTTTATTTGTTCCTTTGGTTGTGTCATGTTTCCCTGATTATTCCTGATCCTTGTGGCCTTGTGTTAGTGTCTGTGAATTTTAAGATGTAGACACCTCTTTTAGTTTTATGAACTGGCTTCATTAGGAAAATCCCCTCAACAGTCAGCCAGCCCAGAGATTCTCAGCAGCCTGTCTGAAAGGGTTTGTTGATGGGATTGCTGCTGGAATCCTCAGGCAGGCTGATCTAGTGTCTAGGTCAGTGAGTGTGCCAGATTGGGGCCAGGGTCCATAGGGCCAAGCCTGGATCCTGAGTCCGTAAGTAAGGGTTCTGGCCTGCAGCCTGGAGATATAAGGGCTAACCTGGAGCCTGAGGCTGTGGGGACTAGCCTAGTGCTGAATTTTGCTGGTGTTCCACAGTGAAGTTAGATACTTACCTCATTCTTACTTCATTCTCTTTTTTCCAGGTGAAGAGTATCTTCCTTGTGCTACCTGGGTTCAGGGACTTGGTGATGTGATAATGTGAAACTGTTCTTACTTCCATCAATGCCACTTTTTTTTTTTTTATTTCTGTGCTCCACTGAAGCAATCTAACCTCTCACCTGGATTCTTTAGCTGCTATGAAAGCATTTTCATGCATGGATAGTTGTTTGAATTTATGTTTCTGCAAGGGGATGAGTGCTAGAAAGTCTTTCCTCTCCATCTTGCTGATGTCGCTCCATCCTAATAGCCTTTAATAAGATGTTTATTTATTCCATTTATTGTGTCAGAAGTACCTCTATGGTTTGCTCCTTTGTAGATAATTTATCTAGTTTTAAATGCCCCTAAATGGTCTTACAACGTTCTGGTCACTATAGGGAAAGATAATGTCATATTTCTTGATATCTATGTTTTCTTCAGTTGAACATATGATTTTCATGCCTATCAGGAAACTATATTTCTCAGTCTACCCCGTAGTTAGTTGTGATCTTGAGACTAAGTTCTGGCCAAGGGAATGTGGAAGACAACAATAGGTGCGGTTTCTGAACTTTCTTCTTAGTGAAAGTCACATGGTTCTCCTTCCACCATTTAACTTTTATGAGCTGGAGCCACATCTTGGACCATGAGGCTGAGGGGCCTATCCTAGAGATAGAAGAGCAGAAGCACAAATGTTGCCTGAGTCCAAGATGACTGTTGAGCTGCCATACCAATGGTGAAATATTTACATCAAGACTTTTAAGTGAGAAAGAAATAGATGTTTATCTTATTTAACCCATTTTATTTTGGGTATCTATTACATATGACTATGTATTATAACACAGTCACTTAGCATTATTAATTCCACTATAATGTAGTATATGTATATATACACATATTAGATACAACCCTGAACAAATGGTATTGATTCCAAAAACCATAAATAAAATTGAATCCAATTTATTCTTTCTCACAACATGTGTGGGACTCACTGTATGTGAGTATGTTACTGTATTTATATTTTCTAAGGCTGTACTCAAGACTGTTTTGAAATCATGGATAACAGAATACAGAAATTAGCATTAACATTTTTAAACTGCAGTGTTTTATTCCTTAAGAATTATATTTTAAAGCACATTACTCCTTTGATATGAAAGATCACCTTAACAGACTATTTCTGCAGAGAAAATTGCAATCCTAGGTTTTGTTACAGAGGTTTAACTCCATGGTGAAAAAACTGCTTTGCATGATAATACTGAAGTGGTCTTCAGTTTGAGTGAAATTGCATCCATGGAGATTATGTTTCACTAGAGAAATGGTTTCTAAACATAAATACATGTGTACCCGTGTTTAATCACTTACCATCTACAAACCTAGGCAGAAACCTGATGATGAAAAAAAACCCATGAATTTTAATATTTCTCTCATGGTGGCAGAGATTCTAAAGCGGATAAGAGTGACAGTGTTAGAGCTCAATTTGTACTATTCTGATAAACACATTCTTCAAGACCAGGAATCGGCAAACTATGTCTTGCTGGCCAAATCCAACCCAACACCTGTTTTTGTATTGCTCATGAGCTGTGAATAATTTTTAAATCTCTAAAGGATTGAGAAGAAGAAGAAACCCAGAGAGTACAAAAAATATTTGCAAACCATACATCTGTTAAGGAGCTAATATCCAAAATATATAAGGAATTTTAATAACTTAAGAACAAGAAAGCAACTTGATTAAAAAATGAGCAAAGGACCTGAACAGACATTTCTTAAAAGAAGACATACAGATGACCAATAGATTAATTAAAAAATGCTCAGTATTCCTAATTATTAGGAAAATGCAAATTAAAACCACAACAAATATCATCTGCACCTGTTAGAATGGATTTTATTTAAAAAAATAAAATATAACAAGTGTTGGCAAGGATGTAGAGAAAAGGGGATCCTTATACACTACTAGTGGAAATGTAAAGTAGTACAGCCATTATGGAAAACGATATGGGGGTAGAATTACCATATGATCCAGCAATCTCACTTCTGGGAATATATCCAAAGAATTGAAATAGATATGTTGAAGGGATGTGTAAATTTTCATGTACATTGCAACATTATTTACAACAGCCAAGATATGGAATTAACCTAAATGTCCATCTAACTGATGAATAAAGAAAATATTTTTAAAAAAAGTACACTATAGAATACTATTTAGCCTTTAAAAAAAGAACAAAATCATGTCATTTGGAACAAACTAGACACAGAAAGACAAATACGTACTTTCCACTTATCTCCAGTTTTGCTTTTCAAAATTTCAGTTATCTAGGCTCAACCATGGTCTAAAAATATTAATGAAAAATTTCAGAAATAAACAGTTGATAATTTGTAAATTGCATGCCATTCTGGGTAACATGATGAAATCTCTTGTCTTCCTGCTTCGTTCCACCTGGGATATCAACCATCCTTTTGTCCAGCAAATTCACTTTGTATACACTACTTGCCCATTAGTCACTTAGTAGCCATTTTGGTTACTAGACCTAAATAACTTAGTACACATAAGGTTCAGCACTATCTGCAGTTTCAGGCATCAACTGGGGGCCTTGAAACATATCTTTTATGCATAAGGGCGGACTGCTGTACTGGATGATCTCACTTACATGTAGACTATTAAAAAAGTTGAATTCACCGAAGTAGAGAGTAGAATGATGGTTACCAGAAGCCTGGTGTGGGGGTGGGGAGGTGGGTGGGAAGGCAAGGTGGTTTGAGGGCTGCTGGTCAAAGGGGACAACGTTTCAGCTAGACAAGAGGAATGTTTTAAGTTTTGGTCACACAGGGTGACCATAGTTAATAGTAATGTATTATATATTTCAAAATACATGAGTAAATATCAAATGTATCATCACAAAAAATGTTAAATAAGTAGGTGATGAATATATTAATTAGCTTGATTTACTCATTCCACATTACATATACATACCAAAATACCACATTGTACTCCATAAATGTAATATATTATGGTTTGGCAGTTAAAAATAATACAAATTTTAAAAAGCAGCAGCAAGAGAGACACATGTGGCCCCTAATGTCTAAAATATTTACTGCCTAGTCCTTTACAAATAAATCTGCTAATCCCTCAGACTCAATAACCCAACAATACGGAATACGCTGAAGTTAGTGTATATTATATAGATCGTCCTTGCATATAGTAGAATCGTAATAAATGAATTAATTAGTGGAGGGACACTATTTTTCAATGATGGTAAAGGCTATGGAATACATATCATTTATTCACCAGTGTACACCATGATTTGGTGTGTGTGTAGCAGGTAAAAGCAATGGAGGTTTAAGACATACTTGAAAATGGAGGCAGTTGTTTTGTTTACATTTAAAGCTATAGGATAGGGTTTATATAATTTCATCAAATAGCATTGTTTTATGGTTTATATTCTGATTGGTGGTTGACATTGTGTCTATAGCAAATTTGAGCCAAGTTTGTAAATTCACTTGGCATTTTGCAGTGTCTGTTATATAGCATATTTTAATGTTTGTTCAATAGGTAAGTGAATATTTAATACTGTTATCATACACATCATTCATTCAAAGATTACTGGTGTTTTTTCCAGTGAAATATTAACCTTGGAAGTCAGTCATTTTATGCCAGATAGTTGCTTTTTCTTGTCTTCATCTAACAAATATTTTTCTCATATATTTTCTTAATTTCAAAATTCCTTTAAAAAGATGACAACAACAATCAATTATAATTGACTTAATAATTTCTCTGTTGTGTGAGCCATAAGGCCTATGTGACTTAAGGGAGAAATGTCTAAAAATGATCAAGACCATAGGTGTTGGCATTTCTTAGGGTGATAATGAGACATGCCTTTTCTTTCCCTATGTTGGTGCAATTGTCTAGTGCATACTCTTTTTTCAGAGGGATTTCAAGAGATGATGTAACACAAAACTCAGCCTCATAGGCAAGCTTTGTTCACAGACTTCTCATTTATGATAAACTTTAAATATTCATGATCCTTTTCCCTTTCCCAGTGATATTTCCCACTTTAACCTATAAAGTAAAGGGAGGCTGCACCTGGAATGGAATTTAAATAAGTTTTTAAAAAAATTTGTTATGACCAAAGCATTCCCTAAGAGATACTTCAGTCAATTTCAGGAGTTTGAGCCTAAAGGAGTACTTTCTTCAGAGTAAGGTCAAGGCAGAGAAAAAAGAAACATCACAGCTGTGCACTGCTCTGCTGTCCAGATAGAGTCTTTGAACATTTTCTTCTCTTCATCAAAGAACAACTGGGAAGGCAACACATAGAAAATAAAATCCATTAGACCTTGGCAAATGTTACGAAAAATGAAGATTAGGATCAAAAGTTTAAAAGGACAATCCAGGCTTAAAAGAAAAATATAAAAAAACTTTCACTGCCTTCTGTAGCACATGAGAAGGTGTTTAAATTGTTTGGTCTATTGGTCTACAGACACCTGGATGATACTTGTATTATGAGTTCAGCATAGCAGAAACACACCTGACCGATACAGATCATTTATAATCTGCTTCTAAAATAAACTCAATGGCAAACACAGCTTACTGAAAAAGAGAAATACAAGTGGCTCTTAAAAAATTAGTGGATTTTTAAAAAATTTTTGAAGATTTGGTAAGTTGAAATCTGAATAAAGAAGTACTTGTGAAAAGACAACTATAGATAATCAATAGTAATAAAGAAGGTAAAAATGAATTATTTCTTTAGTCATTTAGCAAACATCGATTGTCTCTTATTAATCAAAAACTGAGCTAGGTGCTGACATACAGAGATGAACAAAACAAAAAATAACTGGTTTCAAAGGAGTTAAAAACATATTAACATGGATATGGAAAATCTACAGATTCAGGTCTCATTTGCAATAGCTAAACTTCTTCCCCCTGCCATGGGTCTTTAGAAATAAATTTTCATTTCATCTCATTGAATTAACAATTTTGGATGTATGCAATTAATTTTGCATTTATCCACCAATGCAATAGATACCCCGTGTGGGAATAGCTCAAGGCTGGGGACTAAAGATGAGGAAGACATTTCCGTCTATCAGGGAATCTAGTCAGGTACTTATGTGCTTAAATAACAAAGTTTTTAATAAAAAATGCCATCATATTACTAAAACTATTACCAAAAATATCTAACCCTTATGGAGTGCTTATGTGATTTATATCCATTATCTCATTTAATCCTTATATCAATACTGTGACATAAGTACAAATATTATCTCAATCTTATAAGAAAACTGAGGCAAAAGGAAGTTAGGTAACTTGTCTAAAGTCATGGTGAAGGTTGATTCTAAAAACGCCATATTCTGTGCTCTTAATCACTACATTCAGAAGAATTTAGTTGAGATAGTGATTTTTCCTGATGAAATAATAAGAAAAAAAGCTTTATGGAGGAGTTATTATTAACATAGGAATATAAAAAATATCTTGAACTTTATATTCCCAGCTAAAAAGAAATAGATCGTAGCAGACCACCTTCTCAATGATAGCAAAAATAAAAGCTAGATAAAAACTTAAACCTGTTTGAACCCACCAGAAAGTAATCAAGGCAACCAAACTTGGAGACCCAGGATTCCAGAGAGAAGGAAAATTTGCTAAGAGTATTTTTCTTGGCAGCTTTTCCCTTTGAGTCATTAGTTAGTGCATATACAATGTGGGTAGAAAGGCTCAGAAGCTAAAAGAAGGCAAATGCTAAGAGGCAGAGAATTTCAGTGCTGTTTGGAGATTTTTAAATGAAGTTCAAAACCCAGCAAGGGGGAAAATCACAATAAACTTTCTAGGTATTTCTCTAACTCTCCTGAAATAGCATATACTAGGAATAATAGCAAATTAGAAGACCAGGCCTAAAACCAGTTATAAATAGCTTAATATCTAATTGCATTAAAGTGACTGACTTTTATACTAACTGGCTATCAGAGAGTTGCAAGACAGAGGATTAGTGATTTTGAAAGATAAGTTAGTAAAAAAAATACAAAATAGGATGGCAAACACAAAAAGGATAATATGACTTGTATAATACATAGAAAATACGTATATATGTGACAGACTCTCAGGACTGCAAAACAGACTGAATAAGGGGCAAAAATTACCCAGAACTGATGAAAGACATTAAGCCACATATTCAAGAAACACTATAAAGCCCAATCAGAATGAGAACAAAGAAATCATTTTCAGGCACATTATGGTAAAGTTAATGAAAACTAATGACAAAGAGCAAAATCTTAGAAACATCTAATAAAAAGATAAATTACTTTCAAAGAAACAATTTTATAATTATTAACTTGCTTCTCAATGAAGACAATAGCAGTTAGAAAAGACTGACATGGCATCTTTAAAATGCTGAAAAAAAATAGTTGTTATAGTAGAATTCTCCTCAGAGTAAATATTCTCCAAAAATGAGAGTAGAGAGATTTCCTTATAAACAAAAACAAAATATATATGAAACAACAATAATAATAATGTATTGTGACATTTAATCAAAACACATGACAAAATAACAAATGGAAAAGGGGTAACTGAAGTGTTCTAACATCCTTGCCTTACCTAGGAATGCTAATTTATATGACATTTAGAAGTGAGAGATCTACAGAAGAGCCACCAAAAGGACAAACAAAATAGAATTTTAAAAGTGAATTAATATAACTTAAAAGTTAATAGAGGAGAAAATATGATAACAAAAAAATACTTGATAGGCCCAAAAAAAGAAAAGGAGAGAAAAGAAGTCTAGACCAAGTGGGAGAAATAAAATAAAGCATTAAGATGGTAGATTTAAATCCAAATGTATCAGTAATTACTTAAATTAATAATAGTTATTAAATGTCTATTAAATTATCCAATTAATAGTCAAGATTGTCAGAATAAAAACCACTGCCAATTATATACAGTGGTTTTTAAAAGAGATAAAAAATAACTACACAAAAATTGTAAAGTCAAATAAAAGAAAAAAGGTATAACATTCAAAGGATAATCAAAATAAACATGTAATTATGCTAAGATAAGAAATAGCAGACTTTAAGACAGGAAGTATATTGGAGGTAAAGAGGGGACATTTTGTAATGATAAAAAGATCAATTTAAAATTTAAAATTTGTATGCACCTAACTACATACCTTAGAAAGCAAAACTGAAAAAAATTAATGAATAAATAAGTACACAAATACGGTGAAAGATTTTTAACACAAAATTCACAAAAAGTCATAGGATAAGGCACATAAAAAAATCAGTAAAAATATAGAATACTCAAAAAGTAAGATTAATAAGCATTGGCCTAATCGATCATATAGAGCACTGCATTCAACTGCATAATATATAGGAGTACACATGCAATATTTCTCAAAATGTTTATATCCTGGACTATATGTACATGAGGCAAATCTCAACATATATCAAATAATTGAAATAATACAAAGTGTGTTTTTTTACTACTATGGAATTAAATTTGAAATTAGTGACTGTTAACCCCCTAAAGTTTGAAAATTAAATAATCCATAATTTTTTAAAGAATCAACAAAATAATAAAAATATTTTGAATCAAAATATAACCAAAAAAGAATATATAAAATTTGTGGTATGGAGTTACAGTCATTTTTAGAAAAAATTTTATAGCCTGCAAATTATATATTTAAAGATAAAAACCTGAAAATTGATTATCTGTATGTATCCATTTGAAGATGTTAGCAAAAGAGCATAAGTTTAAACCTAAATAAGGCAGAATGAAGAAAATAATAAGGAATCAAATTTAATAAAATAGAAAACAAGCACACAATAGATAAAATCAGCAAAATCAGAAGTTGTTCATTTCAAAAGCCAAAATTTGATAAATACATATGAAGACTAACCAAGAAAATGGAGCAAAAAGTTACAAATTACCAATACTAAGTAATAAAAGGAGGGGCATAACGATAGAGCCTACAAACATTAAAAGATATTCAATGACTATCATGAACACCTTTTTTCCTCAAAATTAAAAATTTAAATAAAATAAATGAGAATCATATCTGTAATTTGTTTTCAAAATGTGCAAAAGGAAAAACAATTTTCAACTAATCTTTAAGGCCAGCATAACCTGATACAAAACTTGATAAAAACATAAGTTACTGGTCAATCTTTGTTATGAACATTGATTAAATATCTTAAAGTGATATTAGCATTCCAAACTCAACAATGTATATAAAGGATAATATATTACCACCATGTTGAACATTTTGTAGAAATGCAAATTTCATTTAATATAAAAAAATCAAGAAATTGTAAGTCTACAGTGGAAAAGCTTGGGAGACCCCAGTTTAACCAAGTGATCAGAGTTAATGTTGCTATTATTGGGAAAGGATATACCATGTTCAGAGATTGAAAGATCCAATATTTTAAGATGTCAATTCTCTGTATATTGATATATAGACTAAAATTCCCCATTTGTGTAAAGTAAAATTATTATTCTAGAAATTATATGGAAAATTAAAGGACTCAAACTAGCCTCTCTAAGATGTAAAGTCGCAAAACATATTACCACATATGAACATTATAAGCTCATTGAGATTACACAAGTGTTATTGAAATTAAGGACTGAAAAACAGATTAGTGGATCAGAACAATTTAGAAACGAAACTACATAGTCACTTGATTTATTACACATAACCCTGCAGAACAGAATCTTTTCAATACATGGTGCTGGATAAATTTAGTGTCCATATTAAAAAAATAAAACTGCCAGCCACTTCACAATTATAAATAAATTCCTCATATAGATTTAAATTCAAAAGATAAAAAAATTAAAGTATCTATATAAAGCTGCACTAGTCAATAAGGTAGCCATTAGTCACATGGGTATTTAAATTTACATTTCAATTAATTAAAATTAAAAACAATTAAAAATTCAGTTCCTTAGTTGTATTAGTCACATTTCAAGTGTGCAATAGCTAGCTTTTGCCACAATCCTGTGGCTAGCAGCCACTGCATTGAGCAACAAAGATATGGAACATGTCCATCACTGTAGAAAGTTCTGTTGGGCAGTATCAGCAGAGGTTTACATAAGATACCATCTTTATGACTAGGGCTAGGAGAAAAGAAACTAACCATAAAGGAAGAACTGACAATATATATAGAACTCTTAAAAACTGACAACAACAACAACAAAAAAGAAAAATGGACAAAATCATGAAATGTTTATAATAAATGATAGACAAATGGCTTTTTAATATATAAAAGAAATGCTTAATGTTACTCATAATAAGAGAAAAAATGATAAAAGTACACTGATGTATTATTTTTAACTGTCAAATTACTGGCCAAAAGATTGGCCACAGGCTGTTCAACAGAGGTAGGGGAATGGGCACTCTCCTAGTGGGGGTGCAAAATGGTACAGCCACAGTAAAGGTAAACTTGGTAATATATATGGAAATTATATATTCATTGCCACATGACTCAGCAATCCCACTTCTAGGATTTTAGTCTGAAGATACAAAAAAAAAAAAAAAAAACCATAGGTACAAGATTACTCGCAAGTAAAAATTGGAAGCAACCTAAATACCATACAGAAAGTCAAATACGCTCTGGCACATTCACACATTGGAGTACTATGTAGCTGCCAAATATTAATTAGTAAAATAACTAATCAGTACAAGCAATGATAAAAAAATCTCTTTAATGTGACATTAAAGAGATTTTTAATGTCACATTAAAAATCTCTTTAATGTGAGTGATTTCTAGGATGCATTGTTATATGAAAAAAGCAAGATGCAAATGAAAAACCTATAATATGCTACCTTTCTTCTAAGAAGCGAGAGGAAATTAGAATATGTATGTCTATACTTGTTTAATTTCACTGAAACAAACACAGGAATAATGAACTAGAAAGTAATAAAATTGATTACCTACAGGGTTGTGAGTTAGGTGGAAGGGGTATAGATGTGAGTGTGATTTTTTTTTGCATATATATTTTATATAGTTTTCATTGTGAACTATGCTTTTTTTTAAACAAATTTTAGAAAATTAAATCAACAAAGATGAAGAAAAGAAACTTCAAACTGGAGATACGCAGAAACAAACTTAACTTTGTAGCTCACTAAAAAAAACTACAAAAAAGAAAAAAAAGAATTAATCCAGGTAATTTTGGAATGCTGTATTCTGATTATACAGCCTCAGAGGGATATATTCTAAGGACTAAAAAAATGCAAAGAAATTCCTTACTGTTATTAAAAGGTTTGTTTTGCTAGTAGTATGGATGTAGCAATTCTGAAATTATGTTTTACATATTATAGGATAGAGCAAATATGTTAATGTTGTGGGCGAGACAGGATGTACAAATGGTACAAGTCAGAAACACAGGGATGAAGTACAAAGTCATGAAGCAGATGAGATTGCCCAGGGTATAGTGAGAGGGAAAGACTGTTTTTAAGAGGTAGGAGAAATTCCTACATTTCAGCAGTGGACCGCTTTTGAGGAACTCATGGTGTGTTTTTTCTCTTCCCCTTTTTCTTGTCAGGTTGAATAAATGTGTTATAGACAACAAGATGACTCTTTAAAATGCAAAAAAGTCCAGGTGCAGTGGCTCACGCCTGTAATCCCAGCACTTTGGGAGGCTGAGGCAGGCGGATCACCTGAGGTCAGGAGTTTAAGACCAGCCTGGCCAACATGGCGAAACCCTGTCTCTACTAAAAATACAAAGAAATTAGCTGGCTGTAGTAGCGGGCGCCTGTAATCCCAGCTACTTAGGAGGCTGAGGCAGGAGAATTGCTTGAACCTGGGAGGCGGAGGCTGCAGTGAGCCGAGATCGTGCCACTGCACTCCAACCTGCGCAACAGTGTGAGACACCATCTCAAAAAAAAAAGAAATTGCAAAAAAAAAAAAAAAAAAGAAACCTCTCAATGATGGTCAGGCAACGTCTTTTAATATAATGTGTAAGATACAAAAAAAATCTCAGTTCAGGGTTTTATTATGAATATTTTTGGAGATACTGAGCAGTTTCCTGAGGCAAGATTTTTTTTTTAATTAGAGACTTCTGACAACTCACGTTTTAAAAATAAGCTGTACATTAAAAGATATGAATGAAGAATATTATTGATTTGAGTAAAAAAGTTCACTCAGGTTCATAAAATGGAACAAGATCATGTCCTTTGCAGGGACATGGATGGAGCTGGAAGCCATTATCCTCAGCAAACTAACAGAGGCACACAAAACCAAATACTACATGTTCTCACTTAAAAGTGGGAGCTGAACAATGAGAACACATGGACACAGGGAGGTGAACAACACACACTGGGGCCTGTCATGGGAGTTTGGGGGAGGGAGAGCATCAGGATAAAGAGCGAATACATGCATTAGCTATTGATAGGTGCAGCAAAACACCACGGCACATGTTTACCTCTGTAACAAACCTGCATATCCTGCACATGCAGCCCGGAACTTATAAAATAATAAAATAAAATAAAATATTTTAAAAAGTTCACTCAGGATCAAAACGTGCATACACATTGGCTTGATTGCAAATACAGAAAGCACATTTGCCTTTTCTGAAGTGCCCTGGGATCAGTGCATCATTCATTTTGTGGGGTTGTCAGGCTGCTTGGTGGGAAGTCAGTCACCACATCAACAGACACAAACATTTTGAAAAGAATTCTTGGGGTTTTAGAGAGTCAATGAATAACCATCTTCTCTCCTGTATTCTAGTTTTGAAAACAATGAGAAATAACTGACCAAAAATGAGATAAAATTTACACCATTATCACCGGTAAACATTTGATTGGCAGTAATGGCCCTGCGGTAGGTCAATGGTCCTGCAGCACTCTCAGTCCTTGGTGGTCTAGACACTCACCTAAAGGAACGTGTGGAATGGAAGAGGTGACACACTCATTGCTGAGTTACTTCGGTCAGGGTTGGAGATGGAAGAAAATATATAAATAAATCCTTGGTCATTTTTTAATAGATTTCCCAATCATTAAATGTGGACACAACAGTCAGTAATTTCACTTTAATTTCATAAGAAACAATGAGTAAGAAAATGAGACAAGATATGAGGAATGTTAATCTAGAAGCAGTCCCTCTCCTTGGAAACAGGAACTAGAATCATATTTTAAATTCTTGTGGTTGCCTTTGGACTGCAAATACCAAGAATTAACAAGTATCTGTTTAATGAATGTGACCTAGTTTCAAGTAAAACTGATTTGGTTAAAAACCAAAACTATTCATTAAAAAGCGATGATATTTGATAAATACAAATATATTTCTTAGAATTACTGCAAAGTTTTTGGCCTTAGAATTATTGTAAAGTTACTGTAAGCAACTTTTACATCTCATGGGCTTTTGAAAAATACATTTTTTTAACTATAAAACTGGTAAATTTGGCAGTATTAATGATGTAAAGAAGAGTCAGAATTGTGATATTCCAGGGCTAAATGTATCTTGCAAATTTTAAGAATGTTTGAGTAGTCATGTAGAATGACACCCTGCAATAATAAGCCTTGCCATAATATCAATTTGGAGATACAATAGCACAATTGGAGCTTGACTCCTATTCTTCACAGTAGGCTCACCTAGGCCATTTCATTAGCCTTGTAATTTCATGATCCCGAATTTTTTGTAATCAAAAATGGTTCTGGTAGAATTTTATTATATATATTTATCAAAATTATATAGTGACTAGCATAAGGCCTACAATTCTGCATCATTTATGGCTAAAATATATTTACTATTGTTTATTTGTTTTGTTTTTTGAGACAGAGTCTTGCTTTGTTGCCCAGGCTGGAGTGCAGTGGCATGATCTCAGCTCACTGCAACCTCCACCTCCTGGGTTCAAGAGATTCTCCTGCCTCAGCCTCCCGAGTAGCTGGGATTACAGGCACCTGACACCAAGCCCGGCTGATTTTTGTATTTTTAGTAGAGATAGGGCTTCACCATGTTGACCAGGCTGGTCTTGAACTCCCAACCTCAGGTGATCTACCTGCCTCGGCCTCCCAAAGTGCTGGGATTATAAGCATGAGCTACTGTGCCGGGGCATTATTAGATAGATTAACTAAGCTATATTTCTCTGTGATAGGTTTACATATTATACATTGTTTTCTGATAAAATAAATGATTAGTGAAAATATTTCAATGTCCCTAATCAAAATGGCAGTTGTTGATGATGACGTAGATTGAGCATTGTATCAGGATGTGTCTAATTATGCCTCATGTTAACAGAATAATAAGCCTACTTAAGGAAAAATATCTTAGTTTGGGATTTCTAGAAACAGTGCCTGAGATGGGGGTTCTTATGAAAGTGATTTACTAAGGAATACTGCCAGGGATTTATTGAAGGGAGTGAAGATAAAGAGGAAGAAACTAAGTAAAGATACGGTTTTAGGAGAAGTATAGACTCAATCAGATCACACTGCAAGTGCTGAAGAGTATATCACATTACAGAGTTTGGTCCACCCAGAGGCCAGGAACTGGGCTTTTAAAGACCCTGCCAAGCAGTGATCACGCGCCAGGGTAAATCCCAGGCTTCTTCCAGCAAGGCAGCGCCTATCAACTAAGGGCAATTTTCGGCAGAAGGTGCAAATGTGATGATCCTTCCCAGCCAATGCCTGCAGAAGTAGGGGTACAGACTTCACAGGCTGCTAAAGGGAATCTGGGTGAGTACCCAGGTAATTTTTAATTATTAATAATTATTAATTATCTTGACTGTATTATGTTATATAGCTAGAACTCAGCTCATCTCCCTTAGCCCCCAGTTGAATTTCTGAGCTTTGCTCTTGCTTAAGACTTATTTAGAAACACCTAGGCTTCCTTTTCTGTATCACATTCATTGGGCACAAAGTGCGATCTATTTTATCCACTAGTAAGGAGTTGCACAGCAACTATATTTTAAAGGTGCATGTCTCCTTTTGGATAATGTAAAGATAATACTTGAATATAAAAAGTTAAAGAGTTTTGAATCCACTTGGATAGTTTCTCCACTGATGGGAAACCTGCACCTCTTTTTACGGTTACTTTGGAAATCTGGAAGGTATGTGTTTAACAAAATGGATTTTTCACATAAGTGGAAATTTCATTATTTATTCAGGCTCACCACCTTCTCATTGGTTCATGGAATGTTAAAATTGTTCTCACACGTTTTTAGATGTTATCCATTCTGGATAGGAAATATAAGCTGAAATCTGGCGACGATGTATGCAGAATATGGCTGGTTATTTTCCAATTATCTACTCTTCCCTTTTTCTATTTTAATAGAGCTCCTGAATTTTAGCTGGATACATGACCACCCAGAATAAAGATTATATATTTCAAGTCTCTATTGCAGTTATGTGTGGCCACATGACTAAATTGTGGTGAAAAGGATTTGATTGGAAATGATAATTTCAACTTCTGGGTCCTGACCTTCAAAGGATGAATGTCTCTCCCCCACCCCTTCCCTTATCCTTTCTCCCTCCTGCCAACTGGAACACAGATACAGTGGTGATTCGTCTTGGATCAATGAATATAAAGCAAGTTTCTAAGTATGGCATGGTAACAAGATAGAAGAAATCTGGTCCTAGACACAGCAGAGCCTGCATACCAGCCTGAGATACTTCAAACTAGTTTGTTACATGTGACAGAAGTGAACTTGTATGACATTAAGTCACTTCATTTTGGGTTTCTGTTTCAGAAGAATGTATCCTCTATCCAGCAAGCCTTTTTCAATAAAATCATTATGTACTCCACCTACAACAAGGTAGGAATGAATCCCTCTGATATTTTAAAAGAATAACTACAAGCAACATTTTGACCTATTGCTTTTATTTAAATGCTTTTTTATTACTAGAAAATTGGAGATAAAGCAATGACCCACAAAAATATTTTATTAACAGATACTTAATCCACAGTTTGAATGAGAATCAACTATTGTTATACTGTGTTACAAAGGGATATATATTAGTTCAGGTTTATGAAAAGCTCTGAAAATGGTACACACATAAAAGCACAAGGTATGTATCTTAAAAAATGAATTATGCAGAGAAAGTTTATCTAGAAAGAAAGAAGAAAAACATATATATATATATATAAAGAAAATAGAAGTGAATGTTAAATGCTATTTCTACAAATTATCTCTACACACCTCAAAGTCACAAACTATTGTTAGGAAGCATTATGGTCTCATGCTTTATAAAATGAGTTGTTTGAATTTAGGATGTCTATTAGACATCAATTCTCAATAGCAACAAGATCTTTGAAAAAGTAGTATTTATTTATGTTTATTGTCCTAAAGCTAGGACATACACCAACACAGAGAAAGAAATTAACTTTCTCAGTAGAAACCTCAAGTTCGTTAAATTACAACATTTTAAAAGATGCTGTCAAGACTACAGGTTGCATTTTAAATAGGTTGAATTTAAAATATTTTTTGTTATACAACAACATAACCTCCTCTTTAATATACTTGGTTTCAGGAAAGAAAACAAAGTTCTGTGAATAACTAAATCATCATAATGAAACAAAATAAGTAGAAAGCAAGAGTGTTTTGAAAGGTGAGCTGAATTATTAACTTCAGACTATTTTTTTTTAACAGCATATAACATGAACTAGGTATTTGTTGTGTCAATAATTCACCCTAGAGCAATCCAACAGCAGAAAGAACGCAATAGTTTTAGTTATTTCCCTGTATTAGAATGTGAGCTAAAACAAAATGATTAAGTGTAAAAAAGAAACTGCTCATACTATGTTCTCATTTTATGAAAATTGTTACTTAGGTATCAGATCATTCAAATATTTAGAAATTACTTTTTTTTTGCATTTCTGTGGACTGAGTTTCTGCTAAAGTTTATGAATGTTTTGAGCCATGACTATGTTCCAGGAGCTGAGTAAATCGTAAGAGATAGAAAGATGAGTGGGACAAGATGCTTCCTTCAAATCTATTGGAGGGGTGAAGACACACAGTGGGGGTGTGTAGACTGGTACAGGTATTTGAGAGGGCACTATGTCAGTAGTCAGCCTAATTAAAAATGCAAGCATTATACAAACTAGGAATGTCTCTCCTCCTTACATGTTTCAGGGAAAATTTTATGTGCCCATTAGAAAACATGTAGTAGAGTATTCACTACAATATTTGTAGTAAAAGAAAGTTGGGGGCAATTTAAGTAACTGTCACTAATAGTGAGTGTTCACTATAAATGTTGTAAAGCAGTTGAAGGCAAAGGAACAGATGCGTATAGATATATAGACCAAAATGATAGACCACAGAAACATAACTTGGGTGAGAGAGTAAAAATCAAAAGTCTAAAGTATAGTAACATTAATGTCAGGTAGAACATATACATGCAAAATAATATTTCATGTTTTACAAGGAAACCTAAAAATGAAAGAAGAGACCTTAAACACTTTCAAATAAATGACCATTAGAAAAGAAGAAAAGTGAAGTGCAGAACGAGAATAAGAGGAGAGAAATAAATTAAACAAACAAAATAATTAATAAATGAAAAAGAATAAATAAGAAACTCAAAATGAGGGCCATTCATTGGAAAATGATGGTATTTGATCATGAGCTAGTTGAAGTGAATAAACTCTCCACCACTAATGTAAATATAACCCTGAAATTTAAACAACTATGAGCTGGGTTTCTGAAAATAAGTAGTCTAGATATTCGGAAAAAAATTTATTACCAAACAGTTGAAATTGCCAAACTTGAAAATCAAAACTCTAGATGAATTTGCAAGAAAAAGAAAAGTAGGAAAATACTTTTTATTTTATTTTATTACCAAACAGTTGAAATTGCCAAACTTGAAAATCAAAACCCTAGATGAATTTGCAAGAAAAAGTAGGAAAATATCAATGTGATAAACAGAAACTGATGTTGAACTTACTTTGAGAAGCAGAAACCTGTTTGTTTTTGTTTTTAACATAATAGCTATATGGGGAAGGAGGCAAGGCCTTGGACCCACCTGAGGTAGTGTTGGAACTGAGAATATAATTAAAAAGTCCATATCTTCTTTTTCTTTTTTAAATTTATTATTTTTTTAAATTATACTTTAAGTTCTGGGGTACATGTGCAGAATGTGCAGGTTTGTTACATAGGTATACATGTGCCATGGTGGTTTGCTGCACCAATCAACCCATCATCTACATTAGGTATTTCTCCTAATGCTATCACTCCCCTAGCACCCCCAGCCCCTGACAGGCCCCGGTGTGTGATGTTCCCCTTCCTGTGTCCATGTGTTCTCATTGTTCAGCTCCCACTTATGAGTGAGAACATGCAGTGTTTGGTTTTCTGTTCTTGTGTTAGTTTGCTGAGAAAGATGGTTTCTAGCTTCATCCATGTCCCTGCAAAGGACACAAACTCATCCTTTTTTATGGCTGCATGGCATTCCATGGTGTATATATGCCACATTTTCTTTATCCAGTCTATTATTGATGGGTATTTGCATTGGTTCTAAGTCTTTGCTATTGTGAACAATGCTGCAATAAACATAAGTGTGCATGTGTCTTTATAGTAGAATGATTTATAATCCTTTGGGTATATACATAGTAATGGGATTGCTGGATCAAATGGTATTTCTAGTTCTAGATCCTTGAAGAATCGCCATACTGTCTTCCACAATGGTTGAACTAATTTACACTCCCACCAACAGTGTAAAAGAGTTCCTATTTCTCCACATCCGTTCCAGCATCTGTTGTTTCCTGACTTTTTAGTGATCACCATTCTAACTGGTGTGAGATGGTATCGCATTGTGGTTTTGATTTGCATTTCTCTAATGACCAGTGATGATAAACATTTTTTCATATGTTTGTTGGCTGCATAAATGTCTTCTTTTGAGAAGTGTCTGTTCATATCCTTCGTCCACTTTTTGATGGTTTTTTTTTTCTTGTAAATTTATTTAAGTTATTTGTAGATTGAGGATATTAACCCTTTGTCAGAAGAATAGATTGCAAAAATTTTCTCCCATTCTGTAGGTTGCCTGTTCAACCCGATGATGATAGTTTCTTTTGCTGTGCAGAAGCTCTTTAGTTTAATTAGATCCCATTTGTCAATTCTGGCTTTTGTTTCCACTGGCCTTGGTGTTTTAGTCATGAAGTCTTCGCCCATGCCTATGTCCTGAATGGTATTGCCCAGGTTTTCTTCCAGGGTTTTTATGGTTTTAGGTCTTACGTTTAAGTCTTTAATCCATCTTGAGTTAATTTTTTAATAAGGTGTAAGGAAAGGATCCCGTTTTTGTTGTTGTTGTTGTTGTTTTGAGACAGCATCTCGTTCTGTCACCAGGCTGGAGTGTAGCGGCACAATCTCGGCTCACTGAAACCTCTGCCTCCCAGGTTCAAGCGATTCTCCTGCCTCAGCCTCTCAAGTAGCTGGGATTACAAGCGGGTGCCACCATGCCCAGATAATTTTTGTATTTTTAGTAGAAACGGGGCTTCACCATGTTGGCCAGGATGCTCTTGATCTCCTGACTTCGTGATCTGCCCACCTTGGCCTCCCAAAGTGCTGGGATTACAGGCGTGAGCCACTGCACCTGGCTGAAAGCCCATATCTTTAGGTAATAGAGAATTTGTAGCTATAGTGCTATCCTTATGTGGGTGTGCCTGAGTGACACAAAAATCTCAAGTGAAAACATTATTTTAAAGTAGAATTAGGTTTTTCATGCCCAGAGTGCCTGGCAGTAACAAGCACACACCCTCTCTAGAGCACTATACCTCAATTCACACCCCAAATATTTCACAGATTCAGTCACTTATACAAACCAAGATTAAAATCACATGAGGAAATAAGGTATGAGAAAGAATTGAAGAAAAAAATTATATAAAGAATAAACTCCTCCAAAAGTTTTATATTTTATAGAATAATTAAGCAAAGAATATAAAATGACTATATTAAAAATGATTAAAGAGACAAAACGTGGGTTCAAAGGATGAGTAATGAAAAAAGTCCATAAAAATGATCAGATAATACCTTCAGAAAAAGTACTCCATGTAGCTCCTAGAAATGGAAATATATATAGAATGATTGGAATGAATCTGAAACCAACGTTGTAGACGAAAGAATACACGTGATTGAAGAGTAAATTTGTTAAGTGGTAGATTAATCAAAAGAAATTGTCAAATGAAGTACAGAAATAAAGGAAATGGAAAATTAGAAAGATGTTAACAGGCATGAAGATAAGAATAGTTATTCAAAGATAAACCTAATTAAAATTTTAAAGGGAAAAAATAGGGAGAATGGAGGCAAGACAACAATGAGAATGAAGATTCCAGACTGATTAAGTGTAAGAATTATCAGATTCAAAAGGCAGAAATGAAACCCTAGTAGATGACTGAAAGAGACCAACCAGAAAATCTTAAATTTAGCCATAAACAATCAACTATACTAGAAGCTGACTTTCTCATAGTAATGATAAAAACCGCAAGAAAGAAAAATAATAGCTGATGGACAATGACTATCAACATAAAATTCTGTACCCTGTAAGATTATCAATCCGGGATATGGTTAAAATAAAGACATTTTCAGATGAGAATTTGTCAAGTATAGACTTAAGGAAATTCTCAAGGTGGTAGTTAAGGAAAAAAGGAAAATAATCAGGTTATAATGATGTGAGATATAAGAAAGCATGGTGAGTGAATAACTTTAAAAATCACATGTATCATTCTAAACAAATATTGGCTGTGTAAACAGTAATATTAATCTCTACGTAAAATGATAAAGATTAAAGATGATATTGACTACCCATGACAGACAATATGAAGTTGGAATTACTGGAGTTAAAAGAGTTCTGAAATATGTGTATTATACTGAAGTGTAGAAATGTTAACTGTAGATTTTAAGTATACTGTATTAAAGGTTTAGTAGTAAGAGAATATGAATACAGTATATCATTTTTAAAAATAAAGAATAAAAATAAAATGAAACATCAATTTAAAGAATGCAGGAAAATTAGATAAAAGAAGCATAGAAACACAAGGGAAATATAAAGCTGAAAAAAGATGGCAAACTTAATTCTAAAGATATTATTAATCACATAAATGTAAAATGACTAAATTCATAGGTAATTTACCTCAGATCTCAGATTTCAAATATTTGATGATTTGTTTTATGAAATCAAGTTAACCTTATTCTTTAGCCTGTCAGGGCATGTTCTGACTCCAAGACTGGCGGAGAAAAGATGAATTAACAGAGAAAAAGATTTTGGTTTGATTTACAACAAACAACAAACAATAATATTTTCACAATTGTAAGCATTCAAGAATGGAGTGGTCTTCCTTTTGAGACAGTGAATGCCTCCTCCCTGAAAGTCACTTGTCAAGTATGTTAGAGAAACTGAGGTTTGTTTGTTTGGGAAGAATAAAATACAAATGGCCTCTGCGGCCTCTATAATCGTAAAAGCACATATAAAATTCTAACTATGCATTTATTCCAGGGAGATTTATGTACTGTGTGGGTTTTCTCACATAAAAGACAAATCCCAGAGTATCTCTCTTCTTGCAGAGTTCTAATCTGTACTTTCTTTTCATAACTCAGCCCCTCGGTCATTTACCATTCATTATGTTGCTATTTGGGATCTCTGAGAATTCCAACAGTTCCCTGGCCTCAAGTAGCTCACACTTTTGATGAAAAACTGACATATGTAGACAGTTTTTCTATAGTGCTGTGAGTTCCAAGACAGAAGTAGGAAAAAAATTCTGAAAGAATACAGTGGAGAGCTCATTAGTATCTCCCAGTAAGTAGGCTACAAGGAGGACAAATATTCACAGAGGAGAGTTTGAATTTATTATGGAAGGGGAGTAAAAATTTGCCAAGTGGAAAAAGAGAAATAAGGAATATCAGCCACACTTTAGCTTCTGGATTTGAAAACTGCATAGATTTAACAAACCGCAAATGTTTTAGTATGACTGGAGGACAAAGACCTATGGAAACAGAGAGGTCACAGATCATAAGGGGCACATTAAGAATTATTGGACTTTATCCTATAGTTGATGGGAATAGTTGAAGAGTTTTTAAGGAGAGAAATTACTCAAAATTATGAAAGTACATACTCTGGAGACAAATCATAGAAGATATTTCTAAAGTCAAAAAATTATTATTTTATTACCATTCTCTCAATTTGGATTGTTTGCCCCATTGCTGTTCTCTGTTAGTGCATATAATTGAGAATCAACTTGAGTACATTTCTAGCTTCATGATCATCATTATTCTGAGGAACATCCATCATATGAGAAGTTTCAGAAAATTTCTTGTGACCCTACTTAATTTTGTTGCTAGTTATAGATGCTTATTGACAGCAAAGAAAGGAAAAAGGCAAAGTGTGTTTAACCAGGTTAAAATGTTAAACTTTGTAAATGTTATTATAGAAGCATGACTTCTTCAGAGGGGAAAAACCTTACAGACAACCTTTAGAGGTTTCAGTGTACATCATTTCCATAATAAGTCTCCATTGTCCTTGTTTGAAGTACTCATTCTGCCCACACTATAGCCTGCACACCAGGCAACCCAATAGGGCTTTGTTTTATCTGTGTTCTTGGCTCCCAGTTCCTAGGAGGCTCCTCAACCCATTGATCAGAGTGCTACCTATTTGTTTGCACTGCAGCACCACTAGGGAGTTTCCCAGTGACTTGCTGAGGATTGCACTGCAGTAAGCAGGGAAACTTTATGAGGCTGACCCTTCATGTAAACCTCTAACATAACATTAACCTGCCCACTGGCCCATATCACAGTGGTAAAAAAGAATAATATTCTTTTAGGCTTCTCAGAAGAAATTACTACTCATAATTTTCACAAAATGCACTCTGTCATCTAATCGTGCTCTTCTCCATGCTCCTGCCTTCCATGAGAAGTATCAGAAAAGGAGAGAGAGCAACATGGCCACTACATGCAGACAAATGGAACAGCTCCCACACAGGATTGAGACAACTGGTGTACTCTGAACAGATGTTCAGAGGGAAGGTTCCAAGAGTGGACAGAGGGAAGACACAGAAAGTGGGCTGAAGCAGGAGAAAGCTGGGAACTCTGCATGGACTACCACACACCGGGACCCATTTTTGAACCACAACAGCTCCAGGGTAATGGGTGAGTTGAACGGGCAAGGAGCAACCTGCTCTTGCTATAGGCCTCTGGAAACCCAGCAAGAGGGGAGCTCTTGACCACCATGGACAGTTTAGGTGGCAGGGAGAGCTGTTTAAAGAAATGGTAGCAACAGCAAGCCAGCTGATGTAGAGTCCAGAAGATTTGGTGCTGGAGCATCTACAGTAGAGACCAGCCAGGGAAGGCCATCCCCCTGGGCTCAACTTGCTCCTATAAGAGACTTCAGCCCTACGGGAATTGTTGGACCTGATTGCTGCAGAGCAGTCTTGCACATCAGATGGGGCTGGTCCAACCCATGTATCCTTTGGTCTGTTGACCTCTCCTGGGGCTCCAGCCTGGCCATGCCTGCTCACAGGGCAGTCTCAAGGGCCCTGGGGGCCCACATCATAGCTTCTGTGCTGGTGGACTGTGCCTGACCTGTGGGAGAGCTCCAGCAAGGTGGCTTCTATGGCCATGCACCAGATCTCACGCTCCCTTCACATACTACAGCTTCCCCTGGGCCCCTGGTAACTCCCCACATCACTCTGTGGGCACATGTCTGCATGAGTAGGTTTTTCTTTACCTACCAACATGAGGGAGTACAGTTTACCACCCATCACCCCCCCGCTGACTGCCATTGCAGAGAGAGCTTTGGTAGCCACAGACCCAGCAAGCCATGCCTCTACCAGTGCCCCACTCTGCACTAACAGTAGGCAGAGAACAGTGGATCCTCCCACACCCTAAGCAATCACTTCTGCTTGCAGGGCACAGAGAAGGCACCCAGACCTGCACCTACCAGTAATCTGTTCCCAAGCCAACACCACCTCCAGTGCAACTGCTCATGCAGTCTCCAACAGGGGCCCCCTACCGCCCCACTCTCACAGTTCTGTTGCCTCCACCGCTGTGGTGAAAGTCCACAGGGAGGCAGGCACCCCTGCATCCACTAGCACTCTGCTGCAGCTGCTGCACCTCAGCCCACCACAGCGCAGCAGACTCCAAACCTTGAGGAGCCAGAGAACAAAGTCAGGGCTCAATGCAAGTCCCCCCATGCCAGAGTTAGAGTATGCAGTACAGGAACTGGAAGCTGAGTATTGAACCCCTAAAAATCTTCCAGAAACAAAGCCAGTTGACTGAATACACATTGCACCACAATCAAACCCTCAAGGTCATCAAATAGGATAAAAGAAAAAAAAAATTATCCAAAGGTCAGCAATCTCAAAGATTGAAGGTAGGTAAGCCCACAAAGATGACAAAGAATCAGTGCAAGAATGCCAAAAGCTCAAAAAGCTGGAGTGTCTTCTATCATGCAAACCAGCAAATCACCTCTCCAGCAAGGGTTTGGAAACTGGGATGAACTGGATGAAATGAGAGCAATAGAATTCAGAATATGGATAGAAAGGAAGATCATTGAGCTACAAAGATATATTGAAACCCAATGCAAGGAAGCTAAAAATCATGATAAAACAGTGCAGAAACTGACAGACAAAATAACCGATATAGAAAAGAATATAAACAACCTGATAGAGCTGAAAAATACACTATAAGAATTTCATAATGCAGTTGCAAGTATTAATAGCAGGATAGACCACGTGGAGGAAACAATCTCAGAGTTTGAAGATTTCCTTCTGAAATAAGACAAATAAGAATAGAGAAAACAAAGGAACGAAAATCAACTAACATACCTCCGAGAAATATGGGATTATGTAAAGAGACCAAATCTATGACTGATTGGTATCTCTGAAAGAGAAGGGGAGAAGGGGATCAATTTGGAAAACGTATGTTAGGATATTATCCATGAGAACGTTCCCAACCTAGCTAGAGAGGCCAACATTCAAATGCAGGAAATGCAGAGAACTTCAGTAAGATAATTCACAAGCAAATCAGCCCCAAGACACATAATCATCAGAAATCCCGAGGTCAAAATGAAAGACAAAATGTTAAAGGTAGCAAGAGAGAAAGGTCAGGTGACCTACAAAGGGAAGCTCATCTGACTAACAATGGGCCACTCAGCAGAAATCCTATAAGTTAGAAGAGACTGGGGGCAAATATTCAACATTCTTAAAGAAAAGAAATTCCAACCAAGAATTTAATATCTGGCCAAACTAAGCTTTGTAAGCAAAAGCAAAATAAGATCCTTTCCAGACAAGCAAATGCTGAGGGAATTTGTTACCAACAGAGCTGTCTTACAAGAGTTCTTAAAGGAAGCACTAAATATGGAAAGGAAAGATGATTGCCAGCCACTACAAAAATACACTGAAGCAGAGAGACCAATAACACTATAAAGCAACCACACAAACGAGTCTGCGTAATAATCAGCTAACATCATGATGACAGGATCAAATCTACACATATCAATACTAACTTTAAATGTAAATGGGCTAAATGCCTCAATTAAAAGAGACGGGTGGCAATCTGGATAAAGAATCAAGACCCAATGTTAATGCTGTCTACAAGAGATCCATCTCTCATGCAATGACACCCATAGGCTCAAAATAAAAGAATGGGGAAAAAAAATCTACCAAGCAAATGGAAAACAGAAAAAAGCAGGGGTTGCAATCCTAATTTCAGACAAAACAGACTTCAAAGCAACAAAGATCAATGAAGACAAAGAAGGACTTTAAATAATGGCATAGGGTTCAATTCAACAAGAAGATCTAACTATCCTAAGTATATATGCACCCAACACAGAAGCACCCAGATTCATAAAGCAAGTTCTTAGAGATCTTCAAAGAGACTTAGACTCCCACACAATTACAGTGGGTGACCTTAACACCCCACTGACAATATTAGACAGATCATTGAGACAGAAAATTAACAAATATATTCAGGGCCTGATCTCAGCACTGGATCAAATGTACCCAATAGATATCTAAAGAACTCTGTACCCCAAAAATACAGAATATACATTCTCATTGCCACATGGCACTTACTCTAAAATCAACCATATGTTTGTACACACAACATTCCACAGCAAATGCAAAAGAACTAAAATTATAACAAACAATCTCTTGGCCCACAGATAAATTAAATTAGAAATCAAGACTAAGAAATTCGCTCAAAACCATACAATTACATGAAAATCAAATAACCTGCTCCTGAATGACTTTTGGGTAAAAAAAGAAATTAAGGCAGAAATTAAGAAGTTCTTTTAAACTAATGAGAACAAAGATACAACATACCAGAATCTCTAGGACACAGTTAAAGCAATTAAGAGGGAAATTTCCCATTAAGATGGAAATTTATAGCACTAAATGCTCGCATCAAAAAGCTAGAAAGATCTCAAGTTAACAACTTAACATTACAACTAAAAAAACTAGAGAACCAAGAGCAAATCAACCCCAAAGCTAGCAGAAGACAAGAAATAACCAAAATTGAAGCTGAGCTAAAGGAGACAGAGACAAAAAAACATTCAAAAGATCAACAAATCCAAGAGCTGGTTTTTTTGAAAAAATTAGTAAAATAGATAGACTGCTAGGTAGACTAATGAAGAAAAGAGAGAAGATCCAAACAAACACAATTAGAAATGACAAAGGAGATATATCACTGACCCCACAGAAATACAAAAAACCATCATAGAATATTATGACATGTCTATGCACATAAACTCAAAAATCTAGAAGAAATGGACAAATTTTTAGACTCATACACCCTCCCAAGACTGAACCAGTAAGACAGTCAATCCTTGAACAGACCAAAAATGGGCTCTGAAACTGAGGCAGCAATAAATGGCCTACCAACCAAAAAAATGCCCAGTACCAGATGGATTCACAGCTGAATTCTACCAGATGTACAAAGAAGAGCTGACACTATTCCTATGAAAATATTCCAAAAAATTGAGGAGGAGGGACTCCTCTCCAACTAATTCTGTGAGGCCAGCACCATCCTGATATCAAAACCTGGCAGAGACAAACACAAAAAGAAAATTTTAGGTTAATATCATTGATGAATATCGATGCAAAAATCCTCAACAAAATACTGGCAAACCAAATCCAGCAGTGCATCAAAAAGCTTATCCACCACAATCAAGTAGGCTTTATCCCTGGGATACAAAATTGGTTCAACCTATACAAATCAATAAATGTGATTTATCACATAAACAGAACTAAGAACAAAAATCACATGATCATCTCCATAGATACAGAAAAAAAGTTTTATATAAAATTTATGTTATAAACTCTCAATAAACTAGGTATTGAAGAAACATACCTCAAAACAATAAGAACTATATATGACAAACCCACAGCCAACATTATATTGAATGGGCAAAAGCTGGAAGCATTCTCCTTGAAGACTGGCACAAGACAAGGATGCCCTCTTCTGCCACTCCTATTCAACATAGTTTTGGAAGCCCTGGCCAGGGGAATCAGGCAAGAGAAAGAAATAAAGGGAATCCAAATAAGACAGAAAGTCAAATTATCCCTGTTTGCAGACAATATGCGCTTCTATCTAGAAAACCTCATAGTCTCAGCCCAAAAGCTCCTTAAGCTGATACACAACTTCAGCAAAGTCTTAGGATACAAACTCAATGTGCAGAAATCGGTAGCATTTCTATATACCAACAACCATCAAGCTGAGAGCTAAATCAGGAATGTAATTCCATTCACAATTGCCATAAAAAATACTTAGGAATACAGCTAGCTAGGGAGGTAAACAATCTCTACAATGAGAGCTACAAAACACTCAAAGAAATCAGAAACCAGAGATGACACAAACAAATGCAAAAACTTCCATGCTTATGGATAGGAAGAATCAATATTGTTAATATGGCCATAACACCCAAGTCAATGTATAAATTCATGCTATTCCCATTAAACTACCATTGAAATTCTTCACGGAACTAAAACCAACCAAGCAAACAAAAAGCAAAAAAAATCCCCTATTTTAAAATAGTTAAAATAGTTAAAAAAAAACTATTTTAAAATTCATATGAAACGAAAAAAGAGCCTGAATACCCAAGGCAATACTAAGCAAAAAGAACAAAGACTGGAAGCATCACACTAACCGACTTCAAATTATATTACAGGGCTACGGTAACGAAAACAGCATGGTACTGGCATAAAAACAGACACGTAATAGAGAATTGAACAGAATAGAGAACCCAGAAATAAGGCCACATGCTTAGAACTATCTGATCTTTGACATATCTGACAAAAAACAAGCAATGGGGAAAGAATCCCTATTCAATAAATGGAGCTGGGATAAAAGACTAGCCATAGGCAAATGATTGAAACTGGACCCCTTTCTTACACCATATACGAAAATTAACTCAAGATGGATCAAAGACTTGAATGTAAAACCCAAAACTAAAAAACAAACAAACAAACAAACAAAAACCCTGGAAGACAGCCTAAGCAATACTATTTAGGATATAGGCACAGGCAAGCATTTCATGATGAAGACACCAAAAGCAATTGCAACAAAAGCAAAAATTGATGAATGAGTCTAATTGAACTAAACAGCTTCTGCACAGCAAAAGAAACTATAAACAATAAAAAACAGCCTACAGAATGGGAAAAAATTTTTGCAAACTATGCATCTGACAAAAGTGTACTATCAAGCATCTATAAGGAATTGAAATCTACAAGAGAAAAACAAGTGAACCCATTAAAAAATGGGCAAAAGACATGAACAGACACTTTTCAAAAGAAGACATACATGTGGCCAAGAATCATGAAAAAAGCTCAATATCACTGATAACTAGAGAAATGCAAATCAAAACCACAATGAGATACCATCTCACACCAGTCGGAATGGCTACTATTAAAAAGTCAAAAAACAGCAGAGGCTGGAGAGGTTGTGGAGAAAAAGGAATGCTTATATACTTTTGGTGGGAGTGTAAATTAGTTCAACCATTGGAAGACAGTGTGATGATTCTTCAAAGACCTAGATAGAAATATATTTGACCCAACAATCCCATTACTGGGTATATACCTAAAGGAATGTAAATCATTCTATTATAAAGACACATGCATGCATATGTTCACTGCAGCACTATTCAGAATATCAAAGACATAGAATCAACCTAAATGCCCTTCAGTGATAGATTGGATAATGAAAATGTGACATATATACACCATGCATACTATGCAGCCATAAAAACAAATGAGACCATGTTCTTTGAGGAGACATGGATGGAGCCGGAGGCTGTTATTCTTAGCAAGCTAATGTAGGAACAGAAAACCAAATACCACACGTTCTCACTTATAAGTGGGAGCTAAATGATAAGAACACATGAACACATAGAGGGAAACAACACACTGGGGCCTAACAGAGGATGGAGGGTAAGAGGAGGGAGAGGACAGGAAAAATAACTAATGGGTGATAGGCTTAGTACCTAGGTGATGAAATAATCTGTACAACAAACCCACGAGTTTACCTATGTAGCAAACCTGCACACATACCCCTCAACTTAAAATAAAAGTTAAAAAAATCAGAAAAAAAAATCCATCCCTTTTGTTTTTTATTCCTAATTGACTTCCATATCATATAGTTCCAGCCCGCTTAGACTGGCTCCTATATTTACAACAAAAAATTCTGCCATCAATACTGCCCTTGCTCTCTTGATTAAAATCTTTCCATTGATGCTTGAAAACAACTCGGTCACAATGTAGATTTGATCCATATAACATTTCAACACCAGTGTTTCTGAATATAGAGTAGTTCTTTTGTTTGGATGCTTACCTGCCAAACCCACATTTACATGCTCGAGTTTGCTTTAAAATTTCCTACCATTTGTTTTACTTTTCTGCAAACTTCAGAACTATTCCTTAGCGACCACCAAACAACTATAATTAAAGAAAGGCTTTCAAATAAATACTTTTCCAGTTCATTATTGGAAATGTGTGTGACAAGTCTCTAGCATCAGCAATAGTGAAACCAACCTTAGAGATGAACTTGTCAGGCCACCAGTGGGGTGGGAAAAGGAAGACACCTTGGTTAGTGATATTTGTACTCAACATGGAAAACATTCAAGAACACTAACCAACATCATCTCTAATTACTGTTGTGATTAGTATCAAAGAACTGGGTCCCAGGAGGCTTGCTTTTCTGAAGAAAATACAGTGCCATATGTTGTGACTCTTTTTTTTTTTGTACAGTTCTCTTATGTTAGTAAGTATTTCTCTGTCCTGCAATTGTCCTTTCAAATTTTTCTTTATTTGAAACATATTCTAAAGAAGCAAATTTTTCCGGTTGCTTAGAGTTGATCTTTTTAAAAAATAAATTGTCATTTCATTTTTTAAAAAAAATCTCAATTTTATCCTGGAGGTGTATAAGCAAAATGTAGCTCATTTAAAGACCAAATAGAAGAAAAAAGAGAGTTTGATAGAAGCCTCAAGGCCTTTTCTCAACATGGAGTCTGCTTGTCAAACAGTGTTTCAGTAATTAATAAAGTTTAGTCCTGCTGACCAAAATATTTTCTGCTGAAAAAAATATTTGTTGTAAGTCTTTCTATTTAAATATGAGATAAAAGTTTCTGAAACATGAGGCAGCATGACTTAGTAAAAAGCATACAGTATTGGATACTAGGTCTTCTGACAACTATCTTATAGATATGCTTTATCTTTTAAGTAAGATACCGTATATTAATAGTACAGTGTCCAGTATATATTAAGTGTAAGGATTTATCATGTTATTTCTTCTAGAATGTTGCTTTTACAAATATTACCCTGTATAGACTCCTGAAATCAGATCCAGCATGAAAAAAAAGCTTGGAAAACATCACTACCATCCTTAAAATAAGAAGTTGATTATTCAATCCTCTATAATTTAAAGGAAAAAAAGTTGATCAAACTGAAAATTAATTACTTTCCTTAGACCCATCAGAGATGAAAGGTCACAGGGCACACTACTACCCTGAAATCTGGAGAGACATGTGAAATTAAGGTCACAAATGAAATTTGTTTACTGAGCAGAGAAACCATTGGAATCATATTTTGGTGAATTATTGGAGGCTGAGTGTGTTTAAGTATGACAGTGAGAAAGTGCTACAGGCCACAGTCTCAGGGGAGGCCTACATTTTTATAGGTTTACTCTGAAAACCCTGTCAGGTCCTCATATTGAAGTTCTGAAAAAGATCTCATGACTGGCAAAAGGAGAGTTAGAGAAACCATTGTGAAATATCCCCAGCATGTTCTCCATTACAAAGACATACTTTTTAGAGAAAAAGACTTTACAGGAGCCTTATCTTACTTGAGGAAAATGCATTTCTCTTGTTACAGCCGCCACACCCCCCCTCTTAACCTTCTTGTCTCATCTCATCAGTGAAAAGGGGTGTGGGGGGACAAAAAACCTAAGAAGCACTTGGAATAGTCGCAGACCAGGGACACAGGCTGAGATTTAATCATAAGATTATTGAATGCTTCTCCTCCCCCACACTTTACCATTACACCAATGTAACAATGGATTATAGACGGAAGAACTGCAAGACACAGATTATCCTGGAGAAGTACTTAGTGAAGACTGAGGTCAAGAGGGGAGACAAAAACAAAGGCATTAGATTAATTTAAAGCCTCTAGAACCTACAGCTGTAGCCAGATTAAGATAAAATCTCACACTAAAGACATATTTACCTTAATTCCTATTACTCTTATTTTTGCAATCATTTTTATTATTCATTTATCATGCTCAACTTTCAAGAAAAATTATAAGGCATGCTAAAAGGAAGACAATACAAGGTATGAAGAGAAAAAGCACACATTTGGTTCAGGCTCAAATATGACACACATGTTGGAATTATTAAATACGGAATTTAAAGTAATTATAATTAATACATTAAAGGCTTTAATAACAAATATACAATGTACAAAAACAAATGGGAATGAAAGCAGATAGATGAGAACTCTAAGAATGTTAAGAAAATGCTAGAACTAGAAAAATGCCTTTGCTGGACTAGTCAGTTAACCGAACATGGCTGAGAAATGAATTAGTGAGTTTGAATATCAGTAGAACTTTTCCAAACTAAAATACAAAGAAAAACAGAATAGTAATAATTGAACAGAAGAGAAAAATCCAAGAACTATAGGACAATTTCTAAAAGTATAACCTGTATATCATTGGATTATCAGAGAGAGAAGAGAGAAAGAATGAAGCAGAAAAATCTTTGAAGTATAATAGCACAGAACTTTCCAAAATTAGTGACAGACACCAAACTATAGCACTAGGAATCTCAGATAATGTGAAGCTTATAAATACCAAAAAAATGACACCTGGCCACATCATATTCAAATTGCAAAAACAAACAAAAAACAAAAAAACAAGAAACCATACCTATAGAAAAACAAATAACGATTAGACCAGAATTTCATTTAGAAATCATGCATCCAAGAAGAAAGTAGAATAAAGCAAAGTGTTGAAAGAAGAAAAACATCAACCTAGTATTTTATATTCAGCAAAATCATCATTCAAAAGTGAAGGAAAAATATCTTTCACAGACAAAAAAACCTGAGGGAATTTATCACCAGTAGACTATCTGGCAAGAAATTCTTCAGGTACAGAAAAAAGGATAGGTCAGAAACTCAGATCCACATAAAGAAAGGGGGTGTTGGAGGACTAAATGAGGGTAAAATATATATATTTTTTATTTTTTCTATTCTTAATTGATCTAAAAGATAACTGTTTATAATGATAATAGTAACAATGGATTGGGTGATGATAGCATATAAGTATATGAAACAAATGACGATATTATCGGAGATAAGAAGAATTGGGAATACTCTGTTATAAAGTACTTGCATTAGAATGAAATAGTATACTTTAAAAGTAGACTTAGGTTAGTTAAAAACATGTATTCCACAGAGTGAAATCAAGAAGATAGTAGAATAGAACTTTCCAGCTCTCTTTCCCTTGCAGGAGCATCAGTTTGAACAAATATCCATGCACAAAAATATTTCACAAGGGCTAAGGAATCCAGGTGAAAGATTACAGCACCTGGGTATAGCAAAGAAATAGAAAAAGTCACATGGAAGAGGATAGGGAGGAGAGTTTCACAAGACCCACATCCCCCCTCTTCTAAGCCCAGTCAGCACAGCACGGGGAGAGATAACCTTTAGGTTGTGGGGAGAAGACTAAAATGAGCACCTGATTTCACTGTGGACCTCAGGACTAGGCCCACTCCAGTTTATACCAGTGTGAAGTTGTCCCCTCTAGCACCCAGCCAGTCCTATAGTTGCAAGCTGTAGGCCCACTCCTGATGTCCCAGACTCCAAGCCTGCTCCATTACCAGGCCAACTCCTATGTTCTCAGGCTCAAGCCTGACTCTGTGGTTCTAGGCTTTAGACCTGCCTTAGCATCAGGCCAGACCAGCCCAGGTTCCAGACCAGCCCCCGAGTCCCCAGTTTCCAGCTTGACCCTCACAGCCCTGGACTCAGGTCTGCCCCTGGAGACTCAGACTCCAGTCCTGCCCTAGTCCCAGGTTAGCCCTCATAGTCCCAGGTTTCAGGATAGCCTTATAAGTCAAGAATCTATAAAACTCTGTGTTCTCAAGCTCCAGCCTGCCGTTTGCAGCTTCAGGCTCGACGAACATCCTAGTGCCAGGTTAACTCTTGCAGACACAGACTTCAGGATGGTCCTTGCATACATAGTGTCAGGCCTCTTCCTACTACCCTGCGGATCCAGACTTCAGGCCTGTCTGTGGGGATTAAGGTGACTGGCTCGCCAAGTGAACCTGGTACCAAGCAAGCTACCATGGCCTCAGGATTCAGGCCTACTTGGCTACCATGGCCTCAAGATCCAGACCCTGGTCCTAGGGCCACCCTTGTGGAACTAGGTACAGGCCCACCTTCCAACTGACCCAAGCACCAAGTCAGCTCATCCAAAGATTCCAGCAGCAAGCCAGCTCAAGGAACCTGCCAGGCAGCCTGCCCAGAATCTATAGATTGTCTGACTGGTTGAAGGGCTTTTCCTGCCAAAAGTAGTGTGTAAAGACTGGCAAAGTTGTTCATTTCTTCAAATGCGCAGACATCAATGCAAGGACACAAACATCATTAATAACCAGGGACACATAACACTACCAAAGGAACAAAGTACATACTGATAACTGGTTGTAAAGAAATAAAGATCTACAAAATGCTTGATATAGAATTCAAAATAATTATTTTAAAGAAGTTTAGTGAGCTACAAATGAATACAGATAGACATCAAATGACATCAGGAAAATAATATGTGAACAAAATGAGAAATTCAACGAAGAGATAAACTTACTAAGTACCAGACAGAAATTATGGAGGCAAAGAACACAATGATTGAACTGAATTCAACAGATAGCTTCCACAGCAGACTCAATCAAGCAGTGGAAAGAATCAGTGAGCCTGAGGACAGGTCATTTGAAAATACTCAGAGAAACAACAACAACAAAATGAATGAAAGAGTGAAGAAAGCCTATGGAACTTGTGGGACACCAGCAAATGAACTAATATATGCATTATAGGAGTTTCAGAAGAAGCAGAGGAAGAGAAATATGGAAAAGCAAATTTAAATAAATAAGAACAGAAAACTAAAGACTCCATTGAAAAACTATCAGAATTCATAAATGAATTCAGTAAAGCTGTAGGATAGAAAATCAACACACAGAATTTAGTAGCATTTCTATACACTAATATATTAGTCTGTTTCCATGCTGCTGATAAAGACATACCCAAGAATGGTCAATTTATTAAAGAAAGAGGTTTAATGGACTCACAGTTCCACATGGCTGGGGAGGTCTCACAATCATGGTGGAAGGTGAAAAGCAAGTCTCACATGGCAGCAGACAAGAGAAGAGAATGAGAGCCAAACAAAAGGGGTTTCCTCTTATAAGTCATCAGATCTCATGAGACTTATTGACTACCACAAAAACAATAGTGGGGAAAACAGAACCATAGGACTGATTCTCCCATTGGGTCCCTCCCAACATGAGGGAATTATGGGAACTACAATTCAAGATGAGATTTGGATGGGGACAGAGCCAAACCATATTATTCTGCTCCTGGCCATGCCCAAATCTTATATCCTCACATTTCAAAACCAATTATGCCTTACCAACAGTCCCTCAAAGTCTTAACTCATTTCAGCATTAACTCAAAAGTCCACAGTCCAAAATATCACACAAGAAAAGGCAAATCCTTTCTACCTATGAGCCTGTAAAATCAAAAGCAAGTTAGTCACTTCCTAGATACAATGGGGATACAGGCATTGGGTAAATACAGCTGTTCCCAATGGAAGAAACTGGCCAACACAAAGGGGCTACATGTCCCATGCAAGTCCAAAATCTAGCAGGGCAGTCAAATCTTAAAGCTCCAAAATGATCTAATTTGACTCCATGTCTCACATCTGGGTCATGCTGATGCAAGAGGTGGGTTCCCATGGTGTTGGGCAGCTCTGTTCCTGTGGCTTTGTGGGATACAGACTTCCTCCCAGCTGCTTTCATGGGCTGGCATTGAGTGTCTGCAGCTTTTCCAGGCACACAGTGCAAGTTGTCTGTGGACCTACCATTCTGGGGTCTGAAGGACAGTGGCCCTCTTCTCAGAGTGCCACTGGGTAGCACCCCAGTGGGGACTTCGTGTGTGGGCACCCATCCCACATCTCCCTTCAGCACTGCCCTGGCAGAGGTTCTCCATGAGAGCCACACCCCTGCAGCAAACTTCTGCCTGGACATCCAGGCATTTCCATACATCCTCTGAAATCTAGATGGAGTTTCCCAAACTTCAATTCTTGACTTCTGTGCCTCCGCAGGCTCAACACCACATGGAAGCTGCCAAGACTTGGGGCTTGCACCCTCTGAAGCCATGGCCCAAGCTTCACCTTGCCCATTTTAGTCACACCTGGAGCAGCTGGGATGCAGGGGACCAAGTTCCTAGACTGTACACAGCAGAGGGACCCTGGTTCTGGCCAGTTCCTCCTAGGCCTCCAGACCTGTGATGGGAGGGGCTGCTGCAAAGGTCCTGACATGCCCTGGAGACATTTTCCCCATCGTCTTGGTGATTAACATTCTGTTCCTCATTACTTATGCAAATTTCTACAGCTGGCTTGAATTTCTCCTCAGAAAATGGGATTTTCTTTTCTATCACATTGTCAGGCTGCAAATTTTCCAAACTTTTATGCTTTGTTTCCCTCTTAAAACTGAAACCATTTAACAGCACCTGAGTCATACCTTGAATGCTTTGCTGCTCAGAAATTTCTTCTGCCAGATACCCTAAAGCATCTCTCTGAAGTTCAAAGTTCCACAAATCTCTAGGGCAGGGGCAAAATGCTGCCAGTCTCTTTGCTAAAACATAACAAGAATCACCTTTACTCTAGTTCCCAAAAAGTTCCTCATTTCCATCTGAGACAACCTCAGCCTGGATTTAACTGTCTATATCATTATCAGCATTTTGGTCAAAGCCAATCAACAAGTCTCTAGGGAGTTCCAAACTTTCCCACATTTTCCTGTCTTCTTCTGAACCCTCTGAACTATTCCAGTCTTTGCCTGTTACAAAGTTCCAAAGCTGCTTCCACATTTTCGGGTATATTTTCAGCAGCACCCCATTCTACTGGCACCAATTTACTGTATTGGTTGTATTAGTCTGTTTTCATCCTGCTGATAAAGCCATACCTGAGACTGGGCAATTTACAAAAGAAAGAGGTTTAATGGACTCACAGTTCCATGTAGCTGGGGAGGCCTCACAATCATGGCAAAAGGTTAAAGGCACATCTCACATGGCAGCAGACAAAAGAATAGAATGAGAGCCAAGTGAAAGGGGCTTCCCCTTATAAAACCATCAGGTCTCATGAGACTTATTCACCGCCACAGGAAGAGTATGGGGGAAATTGGCCACATGATTCAATTATCTTAAAATAATTGGGACCCACTGGGTTCCTCCCACAACATGAGGGAATTATGGGAGCTATAATTCAAGATGAGATTTGGTTGGGGACACAGACAAACCATATCAACTAACAATAAACTATGTGAAAATAAAATCAAGAAAACAATTCCACCTACAATAGCAAGAAATAATATTTGAGAATAAGTTTAACCAAGAAGGTAAAAGATGTGTATATTGAAAACTATAAAACATATATGAGAGAAATTGAAGAAGACACAAATAAATGGAAAGATAGCTTGTGTTCATGGATTGGAAGTATTAATATTGTTCAAATGTTCATATTACCCAGATCAATGTATAGAGATTCAGTGCAATCCATATCAAAATTCCAATGTCATTTTTTCACAAAAATAGAAAAAGCAATGGTAAAATTAATATAGAACCACAAAAGACACTGAGTAGCCAAAGCAATCTTGAGCAAAAGGAACAAAGCTAGATGTATCATAATACTTACGGTATTTGTATTGTACTGTAGTATAGTATAACATTGTATTGCAATTTCAAATTATACTACAAAACTAAAGTAATCAAAACAGCATGGTACTGGCATAAAAATGGGCATATAGACAATGAAACAGAATAGAGCAGCTCAGAAATGAATTCACGCATTTAAGGCCAATTGATCTTTGACAGAGATGTCAAGAATATACAATGGAGAAAAGATGGTCTCTTTAATAAACAATGGGAAAATTTGTTTTCTACATGCAGAAGAATGAATTTGGACCCTTATCTCACACCATAAAAAAAATCCACTCAAAATGAATTAAAATCTTAAACATAAAAACTGAAACTCTATAACTACTAGGAAAAAAATTGAGAGGAAAACTACATAACATTGGTCTGGGCAATGATGTTTTGAATATGATCCTAAAAGCACAAATAGATAAATCTGATCATTTCAAACTAAAACCCTCTGTGCAGCAAAGGAAATAATCAACAGAATGAAGAGAAAATCTACAGAATAGGAGAAAATATTTGTAAGCCATACATCTTATAAGGGGATAATATTTAAAATACATAAGAAGCTAAACAACTCAATAGTGAAAAAACAAATAACCTGATTAAAAAGTGGATGAAGGATCTGAGTAGACGTTTCTCAAAAGAATACATACCAATGGCCAATAGGTGTATGATATGATTTGGATTCGTGTCTGCACCCAAAACTCATCTCATGTTCAATTGCAATCCCCAGTGTTGGAGGTGGGGCCTGGTGGGAGGATTGGATTGTGTGGGTGGTTTTTCATGAATGTTTTAGCACCATTCTCTCGGTGCTGTTCTCGTGATAGTGAGTGAGTGAGTTACTGTGAGATCTGGTTGCTTAAAAGTGTGTAGCACCTCCCTGCTGTGTGCTTTTTCTGAGGCCTCCCCAGAAGCTGATGCCAGCTTGCTTCCTGCAGAGCCTGCAGAACTGCAAGCCAATCAAACCACTTTTCTTTATAAATTACCCAGTCTCAGGTATTTCTTTATAGCAGTGCAAGAACAGACTAATACAGTATATGAAAACATGCTCAATATAACTATTCATTAGGGAAATGCAAATTAAAACCATAATAAGATACCACCTCACACAGGTTAGAATGGCTATTAATCAAAAGACAAAAGATGACAAATGTTGGTGAAGATGTGCAGAAAAGAAAACCCTTGCACACTATTAGTGGGAAGGTAAATTAGTACAGCCATTATGAAAACAGTGTGGAGGTGCCTCAAAAAATTATAAACAACAAAACTATCATATGATTCAGCAATCCCACTTCTGAGTATATATCCAAAGGAAATAAAATCAGTATGTTGAAGAGACGTCTCCACTACTGTGTTCACTGCATCATTATTCACAATAGCAAAGATATGGAATCAACTTAAGTGTCCATAGATAGATGAATGAATGAAGAAAATGGCATATATGTATATAAACATATACACATATACATATACATGTATATACACATATATATGTGTATATATATGTACACACATATATATGTGTATATATATGTACACACACACATATATATTCTACCACATGAAAAAATACTCACGTAAGAAGTATATCTTGTAACTGCAACAACCTGGATGAGCCCGGAGGATATTATGGTAAGTTAAATAAGCCAGGTATATAAAGGCAAATACTGCATGATCTCACTTAAATCTGAAACCTAAAACAGTTGAACTGAAAGAAGCAGAGTATAGAACGATAGTTGCCAGGGGCTGGGGAGTAGGGAAAATGGAGGATGCTGGTGAAAGGGTACAAAGTTTCAGATAGATAGGATGAATAAGTTCTTGAGAATGATTGTACATCATGGTGACTATAATGATACTGTACTCTACACTTAAAATTTGCTAAGAAAGTAGAAATATTCTCACCACAAAATAAAAAAGATAATTATGTGAACTGACGGATATGTTAATTAGCTTGATTGTGGTAATCATCTCACAATGTTATACATATATCTGAATATTTTGTTGTATGTCATTAGTACATAAAATTTTTATTTGTCAATATACATCAATACAGCTGGAAAAAATGCACATTGTAAACTCTAGGGCAATTACTATGTTTTTTAAGTGATAATTGATGTGCTAAGAGAGAAGATAAAATAGAATTATATAAAATTGTTAATTAAAACCAGTAAAGGCATTAAAAGATGATAAACAGAAACAAAGAATAAATGCAACCATTAGAAAACAATTACAAATAAGTTAAACATTAATCCAGCTCTACCAGTCATCACTTTAAATGTAAGTGGTCAAAATGCATTAATTAAAGATGCAGATTGTCTGAGTGGACGAAAAAATAATCCAACTATATTTTATCTGTAACTATATGTTGTCTACAAGAAATCCACTTTAATTATCAAGACACAGGTTCAATGTAAAGGGATGGAGAAAGATAAACCATGGTAACAATAATCAAATAAAAATTGGAGTATCTATATTAATTTCAGACAAGCAGACTTCAAAACAAAGGTAATTATTAGGAATAAAGAGTGGTATTACATAATGATAAAGTGATCAATTCTCTGAGAGACAAAGCAATCCTAAATAGGTAGACACCTAACAACAGAATGTTAAAATATGTGAGACAAAAATTAATCACCCTGATAGGAGAAATAGCCAAATTAATTGTTATTGCTGGAGACCTCAACACTACTCTATAAGTAATTGATAGGTCAAACATGCAGAAAGTCAGTAAGGGTGGATTTGACCAGAAGAGTACTATTGATCAATTTGATCTGATTGGTATTTATAGACAACTTTTTCCAACAACAATAGATTACACATTTTTCTCAAGCTCACATGACATTCACTAAGATAGACAACATTCTGTATCCTAAAACACACTTTCCCAAATTTAAAAGAATCGAAATCATACAACATATTTTCTCAGACCGCAATGGAATTAAACTAGAAATGAAAATAACAATACTAGTTAATGGTAAGAATGAAGCGCAACAGTAACTCTCATTCATTGTTGGTAGGAATGGAAAATGATACAGCCACTTCAAAGACAATTTGGCTGTTTTTTAAAAAACAACATACTCTAACCACATAACCCAGCAATCACACTCCAAGGTATTTACTTAATTAGTTAAAAAAATTATGTCTACATAAAAGTTTATAAAAACTTTATTTACAATCTCCCCAAACTGAAAACAACCAAGATATCTTTCAATAAGTGAATGGATAAACAAACTGTGATTCATGAATAAAATAAAATATTACTTACAAATAGAAAGAAGTGAGCTGTCAAGTCACAAATGACATATATAAATTTTTTAACTTTTATTTTAAGTTTATGTACATGTGCAGGTTTGTTACATAGGTAAATTTACGTGACAGGGGTTTGTCATATAGATTATTTCATTACCAAGGTACTAAACCTCATATCCATTAGTTATTTTTCCTGATCTTCTCCTTCCCAACCTCTACCCTCCCATAGGCCCCAGTGTGTGTTGTTCCCCTCTATGTGTTCATGTGTTCTCATCATGTATCTCTCACTTATAAGTGAGAACATGTGGTATCTGGTTTTTTGTTCCTGTGTTAGCTTGCTAAGGATAATAGCCTCCAGCTCCAACCACGTCCCTGCAAAGGACATGATCTTGTTCTTTTTTGACATATGTGAATCTTAAATGCATATTGTAAGTGAAAGAAGCCAGTATGAAAAGGCAACTTATTGTATGACTCCAATTAAGTCACATTCTGAAAAGAGCAAAACTATAGAGACAGTAAAAAATTAGTGGTTGCAAGTGATTATTTGGTGGGAGAGAAGGGAAGGATGAATAATTAAAGCACACAGGATTTTACAGCGGTGCAAATGCTTAGTGTGATGTATCCACCATTACAGTGTAGTATTCTATACTGTATTATCCAGTATTCTATACAGTATTATACTATACTGTAATTATACTGTACAATATTATACTATGCAGTATTATATCTGGTCAGAATATTATACAATACAGAAATTATATAATATTATACTATACAGTATTATATCTGGTATAGAATACTACACTGTAATGGTGGATACCATCACACAATGCATTTGTCAAAATCCAAAGTAGTTTACAGCACAAAGAGTGAACCCTGATGTATGCAAAGGTGAAAATGAATTTTGGAGGTTTGGGGAACCCAGGATAGAATGCAGAATGTGATAACCACCTAATTGTATTCTAAACATATGAAACAACCTTACTGAAGGGAGTGGGGGAAAGGGTGCCTACCTAAGTAGCTTTGGAAATGAGAAAAGTCAGTAGGGCTGAAGGCACAAGAAACTAAGGTACAGGTTAATAATTCTGATGCCACTGTTCACATATACTGAAAGTAAGCAACTAACCAAGTGGATGGTGTATGATGTGAGCCAGGTTACTCCACACCGTAATGGGAGTCTAAAGCTAAGCAAGGGTAGGAGGCTGCAGTGATGTGTGTTGCCAGAGTGGAGAACATCAGAATGAACTCATGTGTAGCTTAATATGGATACAGATAGTTACATACACAATATTTATAAATCTATATATGTTCATATACATGCCTTAGCTTATACACATGTAGTTCCTTGATCTGGTCAGTTGACAGGGCCTAAAATCAATGACACTCCAGTATCAACAAGCACATCAAGCTCTTGATCTTGGTTTCTAACATTCTCCAATAAAAGGGGAAAATGTCATTATGAAGAAATGATTTCAGACTACAACAAAAAATATATAAGATAATCCTGGAGCATCTTACAGTGCTAGAAAATAAGGAATTTTTTTTAAAGCCCCACAAACCCATAATTATGGGAGTATGTTAAAGTGAGACAGGACCAACTGAAAGAGCTCTCAATGACCAACGCTGGAACAATTTGAGCAACAAAATAAAGTTGTATTGGTTTATAACCTGGACTATAAAATAAATATTAATGGACTCACACAGACACGAATAAATAAATAAATTAGTGGATAGAAGAAGCAAATCTCTTACTTTGAAGAATTCCAAATTATTTATGTAGTTACTGTCCCTCAAGGAGGTGGAGCATAACGCCCCACTCATTAGGTGCACAGTGACTGAATTTTCTTCATTCCATTATGAAAAGGAGGAAAAAAGATTAAACTTTAAAACGGAAAAAGCTGTCAAGCTTACCTCAGCCAGGCGGTGAACATCAAGAGTGGTAAACCGGCCGGGCGCGGGTGGCTCACGCCTGTGATCCCAGCACTTCGGGAGGCTGAGACGGGCGGATGACGAGGTCAGGAGATCAAGAGTATCCTGGCTAACACGGTGAAACCCCGTTTCTACTAAAAAAATACAAAAAAATTGGCCAGGCGCGGTGGCGGGCGCCTGTACTCCCAGCTACTCGGCAGGCTGAGGCAGGAGAATGGCGGGAACCCGGGAGGCGGAGCTTGCAGTGAGCCGAGATCGCGCCACTGCACTCCAGCCTGGGCGACAGAGCGAGACTCCGTCTCAAAAAAAAAAAAAAAACAAACAAAAACAAAAAGAGTGGTAAATTATGTTGATAGCACATAACCACAATACGATGTGATGAGGATGGCATTCTATCTCTGGGTCATCCTCCAAAGAATCTGTAACTCCAGTGTAATTAGAAAAACATCAAAGAAGTCCAATGGAGTAACATGTGTAAAATGCCAAAAAACAAGGTAAATCCAAGAAACTGTCACAGCTAACACAAGCCTAAAGAGGTAGATGGTTGAATGCAAAGTAGCATCCTGGATGGGATCCTGAAACAGAACCAGGACATTTGGTAAAATCTAAGGCTATATAAAGTATGGACTTCGGTTAATAGTAATGTATCAGTATTGGTTCATTAATTGTAACAAAGGTACCATCTGTTCACTAATGTAAGGTGCTAATTTAACAATAGGGGAAACTTGCTTTGTGGGTATATGGGCACTCTATCTGCCAATTTTTCTATAAATATAAAACAAAACTAAATTAACTAAAATAAACAGTAAACCAAATAAAAATACACTAAAAATCTCATAAGGATAAATTTTAAAATAAACTCAAAAACCCTAGTGACTAAAATGGAGTTTAATTTGAAGTATTTTACCCTATGGAGAGCTCAATGTTTAATCCAAGGAAAAAATTTTTATTGTGCAGTTTCAAGCAGCAGTAGGCAATTTCATGTTTGTATGGTGATGATCATGTCATGTCATAGTCCTCAGCATTTGTCATTAACAAGCAATTCAGCAAGATACTCTGGGTAATGCCTTTTGCAATGTCAGAGCATATCAGTTGAAGTGTATCTCTTTGCCAATTAGCATTCTAGGGTTGCAATAACAGGATGAAAAAAAAATGTGCTAAAATTGATACCCACAATAACAGGATTAAATATCAACATTTATTTTTTCAATACATTTCACATATATTAGAAAAATTGTAAATATTTTATATTAAAAATACTTTTGTATTATATACTAGAAGGAAAACCAAAAAATATAAAATTGATATAAAATTTTGGATTCATTTTCTTCTGTGGGGTTAGAAATTGTAGTTTGTGTGTTGCCCATATTGAGCTGGCTCCAATGTCTAAGAACTACACTATCGCTAATTGTTGTAAATCATGTTTGCACAATTTAAGTAAAACATCTTTTAAAGGTAGAAAAATCAATTTATTGCCCTGCAAAGGGCAATAAATGACTTCTGCATTGAGGATAAAGTACTGAAATTGCTCATGCTACTCTGGTGACTCAAATTAAGCTGTTGGTCTTTGCTACACTGGCAGGTGTTACCCTGAGCTACTGCCATGAATGTATTTAAAAATCTACTAAAATAAAGCAACAGCTACTCTTATGTCCTAAACATGTTCTTTTGAAAAATAAGGGTGGGGGGAGGGGGAGGGATAGCATTAGGAGATATACCTAATGTTAAATGATGAGTTAATAGGTGCAGCACACCAACATGGCACATGTATACATATGTAACTAACCTGCACTTTGTGCACATGTACCCTAAAACTTCAAGTAAAATAAAAATAATAATAATAATAAAAAGAAAAAAATAAAAATACTTTCAGTCAAAAAAAAAGAAAAATAAAGACTTCTCTCTTTTTTCTTGCATTGTTTTTGATGAGACATATGCGATTATTCTGATCTTTATTCCTCTGTATATAAGGATTTTTTTCTCCAGTTGCTATTAAGATTTTTTTATCATAAGTTTTAAAAAATAATTTGATTATAAAGTACTTTGGTATGGTTTTCTTCAAATGTCTTGTGCTTGGAGTGCATTGAACTTCTTGAATCTAAGTGCTTATAGTTTTCTTAAAAAAATTTTTTTGAACATCTTTAAGCCATTAGTTCTTCAAATATTTTTACTGTGTTTTAGGGAACCTTAACATTGGGCTGCTTGAAATTGTACAAATCATTAATGTTCTTTTATATTTTTATTAGTTTCAGTTTGGATAGTTTCTATTACTATGCCTTCAAATTCATTAGTTTTCTCTGATATCTAATCTACCACTAATTCCGTCCAGAGCACTGTTTATTTCAGATTTTGTAGTTTTCACCCTTAGATGTCCAATTTGTGCCTTTTTAAAATCACCATCAATAATACTGTTATAATTACTGTTTTAATGTCATTGTTAGCTAGTTCTAATATTTGTGTCAGTTCTGGATTAGTTTTAATTGGCTTTTCTCCTCATTATGGATTATCTTTTCCTGCATCTTTGTATGCCTCTTACTCTTTGATTGGATGCAAGATATTGTGAATATTACTTTGTTCAATGCAAGATATTTTTGTATTCTTATAAACAATTGGTTACTAAGAAATAGTTTGGTACATCCAGGTCTTTCTTTTAAGAATTTTAAAAAGAAGATTTAGAGTCTACTAAATGTAGGAGCAGGTCAGCATTCAGCATAGGGATAATCATTTCCCATTACTGAAGCACCCGATGTGCCACGAATTATGTTTTTCCAGACTGGGTGACGGAAACAGGAACTGTTCTTGGTCTATGTGAACACTGAACATTGCTCTCTGCAATCCTCTGGGATGATTCTACCCATCCATGAGGAGTCTCCTCATACATGTGCACTGACTGGTACTCTGCTGAATATTTGAGGAGGACCCTTCAAGGTCTCTGGAGTTTTTTCTCTGTGTAGCTCTCTTTTTGCCAATATTCTCTCTGACAAAATCTAGCCACTTTGTTTTCCTCACATTTTTATCTCTGTCTTCTCAGAGAGTTGACAGGTTTTACCCAAGGTTACTCTCCATGCACCATGGTTTCCCCAAACAATTAAGGCACTACACTGGGGAAATCAGAGCACATCTCACTTGCTTCTCATCTCTCCGGGTTTATTGCCCTTAGTTACCAGATATCTAGTGTCTTAAAAATGGTTTTATCATATATTTTGTCTGTTTTAGTTGTTTCAGGCATGAATAGGTTCCATTTGTTCCCTCCTACTCTATCTCATTTGATAGCAAAACACTTATCCCCTTTTCAGGATACAAATTGATAACCTTATACCACTTTATACATCAATATGTCAACTTACAATGAGTCAATCCTAGGTTTTACGATATGTATACTTTGTGTGCACACCACGTAGACTGTGGATCTCCCCATTCGCTTTTCTGCTACCGGCTGGGTGTTTCCATCAAACAAATGAAAGGTAGCCCTTACTTGCAAAACTCTAAGAACTCTTATTTTAATAAGTATCAAGTGTTAACATATGGGAATTTAATGAAAGCTTAAAGGTTATATTGGATTGCAGTATGTTTTCCAATTTTATGATAGGAAAATTGACGTTTCTTCCATTAATTTTTGTGAAACAAATTCTATCAGGTAAATCAAACCTCAAAATTTAAAGAAAAAAATGGGGAATAAGAAATTAGGTCATGCCACGGTAGCTGTAAATTGTGGGAGAAAAATATCCTGATTGCTCAGCTCAAGTTTGAGCTTTAAATCTTTTACTAGCTTCTTAGCTTTGCCTGTGAAGTGCTGAGTCCTGGCAGGTGGCTCACCACAGGGACTAATCTGGGAACATTCAATTGCACAGAGAGCTACTAATCCCTGGAGGTTAATGGTGCAGACTGAACTGATTGTCTGGCATTACCCACAGCCCTAGGAAGCATTGTTGGGGACCCAGGACCAACTCAACAGGATGGAGATGGGATTGGAGGTATTGTCACCAGCCTGAAGCCCCAGAGGCATGCATAAAGTTAGAATGGGTTGCTAAACTTGTCTTTAAAAACTGGAAAACAACCTTACATGATCGATTATCTTTCAACTATTTCAATAATAAGATTAACTAAAAAGCAGGCTACATAAGTATGGAAGAAATAAATAATCTACTAGAGCAATTATACTGTAAAAATTTCTCCCAAAGTGAGGAGAGTAAACTAGCTTGAAACTGTTAAGTAGCCTTCTTTGTTTCTCTTGCTATGTGGGAAATTCCTTGCAACCAACAATGATGGAAATTTATTTGATGCCTCATATTTTTTCTCATGAAATTTCAGGAGCATTTTGTATTCTGCAGTATAATTTTTCTGTATGTGCTTTAATATAAAAAGTATGTCTTCAATTACTTACTATTAAATTACTTAACTTGCCCTACTTCCAAATCATTAGATAAAATTGTAACTCCAGGAAGATGTGGTGCATTTATCTCATGGCATCCTGCACCAGCACACAACCACATCCCCTTAGGTGCATGCATAATCTAATCTGAGAAGATCTTTATGAGAATAAAGTGCATCAGGTCTAGGAAATACTCTTCTTTGTGCTTTGTGAGGGCAGTCTTAAGCCTAATCTTTAATAAAGGTGCACAAAAAATATTTTTCAACTCTCTGACTGATTAAATTTTGTTCATTGATTTTTGAACTTTAAAGTTCTACTCACAAATCTCAATCTTATGTTTCAAAATAACAAGTAAAATACCAGCAGTATAATCTTTATTTATACTCTACTTAGACGTGTGTGTGTTTGTGCATAGTCAAAGAAACATATTCAATGTATGTGTATTTCCTTAAAGAAAATTGCCACAGATAAACTACAGGGGTATTTGCTTTGTTTCATTTTTATTTTTTGTTAAGTGTCTCTCTCTTTATCTTAGAAACTGTGAATATACATACAAGTTTCTGTAATATTTGTTGAAAGTCATTAAGGTTGCTTTAGTTAAGCAGATATCTATTTATTTTTCTGTGTAAGACAGAACCAAATGAGAACCCTAGTGTCTCTGCAGCTGGTTCACTAGTTGAAAAGCTTTTTTTCATCCTTATTGGAGAAGTCGGATGAGTTTTTTTTTTCTCTTGATAACTCTCCTGTCTAGACACACTGCTCTATTCTTTTTTTCCTCCCCTCAAGCAGGATGGGAATGATTTTGTTTTTGTCTCTGATCATATTCCCCATCCCACAGTCATGCACCTGTAATGCCCTGCTCTGAGTTCCCGCTTCCCTGATCCCTGCAAACTATTCCAAGCTCAGCCTTGCACCTCCTCTGGACTCTCCCGTCCACACATGTCAATGGCTGTTTCCCTTGTGTGAATCTCTATAGGAATTTTTGTTTGCAATTTTCATTTGACATTTTTACACTTATCAGATTGTATGTTGTATATTTAATAATTCTTTTGTGAATGTATATTCAATCTCTCCAACTAAGCTAATGAGTTCCTTGGGAGAAGTTGTCTATGTCTTGAATGGATTCCTTCGCTATCAGTTTTTAGTGACAATGCACAAAATAGGTATTGATAAATATTTGAATAATAAATTTTATAGTTTTACTATACATTTTCACTTTGACAGGGGCTATGATGGCTGAGATTCAGCATCTGCTTCTACGTGTTCATGCTAAATGGGAACTATTGACTAGAAAATATGTCATAAATTGCAGACACGAAATGAGTTCTTTAAAAAAATACTAGTTTTCAATTTTTTGTAGAGACAAGGTCTTGTCATGTTGCACAGGCTGGTCTCAAACTCCTAGACTCAAACAATCCTCCTGCCTTGGCCTCCCAAAGTGCTGGGATTATAGGCCTGAGCCACTGCTCCAGCCTATAATTTTTTTTTTAAATCAGTCGAAGCAATTTTATATGATTTAGGCAGCTGTTTTTAAAAGCCACACAAAACTTTTATTTTTTTCTGACCTTGAAAGAGCATGAATATATACAAAAATATAAGTAGGACATTTTATTGTTGAATTAAATTAATCTGTATACAGCCAAAAGTAAATTTAACTTTTAAATCTTTAATAATTCCTCAGTGAGTAGCCTGGGGAAAAGTCATTTAAAAGAAGTTATTTGATCCCATGTTATATTTTCTTACATTGATTTAGTATAAGAAGTTTAGCCAGACAAGGATTCCAATGTAAAGAAAGTTTGCAGGAGTACGGTTCTCCTGGATGTTTATATTATTTAAATGTTAATTTCTCTCCCAGTGCATGACTTGGCTGCTGACATCATTCAACTATGTCAACATGTGTAGATTTTTTTAGGAGGTTTTTGGAGGGGTTTTCTATAGGTCTTTATGCTTTCTCAGTACGAAACTCTAAGCATGCCATAAATTCAGGTTGCTGTGTCTTAGCACAGAGGGAGAACACCAGCATGAGTACTTAGAAGCATTTAAAAATATATCCCTTTCCCCTCTGTCTTTGTCACATATCTTCTCTTTAGCACTATCCCTTAGAAATCAAGTTTTTAAAATAAAACTATCCAGACAGTGTGGAAAAAAAGAGAAAGCAGGTTAAAAAAATACAAGGCCAAAGTATGATGAGAAAAAGAAGCAGGTTATTTGAGAAAATTATTGAGAGGAGTGATGGGAAAGGAAGAGGCAGAAACACAAAGAATTTTGTGGGAGTTAGGAGTCAAGGTCTGAATACTGAAATTACTTTGGAGAAAATGGATAGAAGACTGGGTCAAATAAATATAGAAATTAAATTTTTTTTGAAGAGAGGTTTACTACCAATTTTTTTTTTGAAGAGAAGATCACTTGGTATCTTTCAGACTTGATGAAATTTCCAAGCTAACATCTTTATGAGAACCACAAGACAGGAATAAGAGAGAGGCTATGTGGCAATTTGTTTGTTTTTGTTTCAACTGCTTCTATGAAACGTGGGATGAGAAAAACTCTCCTGTTTGGATGCCAGGATACGAGTAATATGTATTATCTTAACTTTTATAGCAGTAATTTCAAAGAAGATGAAGCCAAGGGATTAAGAAAAAAAAAATGAGACATACAATAGATACTTGGGAGAACGATTTTAAACTTGCAAAAACAGTAATGTCATCTTATTTTTCTGTTGCTGGTTAATTTTGTCTGTGAAGCTTATGAAAGACAAACTGTCCACAGAAAATTCAATCCCTGTTGGACAGTTCTGGTTTTGCAGGGAAACAGTAAAAAATTGAAGCAAAAGCAGAACAAAAAGAATAACCAAATCTAAAATGTCATTAACCTTCCTTCTTGGGTCTCATGAAGGAATTTTTCCTCCTTTTCTCAGCTTCTTATTAAAGGTCTGGGAGGTTGCAAAAGTTCCACCTTATGGTGGTTCTTGCAGTTTGTAATTTCTTTGTTGACAGTGAAATTTTATCTTATTTCTTATTTACAGAATAAAAGAAGTATTTGTCATGAGTTGGACTTGTCTTTATTTGCAGAGATTTTCTCCTAACCATATATTAGTCAAGACTCTGGCTGTAAATAAGAGAAACCAGTCTGAGCTATCTTAGGCAAAAAAGGAGAATTTATTGTATATAAATGCAGAGGTAACTCACATAACTCAAGAACAGAAATGCAAGTGGATCTCAATAGATGATTATAACTAGGAGCAGGAAAGGGATCAGGAATCTCTGTTTATTGCCTCTAGTTTCCTCTATATATCCTTTTATCTTCTTTCCATTTAAACATTCACCTTCTATCTGTATGCCCATGTTCATTGCAGCATTGATCACAATAGCCAAGAAATGAAGCAATCCAGTATCCATCGACAAATGGATGGATAAAGAAAATGTGGTACATACATACAATGGAATATTAAATGGTCTTAACAATGAAAGACACCCTGACACATGCTACAACATGAAGGGACTTTGAAGACATTATGTTAAAAGCAATAAGCAAATCACAATAGACAAATACTATGTGACATATAATTCCACTTATATCAGGTACTTAGAGTAGTCACATTCATAAAGACAGAAAGTAGAATGGTGGTTTCTCAGAGGAGGGGAAAGAGAGACTAGGGACCTATTGTTTAATTTGCAAAATCAAAAGAGTTTTGAAGATTGGTTGCATAACATTGTGAATATATGAACACTACTGAACTATATGCTTTAAAATGGTTAAATTAGTAATAAACTATATGCTTAAAAATGGTTAAGATAGTAAATTCTGTTATTTTACCGATGTTTTTTTCTCATTCAAGTTTTATTTTAGAATCAAGGGGAACATACACAGGTTTGTTATGAAAGTATATTGTTTGATGCTGAGGTTTGAGGTATGATTGAACCTGTCACCCCATTAGTCAGCATAATACTGAATAGGTAGTTCTTCAGCCTTCACCGCAGTTTTTTTAAAAGTACACAAACAATTGTAGGTATTTAATTTGTTACTGTGCACATGAATATACTAAACAGGAAAAGGTCACTAAGCTGTGGATATACACATTGTTTACAGTTCAATGAGAATTGGCCTCTGTTGGCTAGCAATAAATGTCAAACTGTTCAACATTGATTAATCATGAAGGAATATTGCTTAACAAAGAATAAAATATCTTTCTGAGGTTACAAGCAACAACTAGCTTTCTCTGACTTACTGGTTGACATGACGCAAAATGCTTTCCCATCCTCAGCATCTGACTTATATGATAGTCTAGTCACTTACAAAGATGACAACTGTAATAGTCCGCTTTCATGCTGCTGATGAAGACATACCTGAGACTGGCCTATTTACAAAAGAAAGAGGTTTATTGGACTTACAGTTCCATGTGGCTGGAGAAGCCTCACAATGGCAGAAGGACAAGATTTCAGGCACATCTCACATGGTGGAAGACAAGAGAAGAGAGCTTGTGTAGGGAAACTCCCGTTTTTAAAACCATCAGATCTCTTGAGACTTATTCACTATCATGAGAGCAGCATGGAAAAGACCTGCTCCCATGATTCAGTTACCTCCCACTGGGTCCCTCTCACAACACGTGGAAATTCAAGATGATATTTGAGTGGGGACGCAGCCAAACCATATCAACAACAGTCTTCCAAATACTAGGTAAAGAAAATCTGACCCAGTTTGTTAAGGTGTGTTTACTCCTTTATCTTACCTTATTGGAGGTAAGACAAAAGATAGGTAAGATCTTACCTTAAGATCAGGAAGGGTGGTTCATATAATACCAGTATAGCTTCCAGTTGGTTTACCCTTGTGGATCTGAGGGAAGAAATAAGAATGTCTGCCCCATAAGAAGCTAGGAGACAGATTTTGGAGTCCCTGAGTCCCTGACTTGATTACAAGACCCAGAGAGAACTGTGGGAATCCCTGAGATGGCAGCCTCATCATAAACGGTGACTGCTAGAGATAACAAGGGGGAGAAGCCTTGGTGAGCATCCTGGACCATTTTGGTTCCAAAGAAAGAAAAAGGACCTAATGAACAAAACGAATGATGAGAGCAGAAAGCTGAAAACCTGGTCTAGTTCTCACTAGATAGATGTAAATGAAAGCGGAGGCCAGCGATGAGAATTCCAACATCAGACACATGTCGGGGAGAATTCCAACATCAGACACATGTGGGGAGGTCAGAACTGAAAAGAAATTCTAGAACTAAAGAGCAAGAAGTTGAAGAGTTTGAGATAAATTGTGTCAATAAACCCAGATCAAATTCTGTCTGTTTAAAATAGCACCATGAATCACCCTAGCACATTTAAAGGGTATTGGCTCAAATCACTGCTTCTATTTGTTAGCTGCCAATTTGGTCAAAAACAATTTGCCTAAAACCAAACTAGTAAAAAATAATAAAACATGACTATTCTTCTGTAATTGGTTATTCTTGTATTATTAATGTGGAAATAATGTGGAAGGTGTTTAGAATTGTAATGGTTTGTTTTTACCTTTTTCACGATTTAGAAGATTTTTCTCCAGTTTTTTAAACTTCTGTTTTCAATTTATGATGCATTTTCATCCCATTATGTTTGCTTTTCTGATTTAGCAATACTTTTATGATTTTGTACCAAATTGCTCAAATCAACCTAGTCTAAATCTGTTTTAATTAGTCATTTGCTCTTTTGTAACAATTGTATGTTCCAAGGAATCTGCAGAATTAAAGACGTGATGTGGCAAAAGATGATTCTGAAGAATAAAGTTACTGGATATGGTTGAAGTTGTGTTCATCACCACATTGACTTAGAACATTCTGCATTTATCATTTCAATCATGAAGGCTTTCAACTATCAAGTTAATGTAGTGATTAACTGGATCAGAAAAGCTAGCATATATTTCTTTTCCCAGCTTTCTTCAGTGAAGGTACCAGGGGCCCAGAGCCAACTGCTATCAAGAGTTTTACCCACGAAACATTTATTCATTGTTAGGTCAACAAATTTTAGCCTAAGCTTATAGCTGTCTGAGAAGCTACACTGAGACTTTACATGTTTTTCATTACAGCTTCAATCTGACAGCAACCTTGAGTAGTAAAAATGCTGCTCTGTAAAATTTGCTGAAATACATAAGAAATGTGCAACCAAAATGGAACACAAAATAGGATTAAGTAAATGAAGTTAACATCACTGGCTGAAAATGAATCTAAACATTTTAAAAAGTGAAATTACATAGTAAGAAGTATAACTTATAAAAATATGGATAAAATTCTAAGAATTATAACAAATTTCAAAATTATAAGATAATGTTAACTGGCAGTTGGAAACATTGATTTTTAGAATAATTAACTTTAAGACAAATGAGCAGAACAGACATAATTGACTATATGAATTAGAAACGAGAAAGAAAAGGAACCTTTGTTCCCCTGAAAATTGTGGGGAATAAAATGATAAAAAAGCTTAATTACTCATGAAAGCTAACAAAACTTCTTCAAGTGCATCAAAATTACTAAAACGAAAAATCTGTATTAGATGATTTTTTTGACCAATTTATTCTTTGCAACAGTTAGACTTTGAGAAAATTGTTTTAGGTCAACTTGTTTTTGACAATTCACTTTAAGTTCTTGGTTATTCTCAGCAGCCCAGTTCCATCTGGCATTCTTTTTTGTTAAAAGCAAATTTTTGTCAACGCGGTAAGAAGACTCACCCTTTCCCATTAGCTGTTGGAATAAAATTGGGGAGAATATTCTTCTCGGGATTCATCAGTGGTTAGCAGTTAGGAGACACTTAAGATCATGAAGTCCAAACCTTGCTTTACAGTGAGGAAGCAGAAGCCTGCGCATATCAGGTATCTTGCCAGAAGTCATAGTAATGCACTGATACAAATAAAACTAGAGGTTAGAACTCTTGCCTCTCCTACAGTTTTAAATACTGGAAAGCAATGACGTGTTGTAACAATGGGTGCACTCTTTGGCTCAAATTTTAAGATATGACTTAAAAAATCATGATAATAACATTGTTCCCCACGCTAAGAAGGTGACAAATTGTTGTCCTGTCTGGGTCTATTAAGATATCAGGATAATAAAAACAAACAAACACTTACATAACACTGCACATCTGTCAGAAACTATGCTAAGGGGTTTGCATACATTAATATGTTTAATCTTCAAAATAACACTAGGTAGTAGGTACTATTATTATCTCCATTGTGATAAATTGAATGCAAAATACCCTTTCGCCCAGATAGTCCTATAACTGCCCATTTAGTATAACATTGTAGGTTCTTCTGTCAAGCAGTAAAGTCTGTTTTCCTAAACTCTGAATTTGAGTTGATCTTCTGATTTGCATTGGCCAATAGAATGCAGTGGAAGTGATGTTGTACCAGTTCTGAGCTCAGGCCACAACTTGCATATTTCTGCTGTCTCTCTCTCAGATGGCTCCTGCCATAAGCCTGAGCTAACCTCCTGGTAGTTGAGAGACCACATAAAGGAGATCTGTCGCAGTCAAACTATCCTAGATTAGCTTCCATCCAGTTAACCTCAAAATATGTAACAGAACCAAGCCAAGAGCAGCAGGTGATATAATTTATGCTTGTGAAGCCATATGGCATAGTGGTTTAAGAGCATGGATGCTGGACTCAGACTGTAGACCCATGGATAAGCCCAACTGAGACCAGAAGTATCCCTGAGTTGAGACCATAAAAAATATCTAAAGAAACCAGGTAACTGTGAACAAGAATAAATGCTCTTTGTTTTAGGGCAACAAGTTTTGGGTTGATTATATTACATAGCAATAGATAGCAGGTTGTCAGCTATTCTTCTTTTAGAAATTTACAAAGTATAAAATAACTAAACCATGGTTCCAAAGCTAACAAGTAGCAGATCTGGGATTTGAACCTAGGCAGTCTGACTGCAGTCTCCATGCTTTACAACCTGCTATCATCCATCCCATTAGTCTTGAATTGTTAACAGTAACAAACTGGAATAAGGAATTCCCGTGTCTTTCCACTTGCAAATTTAAGTCTGATATCTATCTTTTCCTTACAACGTTACATCACTCCCATTTCACTTCACTGTATGCCTTTTTCAATTATGATTCAAATTCTGCTTCTATTTATGCTGCTATTGGCTACAATGGTAAACATCTTACCCATTCTAACTCATTCTGAACCCAGGGGAGATTCCAGTGAACATAGATGACGAATCTGCTATTGACCAGTTCATAATCACATTTTCTAATGGCTCTGCCTGCTTAGAAAATCTGCCACTACATGACAAGTGTAGCATAAAAGGATGGTTACTCCATGTTTGGACCCTAACTTCCTAAACCATGTACCTCTTCAGTATCTCATCATTTGTTTCTGTTTCTCTAAACCTCTCAGCCTTTTTGTTTATCTTAACATTGCTTCCTCACTTTGCCACTAAGATCCACATACTTCCTCTTGGGTGAAATTCGTTTCACTGCAAGTGACTAAAATCCACTAGGTTGGCTTAAGCAGAAAAGGGTAATTCCCCTCAGAGTATTTCACAGAGCCCAGGGCAGAGATGCAGGTGGGCCTCCAAAAGGGACAGAGTCTGCTTCTTTCCAGGCTATATTTTTTTCTCTACAGACCAGATTTGATTGGATTGAATGATTGGAGCATATTGCAGAACACATGGAGCTGACATTTCCCAGTTTCCTAATAAAAACCCACCACTTCATCTGAGACTGAATTTCTTTCCCTTACTCTGTTTGGTTTAGGGACCAATCATCCCTGAAAAAAAACAATTAGGGTCAAAGAATGAAATAGGGAGAAAGGTCATCAATTTTCTCAACCATGTCATATACCACTTCTGGCCCAATCAACCTTGGTCATAAGGAAAGGATCACAGAATGGCTCTCAGGGGCACACCAATGTTACTATGTGGATTTGGAGGCTCTTCTGGCTATTCTTAGAGAATGTGAGGATGGTCAGGTGAGGCGGCTTGCTAGACATCTACTATCCTGTCTTCCCTAGACACGATCTTAGCTATTCCTGGTTATGGCAGGGAAACCAGAATAATGTGGAGAAAAACAGAACAAAAGAAAAATGGTTTTGGGATTCTGATGGTCTGTGTTTGAATTTCAGTTTGTTCATCTGTGCAACAAGTGACAGATTGCTTTATATCCTTGGGTCTCAGTTTTATCTATAAAATAAGATTTATCAACCTCTTTAGATAAGGCATACCATACTTATCTTACTCATCTGCTAGGATTCTCTTTTGGTATTCACTCTTATATTTACGCTCTCTCTCAGGTCTTCTTTGTGAAACAGGAGGAGGCTCTGGACGTTGACACAGAGTCAGTATTCCATACTTTAATATGGATGATTTGTAGTTAAATTTTTTTTTAACGAATTGAAGTTTCTCTACCTATATTGACAATACTTTGTTTACAGTTTTGTATTTGGTCTTTTAGCCCTTCCTTTGTTAATTATGCCAACATTACTGTGAACCACATTACTCTGCTTTCTCCTGAGATTCCATGTATATATCCTACAATATTTTACTGTCTCAAATGTGTTCCATGCTCTTAGAAGGGAGGGGCACTTTTTCTGAGGTCATTTTTGTTCTCTCTCGCACTTGACCCTGGGCTAGCACATAGTAGGAATTCATTAAGCCCCTGTTGAACCACGATTACATTGAAAATCAACTGTCGTATGTAAATGGATTGCTGATGGTCCACAAAGAAATCAATTGTGGTGTGTCACTGAAATAGGATTATCTTTTCATCAGAGCATAATGTTGGTTCTTTGATCCGGAGGAGTCTTTTTTCCTCTGACAAAGATTTAAGCACACTGGGTGCTTTCTTTCAATTAATGCTAATGGCAGGGTTTCCAATGAATACAGCAAATAAGAAGGATAAGAGACAAAGACAACTTCCAAAGCTACTTTTATTAAAAAGTAATCTGCAGCTTATCTTAGCTCTTTCAACATCTAATATCCAATGATGCTATTTGAATATTTTCCCCACCAGCATCCCTAAGGTTCTGAAGCCAGGACATCACTGAGCTTCACTCTCATTTCTGGCTCAGCAAAATGTGCTGCACGCACAACAGACTCACCTCCTCCTCCTCTTCTACTCCCTCTTCTGTTGCTCTTTGCCACTTCTCCATATTTATGAGAAGGGAAGGATGAGGGGTGGCTGTCACGGCCTTATTATCTGTTTCTACCAAGTATGCCTCTTTCTGCCTTTTACACTCTGTCATTGTTTCTTTTTCTGCCAGCCCAAACCCCAGTTTTGTGTGTACCAAGGTAACTCTGCCACACTTTGGGGTTGACGACCTTAAATTGGAAAAGAGAAATACAAGCACATGCCAATACCACACATATAACTGTGAAAATCTATCTTTCTGCACCTGAGACCAGTATCTAGGCTTGCATTTTCAAAAATATGGTAGTTGCTTACCAGCTGTGTGAATTTGACCAAGTTTCTTAACCTCTCTCAGCATCAGTTTTCTTGCCTATAAAATGGAGATAACAGTAACTACCACATAGGTATAATATTAAGAATAAAAGAAATAATTATATACATCTGTTATAGTTTCTGGCACATTACTAAGTGCTTAAAATTTTTAGTTATGTCATTGTTATTATTATTAATTATATTATTAGTCGTTAGCATAATGCTATTCCAAGAATGATCATTGAGTTTAATATAAATTAAAAATCCTGTACAAAACCCTGTAGAAGATATTAAGATCCAATGAGATGGTTCCAAGTTTAAAGGAGATTGTAACCTGGTAGGGATGAGATACATATATAAACTAATCATACTATTAGGCAGAAGATAGTAAATGCTAGAAATAAGTTAAAATTCAAAATTAATGGGACTGAGCAATTAATCACAAGCAGTTAAATCTGGTAAGGCTTTATTAAGGAGGTATTATTTTAGGTAAACTATGAAGAATAACATGGGATGAAGTAGATGAAGAGGGAGAAAAATCATTGCAGTTTGAGCAAACAGAAGGGAGTATAAAATGCGCAGCCTATGCAAGAAACGTTAGATAATAATTTCCCATTCATAAAATATTTTATTGCACTTTTATTTACTGATTTATTTTGGTAATAATTCACCTGCAAAGAGAAAGGAAAGTGCTGCAGGGAACATTCTGGAACAATGTTTTCAAAAGTATGTTGACTAACAGAGATTCCCGGAAAAATGATTTTGTGGTCATGTAAATTTTTATGTTTTAAAACATTTTGCTATTCTTTCGGGTTCTGTTAACAGTTTCTCAATATTTGCAACCTAATAATGTGTATTAGTCAGGGTTCTCTAAAGGGATAGAACTAATAGGATAGATGAATATATGAAAGGGAATTTATTAGGAGAATTGACTCACACGATATAAAGGTGAAGTCCCACAATAGGCCATGTGCAAGTGGAGGAGTCAGGAAGCCAGTCTGAGTCCCAAAACCTTAAAAGTAGGGAAGCCGATAGTACATCCTTCAGTCTGTGGCCAAAGGCCCAAGAGCCCCTGGCAAATCATTGGTGTAAGTTCAAGAGTCCAAAAGCTGAAGAACTTGAAGTCTGATGTTTGAGGGCAGGAAGCATCCAGTATGGGAGAAAGATGGAGGCCAGAAGACTTAGCCAGTCTAGTCCTTCCACGTTCCTCTGCCTGCTTTTATCCCAGCTACTCTGGCAGCTGATTAGATGGTGCCCACCAAGATTGAAGGTGGACCTGCCTCTCCCAGTCCACTGACTCAAATGTTAATCTCCTTTGGCAGCACCCTCACAGGCACACCCAGGAACAATACTTTGCATTCTTCGATCCAATCAAGTTGACACTCAATATTAACCAACATACCATGGAACTCGTGTTATGTATTTTAGGGTATTGTTATACCAGCACCTCACTTTTTTCTTTTCAAAATCCTGTGTGACACAAAATAAGCTAAGTTATGCTGTAGTAACAAACAGCCTCAAAATCTGGCATACAATAACACAATATTGATTTCCCAGTCATGAGTACCATATCAAAACAGATCAGTAGAGAGGAAACACTGCTCACTATTGTCAGTCAGCAACCCAGACTGATTGAAGATCCATCTAACTTATGCTTCTGCAATGTCCAAGACAGGAAAAGGGAAGTGGTTCTAGTGGTTCCACCAGGAAATGTCACATGTCACTTTATTCACCTTTTTTTCCCTAAAGCAAGTCATATGACCATATCTAATTTGAAAGAGTGCGGAGGTAAAACTTACCACCTCACGGAGGAAAGGAAAATTGAATATTTGTAAATAGGCCAAATGACTACCATAATTAGATTATTCAAAAGTAAATTAACCTGCAGAATTTCTGAGTCTTTAATATATTAAAGTAAAATGTGACTCTCCCAGAGGGTGTTACACTAGGCACATTGCCACTCTTATTTCAATCTGAGACCTTTTTTGTCTTCAATAATTTCATGGCACTAGTGTTTCATGAAATTCATATTACGAAATTGTATATACACTAAAGGCTATTTTTAATGACTATGTCTAGAAACAGAAAGTGAGATAATATTGAATTCACAGACCTGAATAGCTGGTAAAATAATATGAACGTTCTTCAGTACAATACATAGATAATCCACATTCTTTGCTACTTGTTGATCAGCTACTATATGCCAACTTTTGTACCGTATACTTTCGTGTGCATTTTCCTATTTAATTATCATAAAGAAAAATACCAGGAAGATAAGTAATATTACTCCCATTTTATAGTTGAGAAAATTGGGACTTAAAGAGATTAAATAACTTAAACAGGACCTCACTAATAAGCAGCAGTGCCTGGGTTTGAATCTTGGGCCACGTGGTACCTGAAGCCATCATGCCCTTTTAGTACAAGGCCGAGTGTAATCAGAACCTGTCTGGGATGACTGGTGTGTCATTCAAGATTCTCCAGAGAAACAGAAGCAATTATATGTATATACATATTGAATATTGTATGTGTATGTCTGTGTGTGTACAGAGAAAGAGATTTATTCTAAGGAATTTGCCCACTCAATTCTGGGACTGACAAACATGAAATTTGTAGAGTGGGCCCGTGGGCTGGAAATTCAGATAAGAGTTGATGCTTCAATCTTAAATGCAAAATCAGTAGGGCAGGCCAGCAGGATATAAACTCAGGCAAGACTTCTATATTATAGTATGAGGGAGAATTTCTTCTGGAAACCTCAGTTTTTTGCTCTTAAGGCTTTCAACAACTTGGATGAAGCCCACCTACATTATGGAGGGTAATATGCTTCACTTAATGTCAACCAGTAGTGAATGTTAATCCCATCTACAAAAATACCTTCAGAACAGCGTTAGACTAGTATTTGACCAAACAGCTGGGCATCATAGCCTAGCTACCTTGCCACATAAAATTAACCATAACCAATGGAATAAAGTAATTTCTCTACCAAAGAAAAAAATAATACATAAAATATATAATCCACATTTTAATCTTGCTATATCTAAGATTAAAAGTTCCATCAGGAGAGAGATTTTTGTCTTTGTTTCTCTACTCCTGTTCCTCATCATCTAAATTAATTTCATCCTACGGTGCAGCAAAGCTGCCAGGATGCGGCTTTCACACCCCTACCCTCACCTGTTCTCGAACAAGATGCCCAAAGGAGTCAGCATTAATCAACCCTCTAGTTTTAACTTGGTGTCATTCTTCCTTCATCTCCCTTTCTCCAGTTTCCCAACACTAACCCTTTCTATCAGAGCAATTTTTTTTTTAAAAAGTTGCTTTTTAAAAAAGTAGTGAGGCCCTTTCTTTAAATAGTCTTTCTCAGTAGCCCCATGTGTAAAACAGATGATCAGATCTGCTTTTAAAGTTGGAGTAGAGATCCTGGGACTCTCCCACTCCAATTTTACAATCCCATCAACTTCTCCAAGCTGCTATTCCACCCAGGGAAGGTAAGTGAGTATTATATTAATAATGCCTGGCTGTTCCCTAGGCTGATATGAGGGTCCCAGAATGCCTATGGGAGGTTGCCCCGCACAGCATCATATTAATCCCAAGTTGTCCCTGTGAATGGGGCTCTGACTTCTGCTGGGCCCTATACGAATGTTCCTGCTTTTGCCCTGTATATGTTTTCCAGTTACTACCAGCGACCGCTTCAGAGCTTGTTATAAACTACCCAACATGACTCTGTTACGGAAGAATTGACAAGAGCTGCCCTGAAAATGCTGTGCTTTGGATCAATGACTTTTCAAGTGGCTTAGTGCTACAATGGCTCCATAGCCATGTGTCAAACATGCGCAGGAAAAACTAATAGTTATTGTTTGTTTACAATAGTCATGATTTTCTTGTACTAATAACACATTTACTTCAAAAGCGCCTCACGAAAAGATGATGTCAAAAGGGCTTGTGGCCTGTTGTACAAAACCTGACAGCTGAAAATTTTTATTTCAGAAAACAAAGGCCTCCTTTTCCCTTGAATGAGTAGAAAATTAACAGTTCCAAAACAACAAAACTGACTTAATTGCTATATCATCGAAACACATTATTCATGCTTTAAGTTCTAAGTTAATTCCCTCCCCTATAAAAAGTTCTATCAATATTTTAGAAGTCCTCATTTTTCATAATCAATGTGCATTTTGTCAGCGACTGCATTCTGAGAATAAATCAGTAAAACGGAAGTTTTGTGTTGAGTGGCCTATGACATGGCATGAATACCCTTTATTCACCTTCTGAAAAGTGTGCCAAGGTCTCTGAAGAAGATGTAAACTGTAAGAGCAAAACTTTCACATTCTTCACTTCTCCTGTGTTAGTATTTGTTTCATTTAGACTGAAAGAGTCCTGGTCAGACACCTTACCTATATTACATACTCGCTCCGATAAAGCTGTTGCCACTGCTCCTAATATCACAGTTACAGTAAATAGCGATGCTCTTTTGATAAAGAGGTTCCTTGAGACCCTGTGGTTTGTCAGAGCCTGGTACTGTTAACTGGTTCCTTGCCTGTCGTCCTTTATGCACTCCTAATGACAGTCAGGGATACCTGGTAGCCATCTACCAGTGAGTACAGTAGCCACTGTAAATTGATGTCTGGGTGAGATGACATGAGGCCCTGCAGAAAGGCGATCACCCAGGAAGTCATGTGGTAGTACTGGGTCCCAGAAATGGTGTCTGAAAAAGCACTAAATAAAGCAAAAGACCTACTTTAAATGTGTAGCTGAGTCCCAATACCAGTTGTAGTAAGCCTTGGGCTAGGTAGGGACAGGGTGGAAGGGAAGGTTACAATGGGGGTTGGCTGGGGAATTACAATTGTAAAAAGGTCTTACCCTTTACACCTTCTCTATTTTTTTTTTTTTATGGTCTTGATTTCACACCACTCTGACTCATAATTTTTTATTGTACTTTTCACCATCAGGTCAGCATATTTATTTATAAAGTTGTTTAGTCTGCATTGTATCTCCCTGCTACCATATCTATAGGTACATTTCTCACACACCTGTAGAATAAACTAGACATAGCAAGGCTACAATGACAAGGCCACAAGGGATGTGCTGGTGATGATGATGACGATGATGAAGACGATGAAGATTTTTAGAGGGTTCACCTTCTTTGTGCCAGGCATTATTTTAAGTACTCTACATGCAGACCCTAGACATACAATTGCACAGAGTGACCCCTGCAACAGGATGGCCAGGAAAGGGGACAGGTGAGCTGAGATCTAGCAGAAGCTTTGCTTGCCATGTTCTGTCTCCTAGAGAAGGGATATGTGCACCCTGAGAGGCACCTTTGTCTAATTTCCACAATGTGCTTCTGGCCAGTAGCAGCTATGTTGATATGAATTCACTCATTTTATCACCACAACAGTAGTTTGAAGTATTGTTATCAAATATGTTAAGAGGCAGCTGGTGTTCAAAAAAATCCCTAAAAATATAAATGGATGTGTTGGGATTTGAAAACACCAATAAGAGGAGAGTTCATGCTTTGGCGAGCAGCAGCCCAGGATACAGGGCCACTGCATCCTGACACTGCCCTTTTTCTCTGTGATGGCACTTGAAATGTTTACCATAGCACCTGCATCTTTGTTCATGTACCCACCTTATAGCTAAAGTAAACTGCACCTCACAGAATTTCTGCAACATGCTCTAAAATATATTCTAAATGCTTTCTGTTCTTAATCTTTAGCAAATGGACATCAAATCTGGGGAGAACATAGGTTCTCACAGGTAGCTATGAGAAAACAAAATGTACTTTTCGCTTTTTATATTTGGCAGTGTCACCTTACTTAATCACACACTATCCATACCCAGATAGCTGTCTGAATGCACTGAAATGGTTTGTAAATCTTGGTGATAAGTGGTTTTTATTTAAATGTAGAAATGACACCTTTGTCCTCAGATAGTTGAATTAGAAGGTTTCTATGAGGAAACAGAGTAGTAAGAAGGACATCAATGTGATTTCGCCACCTTGTGGCAGCTGATTAATTTTCAGCTTCTTTAGATCTCTGTTGAATTTCAAGGACTTTCTTGCTGTTGATTATCTCCAGTTCATTTCTGAGGCAAAAATTCCTATGTGAATTTATCCCTAAGATTCAGCCTCTTTTCATTCTCAGGGACGTTCTCTATTCACAAGTTGTGCACGACACATTAAGCACATCATTGCTGATGGCCAGTACCCTCCCATTTCCTTGGTGGCTAAAAGCACAATGTAATGTATTAAAGCCAGAAGGAGTGCTATGCAAATATCAGCTAAAAGCAACCTACAACCTGTCTTAGGACACTGCATAGTTGTCACATACTCAAATATTGCTTATCACTAGAAAGTGGGTCATGGTCAAATCTCAATTAAGCATTTCTATTAAGACCTCCCACCTGCTACCTAGGCAGCATGCTGGATTCGGTGCCTTGCAGGTGCTCCAGTCGTGTCAAAGCATAGGGGTGACTCTCAGAATCAGAAAACAATAGTAGTAACATCTTCTGTGATTAAAAATTCATAACAACCTCAGAAGGAATGAGTCTGTGGGAGGAAAATGCTTCTAAAGAAAGGCAAACTTCTTCCATACAGGTCTTTGGCAAACACAATCATCTCAAGGAAAGAAAGGGGATTAGAGTTTAAATATATAATAAAAAAGAACCGAAAAGTAATAAAACTTCAAAAGCTGTAATACACTGTGTTAATGCCACAAATGTTTCTATGGTATTTCAAAGTAACTAGAATCAGTACTTTTAGTAATTTATTCGAGTCAAGGAGATAAGAGCCTTAAACATACTCATTCTTAGCAAAAACATGCTGTGGAAGGTATTGATCTTTCCGATCAGAAAGGAGTATATTTAAATGAAGAGAGTACATTCTTGAAGCCTCGCAGATTTACAATTTTGAAGCTTTTAATATAATGTGAGGATATAACTTCAACTTTACTGAAAGGAGATGACTCCAAGCAAAGAGATATCAAGGAAAAAGTCTGAAAAGAAAGCAGGTTATCTCAGGTGATTGTTCTGTGTCATCGAGAAAAAGAAGAAAATAAATCTGACCAACATCTGAAGACAAACTCAAACCACTTCAAGCCACGGGGCAAAGGAACAGGGAGGACCCTGGATACTTGAACAGACCCTCTGGACTGGGGCATCTGTGAGTAACTTATCAGAAGAAAAAAGGGTTTGCTATGACTTAGTGGTAAGTGTGTCACAATGAGGGGCTTTTGGAACACAACTTTCCTAAGGCCCACTTGCACAATTTGCGGGCCTGGGAGGGGTTTCCACAGGAGGCAAACTATTTCTTAAGGATGAGAGAAAACTAGAGAGGAAAAGAATAGAGGCTATCACATGAGATGAATTGAAATTTGGACTCACAGCCAGACACTGAAGACCATAGAAAAAAAGCCCCAAGGACGTGAAAACCTATTACTGTATAATAAAAGGCTTCTGGCCAGCGAGTCTTAGAATAGATAAAAATGAAGCAATAATTAGCAGGATTTTAAATATCTCTCTAAAATATAGTACAAAGATTTTCCTCCCTTAGGAGGTCTATAACTAAAGACGGACATAAAACTGGAGGAAAATTCTGTTTCCAAGTGTCTGAGTGGCAGTCTGAGTAATTTACCAGGTTTCTGGGAAGAAAAAGAGGAACTATCCAAAATTTCAGTCAATATTTATCTCTTAGGTTAATAAATCTTGCTCTTGACCTCAAAAGAAGTCAATATCTCCTGATTATTATATGCAAGTGCCTCCTGGGCCTTTCTATTTGTCCAGACTCATTATGGAATGAGTCACCAGTTTCCCAAGAGCCCCTTTCTGAGGCACGGGTGTAGACTGAAGAATTGCTCGCATTTCAAAGGTGTGGGGGGGCTGCCAACAATTGGTGCCATCACTCAACATTTACGTGAATCTCTAATTCTGACCTGTTTGCTTTTTCATTTTAGGCTTTGGGGCTGGTGCTCAGAGATGAAGTGGGGCTGAGATATATTTGTGAAGCATTCAAAGGCTGTAAAAGAGACAGTAGCATGAGAGGCAAATGCAGAGGAGAAGAAAGTATGTCGAATTTAGAGAAAGAGGACCTAACTTTGAATCTGGCTTATGCCACTGAGTGGCTATGAATTAATCACTCAGTTTCTTTGCACTTTAGCTGTTGCCTCCATTAAAGAGGGCCGATAACAAACTTAAAAGGTTTTGTGAGAATTAAACAGATCACAAATATGGAAATGATTTGTCAACTAAAGCATATCAGACATTGCCAATTGAATCCTAAGAAGAATATAAGTTTGAATTCGTCCCAGTGGTGAAAGCTTTAAATGGGAAAAATAAAGCAGATCTTTTTTCTGTCTCTTTAAAAAAAAAATGAATTAAAAAATTTCATTAAAGAAATTCTGAGACATCTTGGCTCAGAAATGATCAAGGTCAATGATTCTTTTCTTTCACCTTCCTCAAAACAGAATTTTCATTTAAAAGGTGCAGAGATGCTTATGTCTTTAAAGTTCTGTTTGGTGCATCAAGTTGACTTAAGGAATCTAATTTTGCCAGGGCAAAAAGAATATAGAAACATGAGATACCTAAACCCTGTCATGTGGTTTTCTAGGGAGTTCTGCAGTTTGCCAGTGGAAGTTCAGCAAAACTCTCGCTCATTAGCTCATTGTTAAAATGATGCTCACAAGATCTTTTGCACTTTGTCCCACCACAATTCAAAAAAAAAAAAAAAATACTGATATAAAGGGACTAGACAATGAAATTTGGTATGTATTTGTTCGTTTTATCTCAGATATGTATACAATATACAGACATTTCTTTCAGTTCTACCAGTCTGCATTTCAGAAATAAGATGTCAGCTGACCAGATCAGAACTGGAGAGCTGAGCCCTCTTCCCAGTTTAACCAGGAACTCGCTGGATAATTGCCTGAGTCTTTTTTACCTTTCTGTGACTGAAGTTCTCAGGGATAGCATTTGCCCATCTTTCCCATCAAGCCCTGCCCAAATATAAAGAATGCTTTAAATATTTATTATTTCGTAGACTAAAGATGCTCTGCACTCTGACGGAAAGCATGTGTTTGAGTTTCACATTTGAAACAGCCCTCTGAACAAACTTCATGATCAGATTGGTGAGTAAAGTCCTGTTGAGAACAATGGTTCCTTATCTATATCCTAAAGGTTCATTTATGGTTTACTTTCCATTTTCAAAAGTTAATTAAACATTTTTTAAACTGAAGTATCTAATTTATTTATGGCCATTGCAAAATTTAAAGAGATGTGGAAAGAACAAAATTAAAATTTTATTATCAAAATGTAATGTTTATCCTCCCCGCCACCTTTTTTTTTGAGACGGAGTCTGGCTCTGTCCCCCAGGCTGGAGTGCAGTGGCACGATCTTGGCTCACTGCAAGCTCCGCCTCCTGGGTTCACGCCATTCTCCTGCCTCAGCCTCCTGAGTAGCTGGGACTACAGGCGCCCACCACCACGCCCAGCTAATTTTTTGTATTTTTAGTAGAGATGGGGTTTCACCATGTTAGCCAGGATGGTCTCGATCTCCTGACCTCATGATCCACCTGCCTCGGCCTCCCAAAGTGCTGGGATTACAGGCGTGAGTCACTGCGTCTGGCCCCCACTTTTCTTTAGTTTACTATATTTTCTAAAATTGTAGAAGTAGCACATCTTCTTTATATGATGCAAATAGTACTAAGGTATTAGTTTTCTATTACTAGTACTAGGTACTGGTTGATGAGGAAAAGTTTACAATCTTTCCCACACTCCCGAGGTAACCAAAGTGACAGTCTGGTATGAATCATTTGGCACCTTCCTCCATACTCAAACATGTACAAACAAATGATAATTTTAGATTTTTTTAAACAAAAATTGAGTCATACTATATGCATTATTCTGAAATCTCACATATTTTATACTGTTAAACAGTTAAATTTACATATCCATTATAAATTTATATGAATATGTTTAAATAATTCTTTTTCCATAGCAGTGTATGCTTGATTGTATCAGTGTTGGGGCTTAAAATGACAAATATTTATATCTTATAGTTTCTGAGTATCAAGAATCTGGAAGAAGCTTAGCTGGGTGGTTCTAGCTTAGAGTCTCTCATCAGGCTGCAGTCAAGGTGTTGGCTGAGGATGCTGTCATGTGAAGGCTTGAATAAGGCTGGAGAATTTGCTCTCAAGATGGCTCTCTCACATGGCTGTTGGCTGGACCTCTTAGTTCTGCTGTTCAAGAAAAGAGGCCTTCATTTCTTGACACATTGGCCTCTGCATAGGACTGCTTAAATGTCCTTACCACATGGCAGTTGGCTTACCCTAGGGTGAGTAATTCCATGAGAACAAGGTAGAAGATTATCTTTTGTGACCTAGCTTTGGAAGGCTCACAGCATCATTTCTATAGTATAACTAAGGAACACCTAAGTTGTTTCTCCTTTTTACCAAGACAAAAAGAGCTGATAATTTTAGGGATGGATATTATCATTCTTTTCATATTTCCTTTTATAATAGTACAATTGGGCAGGGTCTAAAACTAAATAGGTCACACAATTTCGGGGTGCAATTGTGAAACTATAATTCCTCTAGGAATGAATATATAAAAGTTTCTATCAGAAGACAAGAGGAGCTTGTTGTTGATAAACAATACCTTTTATTACTCTTGATTATTGTGGTTTCTATATACCGGAAAACAAAGCTGTTTTATGCTCTCTATCCACTACCAGGTGCAAAACTTTTATTCACTAAATTTGTAATTATCATGTTTTGTTTCTAAGGGCATCTGTTTGAAAACCAGGATAAGAGTTGTTCCTGTAGAAGACTTCTCCTCTTAATAGTACTAATTCACATTTATTTAGCCTTTACTTTGCTGCCAGGTTATCTGCTAAATACTTTGTAGGCATTATTTCATTCAAACCTCTTAACAATTTATGTGTATAAACCATTTTTCAAACAAACAAAAAGAAAATGAATCTTAAAAAGTTGAGCACTTACCCAGAATCTCACAGCTAGTACGTGAAGCAGCTGGGGTACTGACCACGTAAATCTGACTCCAGGGCCCAAATTGGCAATTACTACCTGATACGGTTTGGCTGTGTCCTCACCCAATCCTCACCCTGAACTGTAATAGTCTCCACGTGTCAAGGGTGAGGCCAGGTGGAGATAATTGAATCACTGGGGCAGTTTCCCCGTACTGTTCTTGTTGTAGTGAATAAGTCTCACCAGATCTGATGGTTTTAAAAGTGGGAGTTCCCCTGCACAAGCTCTCCGGCCTCACGCCATGTAAGACGCAACTTTGCTTCTCCTTTGCCTTCCGCCATGATTGTGAGGCCTTCTCAGCCATGTGGAATTGTGAGTCCGTTAAATCTCTTTTCTTTTATAAATTACCCAGTGTCGGATATTTCTTCATGGCTTTATGAAAATGGATGAATATACTACCCCAATCTGCGCCTCAGTATTAGTACCATGAAACATGCCTAAAGTTGAGAGTATTTGAAGACATTTGTAATATGTAATAATTGTAGGAGGGGAGGTCTTTACTTTCACAATAATTTAAAGCTTCTTTATCATCTGTTTTGCTTTGGCAATGAAGTTTTTCAATGTCAATAATTTCAAGGATAGATTTCTGCATGCAGGAAAGATTATTCAGAGTTTTAGTTTAGCTAAAAATATGTTTGAATTATTAGACCTAAAATTTGAAAGCTTAGCTCTTCCATAATGTTGTATTTATACGTCTAGGAAATGTAGCAATCACTTTTATGAGGCCTTTGATTAATGTTTAGTTCCATTTACAAACTAGTTAATTAAACTCCTTTAAACATTTTACACCAAATTTATAAATTAAATGTATTTGATTTCTTATTTAGATACTTCAAATGTGTGATTTAAAAGTAAAAATTTCCAGAACATTTAAAATACCTCTAATGCTTCTAATAAATTAAACCTGGGAATATTATGAACCTTAAGTTCTCTTAAATGTTTTAATACTATATAAGCTACTGCAATGACTATATAAACTAAATAAAATTTCAACTTCAATTCACAGGCCTAAATCAATTACCTATTTACGCATTTTAAATTGAATCACACGTTTTACCTGTTCTCTAATAGACTAAAATATCTTAAACATTATAAATACCCCGAAGTCAAGCATGCTTCCTTAATATATACTCATATTAATACTGTGTTTGATTTTCTTAACTAGTTCTATAATTAAAACTTCCAAGCTAAGAAAATAATTATCTACTAGGGAAACAATTATAATATCCTAAGCAGTGTTGGGGCATGTTTTCCTAAGTAGTCAAGAGTGAATATCAAGAGATAGGGGCTAGGGTGGCGAATGAATTATTTCTAGTGACCCAGTGAGATGCGTAGAGCCCTATTCATAGTCACTATATCTCATGGTCACCTAAATTAAAAAAAAAAAAAGTTTGGTCTCATAATCTAAGTACCCTTAACCTTGAGCTGCTCAAGAAATTCTGTTGCTCCCACCTAAGTTGCAACTTCATTTGAGTGGCTTTGTATTTCTTTTGATCTTAAGTTATTAGGACATCTTTTCACCTAGCTCTGTAGACTTTTCAACTTGACAGAATTCTGAATTGCTTAGTGTTTTTTCTACTTGTTAACCATACAGATCAAAATAAGAGCTGATTCAATCCCTCATGCCTTTTCTTGACAATGGGCCACAGCCATCAAAACCATCCAGCCAACATGCTCCATTTAGGATAGTGGTTGTTAAGTTAAATAACTCACACAAAACTCATATCACAGTGTCTAGAATATAGTATGTGCTCAGTAAATACTAGTAACTATTACTAGTTCTGCTAGTACAACAGCTATTGTTACTGGGAGCTATTACAAAATGCTTAAAAATATTTAATTTTGGTTACAGGCCTATAGAAAAATTTCCTCCTAAGGTGTACTCATGTTTTATTTATGGAAACAAAACTGTGAGGAGGTGTGGCATGCACGTGTGTAGCTACACTCCCAAAACAGAAGTATCACTTTAACTGGTCATTGTTGATAGTGGTCAAGAAGTAGTAGCACAGGATGCCGGAAGGGAGAAGAAAAGTAGCTATCAGCTGCGAGTTGGAGACTTCCCAGAAAGGAAAAGCATAAAGCTAGAGATTTTATAATAGCCCAAGGAGCTCCTTTCACTAGGGAGGAGTCTGATAGCACTGTCCTTTTAGAACAGTTCTTGACCCAGTAGTCAGAATCCAGGATTCCAGTTATAAGAGGCCAGTATAGAGGGAAATGAGAAAATCAGGCATAGAAGACCTACCACTGCAAACTGGGACCAGAGTGAGGTGAGTGAGGTGTCGAAGTCACAAAATGTTATTCCACTCTTCCAATTAGGAAGAGTGATAAGAATAAGAAGAAAATTCAGCATGACTGATAAAACTTACAGGATCATGGGCTGACTCTTTACTAAGTCAGATGGCTCTCATGGCAATAACTTAATTTTTCACAATAGAGATATTTGTTATTATGTCCTATATAACAAATAAGTAGCTTGGATGCAAGAAGTTCCAACATTGGTTAATTCAGAGACATGACGTTATCTATAGCTCAAGTGTTTTCCAGCTTTTTCTTACTTGTTGTTGGCCTTTATGTTCAGACTTGTCCCTCATTGTCTCAAGAGTCACGGAATCATTAAGGGTCCCAGGCAAAATAGCTGACCTTTAAATTAGGAAAGCTCAAGATTATTTATTAAAAAGCATGGGCAGAGTGTAGGAAACCACAAGGGATAATGCTGTTCCCCAGGAGTCCAGTAACAACATCAGGACTGCCACCATTCCCAAGCGTGCTAAGGCAAGAGGAGGGAGCAGCTACAGCTACCAGAACCAGGAAAGAGGAGGCATGTAAAGCAACTGACTGAGAAGAACTGTGACCCTCAGTACAAGGTAATAGCCATCATCTGTGAAGACTGCAGGGAGACGGGTAGAGGAATCGCTGCTTCTCTCACTTTCTATTCTTCCAGTTACCTGCCAGAACTCCTCATGGGTTAAACTCAGTGGGAATTCAGAGAGGAAGGGAATCCTTTAACTTGTCCATGTAGGTCAGCCTTCTGTGAGAGCAGAATGCAGAAGGGAGGGGAGTGCATCTGGAGAGTGAAACAGAGGGTATCCAGCTTCACTGTCATGCTCTAGGCATCATATCCTCCCACAGCCACTTCTAGGGACAGGAAGGAGAGTCTCTCTCGGTGTGTCTTTATTAGTATTATTTTAGAGAGACTGAAACTTTCTCAGAAGCTTCACAGAAAATTCTCTCACAGATCTCATTTTCTGGTCTTGAATTATGTGTCAATTTTCTAGCTGCAAGGGAACCTAGGAAAATTATAATAATCAGTCACTGTAATGGGCGTAGGGGAACAGGAAATCATGGTTGTGTGGGCAATCAGTAGTTGTGCATGTTATAAGAAAAATGCATTTCTTTTCAAAACTTGGAAAATATCTAATAAATGACTATTATTAAAAAGACTGGCCGCACCAAGTGTTGCAAGTGTGTAGAGCAGCTAGAACTCTCACAATCTGGTAGGAATGTAAAATGATACAAGCACTCTAGAAAAAATATGAAAGTTTCTTAAAAAGCCAAATATACGCCTACCATACAATCTAGTCATTCTAGTTGTAGATATTTACCCAATAGAAGTTGAAGCATATGTTAGTAAAAAGACTTACCAACAAATGTTTATAGTATTCTTATTTCTAATAGCCCCCAAATGAAAACAACCCAAATGTTACTAAACAAGGGACAGGATAAACCAATTATGGTATATCCACACAATGAAGTATAATTCCACAATAAATAGAATGAACTATTGGTACCTGCACTAACATGGATGAATCTCAAAATAACTGTGCTGAATGAAAGAAGTCAGCAAGAGAATATATACTATCTGAATCTATTTAATAAAAAATACTATAGAAAGTAAATACAAAGTCATCTGTAGTGATGGAAAGCAGTGGTTTCTTGGATGGCAGGAATGAGGAGGGGATGAGTGAGGGAGTACAAAGGGGCACAGGGAAACTTGGATGGGTGAGGAATATGCTGATTATCTTGTGAAGGTTTCACAGTTCTATTCATATGTCAAAATGGATCAAATTGTACACTTTAAATATATAAAGTGTATACATTAAAATATATGCAGTTGATATGTCAATTATAATACAACAATGCTGTTTTTGAAAAAATTAATTTTAAAAACTAGTCAAATACTTATAGAAATTTTAAGATGAAAGTATGGTGTAAGTCAAGATATTTTGTGGCAGTCATGAATCTCAATTCGCACAGGTGTCTGAGCAGAGAAGGTCAGTTTCCCTGCTGAAGAATTCTCAGTAAAAGTCTATGAGGCCTGGCCAGCCAGAGCTCTGAGGACTAACCCCTTACACAGTCACAGGGACCGGCCAAGGTCTAGTATATGAAGGAAAAATTATATAAATTTTCTTTATTTTTTTCCTTGTAGATGATGTATACAAGTAGTTTCTGTACCACTTTTTATTTGAGCATTGAGCATCCTGGACTGGTGAATGATATTTATCTTTTTCTTTTATTCCCTCTCTTGTTTTCCTTTTTTCTATCTTCAGGAGATTTTCTCACCTTTCTTTCAACTCTTCTGTTGAATTTAAACATTTTTTCTATTATAATTTTACTTTCCAAGGCTCATGTTTCCTCTGTGTTCCTTAAAAACAAGTCTTCTGTTCTTGTTTCGTAGTAATAGTAGTTTCCTTAATTGCTAATGATTATGAATCATAGTAATGTCTTTTTCTTTTCAACTTCTCTCTTTTCATTATCTGTTCTCCAAGTAGTCTTCACTTTTGATTGTTCTGGACTTCATTTTGTAATTTTCCACTGTCTGATCCTTGATGGTTCATATTTAAGAACGATTTTTTTTTAAAGGCTGGTTGGAAGTTCATGGTGTGAGATTAGCTGACTGAAGTATTTACTGCAGGGGATCTGGCAAGGCCATTTATTTAAAGAACCTCAAATGTTGTATTCTTTGTCTCTTTGGGGGCAATCCGTTCCCCAGTCCTCTACTTAGGATGAAAGCCTGATTGCCTGTGTTCTGGGAATCACCAAAGTAATTGGATCCCCGATTTCAAGGATCATATGAAGACATTCACATAGGCTTCCTTTTTTCTTTTTTTTTTTAACCAGGGGAGAAGCAAACGCAGTCTCCCACTACCACAAATTATGCAGACAAATTTCCCAAATGTGGGTAAATCACAGGGCCAACATATCTTAAATGCAGCATTTAAGCCTCACCCTGGGAAAACCACCTTTGTGATAAGGGTGTCTCCCCTGCCAGGTAAATATGCACACATGCTTTCTAAGTTCAGTGTATAGAACCCCTGACCTTAACACTCACTCCATGTACAGAGACCCTCTGCTTTATTAACTCCAGGGAATATAACTTTATTCTTTCATTGTACTGAGAGAGGAGCAGATGCCCAGCTGTGTGAGGTTGGGAAGGGGCTCTGACTACTAGACTTTTTAAAATCAATCCTTTTCCTCAGAGTCTCCTTTGCCTCTTCCCTGTTTCTACAGAGATTGAGGCTTTTGGAGGATTCTGCAACACAAAACATGCTGGATTTTAGCTTTCTCTGTTGCTAGTTTATGATTCCATTCTTTTTTAGGTCTGCAAACTCCTTTACCAATTGTTCATTTGTTTTCCAACTTCGAAAATGTTGTTGCTGTTGTCCCCTCTGCAAGTCACCCCTTACTTGGGTGTATACCTTACGAAATGCCTTTTCTGATGAGTAGGTGTAGTTTCAGAATGGAGCAATGTTAGCTGTGGAGTGACGTTAGGTTTTTTTACATCTGTGGACATGGTCCTGGTCTGCCTCCTGTGGTTCTTAACCATGGTGGAAGTCCCATCAGTAGGCATCTGTGACAGACTGTGACCAGCTGAACTACGGAACAAGTAAGAAGGTTCGAGTGCAACCCTCCTATTACAAGAAGACAAAGGGTTTAGATTATATTCTTTACTTAAAGAATATGCATGAAATAAAAAGCAAGATTATATATCTTAGCAATAATTAAAAGTAGTAAAAAGTCAAAGTAAAATTTTTCAGTTTTTGTAGAAAATTTATCTAATCTATAAATAGATAAGATAGTTATATTTAATTTGTATAATGGGGTTGATAAGATTAAAAACATAATTTTTTTTCAGAGTGGTATCCCAGAGCTGCCCTCTAGCTGAATTCTTGCCTCATGTACTTTCCTGTGTTTATGATGAAAACACAGATGTTTTGGTGTATAAACCTGGATGCATATCTATAATAGTATCAATATTCTGTTGCATGATTAGATGGCTCTTCTGTACTGTTTGGGTGTGTTCCCATTATAGAACTATTTCCTTCTCACTAAAAACCACAGATTCTAAAACTTAATTGAACTGATCAGTGCCTCTGGCTAACCAACATTTGCCACATTTCCAGTGGCTTTGGAATTATTGCAAATTAATTACCGATTTGTCTTGAGCTATGATTCATTGTAAAGTACTTAAAACCAGTAAAGACAGAAAGACCTGCCATTTAGTACAGAGGTGTCTCTGGAGCTTCTTAGCACTATGAATTGTTGTGTGAATTTATATGGATGAACCAAATGAGGTTGTTTATGAGAAACTTATTCTCAAAGTTCATAAAGGCTGTGAGGCTGGAACTTGGCTGCTGATGGCAAATGCACAAGTAGATGTAAATGTAATTCAACCATTAAAATCTAAAGCCATAAAAAGCAAGGAAATTCACAGTTAAAGGAGGAAATGGGTTGTGCAGCACTTTCTCCAGCCGTGATGCACAATGGGGTGTATTAAGGAATTGGAGACACCCGATAGTGTGAGACGTTCAAGGCATCTCTCATGTTTCATCCCTAACAGATTTCTGAGCATTTATGGACTTGAATATTGCTTCTAAAGTACCCTCTTCTGGGAGGAGCCTAGAAAGGAAAGAAACTTCTGTGTTTTTCCTTCATTATTACCATGTAGCCAGGGATGGAGGTAGGAGGGTGGATTCATATGGCGTGAAAGAATTTTGGGCTGGTAATCTGAAACATCGATGCTCTGGCTGACTCTTTCTCTAGGATTTCATGTATTCATCATGCTGTGTGCAGACCTCAGTTAAGGCAAAACTACAGAACAGAGACTTAGTATAGCCCTGCATGCTCTGTTCAGCTTGGATGTACAGAATTTAATTTTTTATCAACATGAGAGCTATTTGGAACAAAGGGAAATTGTTTTCCATTTCTACTTCTCTCAACTACAGAAAAATAAAATGTCAATTTGGCTTTCTGTGAATGGCTGGTTAGTGATGAATAGAAAGTCTTATAAATGACCTAGCTTGCATTTATTTTGTGGTTTCAAAAAAACCCTCATTTAAAATATACATTTTTAAGAAGTCTTCATATTTATTTATTTATTTATTTTTGAGACAGAGTCTTGCTCTGTTGCCCAGGCTGGAGTGCAGTGGCACAATCTCGGCTCACTGCCAGCTCCACTTCCCAGGTTCATGCCATTCTCCTGCCTCAGTCTCCCGAGTAGCTGGGATTACAGGCGCCTGCCACCACTCCCGGCTAATTTTTTGTATTTTTAGTAGAGACGAGGTTTCACCGTATTAGCCAGGATGGTCTCGATCTCCTGACTTCGTGATCCCCCCACCTTGGCCTCCCAAAGTGCTGAGATTACAGGCCTGAGCCACCGTGCCCAGCCAAGTCTTAATCTTTAAAAGTTACATGCGTTTTAGATGACCTAGTAAATATAATAGCTCATCTGAAGGGAAAAGTCATCTTGCAATGTGCAGCCTAGGAGGAAGTCTTTCCATTGCCTGAAAATGTAAGGCTGTCGGGAAGATGTCAACTGCTTTCTAGAGAAACAAATGATGTGTGTTTTCTATTTTTTTAAACAAAATTTCATCATACAAGCTTGTGTATTCCACATTTGAATTTGAAATTAATCAGGATAAGAGGGCCTAAAGTGCAGGGAGAAAGATGGTTGAAACGGTGAATGATGAACCGGGTATGTGACTGATGTCATGTGAATAGCCACTGTTTTAATAAGCCAAGGAGCCTGTATTGGCCACCACCATGATATAAAAAACATATGGCCATGTGCATTTAAGGTCTTAAAAATGACGCCACCCCTATCATCTACACCAAAAGAAAAATGTTTATAATAATACATATATTGACTTCTGCTTTCTAGTCAATAACAAGATTTATTGTCCCACTCTTCAGTCAATTTTAACCTCTTTGGGTCAACAAATCTTGATATTGATCTCAACAGAAGTCAATACCTGCTTATTACTTACCTCCACATTTAGACGCCTACCAACAATTCTTATGGGCATTCCTTTGACACAGAAGAGTGAATACTGGCTGTCTACATTCTATACAAGGTGTATGTCTGTGGGCTTCATATATAATGTCACTTTTATAAGCCTTAATTCAGATCTAGTTATAAAACTAAATGAGGAAAAAAGATAGATGGTTTCCAATATCTGTAATTATGAACTAGACAGACGTTTAGTATTCCCTTATCATTTCCTAAATAATAAAATCATGATCTTTTATATTAATTATGCTCTAGTCATTTCCTACATCAAAGATAATTAGGCAACATGATATTTTTCATTCACCAAAGAGAGAACACAATATTTTTAACAACGAAACCTTAATGTGGTATAAGGTTAAAATTCTATAGTATCTCAAATGTTTTTAAAAACAAGAAAAGCAGACTAGTTATCCATTCCAGCAATTACCCAAATGTCTGCCAACCTCTAACCTCTAAATGTTGACTTTAGTCAAAGACATTCTAGGTTAGATAACTAAGTAACTATCAGGAAGGGAGTTTTGTTTGTTTGCTTGGCAACTGAAAAGAAATGAAGATCAAGGAAGCAGGCTTGCCTGGAGTTTTTAATGAATGTGAGACAAGCCCTACCAAAGGCAATTATTAAACCATCCCCCAAAGTTGTTTGTTCCGTGTACAAATGCAGTCCTGGTTCCATAAGACCTCTAGGTGTAAAACAGCATCATCAGCCTTCTTGCCAGCCTCACCTGTTGAAATATTAAAAAGGAAGAATAAAACACCAATATGTACAAACCCAGGGGCAGACAAAGCAAAATACACTCAAGGCTGTAAGAAATTAATTTTTCAAATTCAATAAATAAACCTTCATTGCATACCTATGTTAAACTGCTTAAAATTAAAATTCAAGAATACTTATATTTTGTACTGCTCTTGAAATACTTTACCCTCTCTAGACTGACTCACACACACCATAAAGTCCACATTTAAAACTTATGTTTTGCTGCAGGCCAAATGCCAATAAATAATAACAAAAAGGGAAGAAAAGAAAAGACTAATAGAGCCAGGTGACACAGATCACTTTATCACCAGCCCAGGTTTGCTTCTGCACAATCCTATTTTCCAGATAATATAATTGTGAACAAATTTGCAGAAACGGAAAATGGAACATTAGGAGAAAAAAAGAACACTTAAGTACATAAATGTGTGTTAATTCCAAATACGTATATACTTTCATAATAATTGAAAGTTGCTTTCTAAAAGATGTGAAAGCATGTCCTGTCAATAGCCACTACTAGCTTGTTAATCACTTTTTACAAGCTTTGTCTGAGAGTTAATTTTTCAAAACTGTGTCACTAATTTCACATTGTGCTTCCTGAATAAACTCATTAGCTTCCCCTGTAAGTCTTAGTTTCTATTCACCAAAATTACCTGCTCAAAAGTGAAAAATACAGTAGGGAGAAAAAATAAAGCCTGTTGTTTTACTGACTCTGAATTCCTTTTGAAAACTTAATCACTTAGTTTGTGAGTTTAGACCCCACTCTAAGGTCATCTTGCAGATTCAGTTCTCATTTTTTCCTCCCCTCTCCCCACAGAAATCAGGAGAACTAGGGTCATGTGCCCTCCATTCAACTTTGCAAGGATGGACATGTGAGAGGACTAAGTGAGCAGGACAGTGATGAAATGGCTATATTGTATGATGTTTTTAAGGCTAATTTGTTATGGGCTTGAGAAAGGTGAGGAAGGAAAATTGTTTTTCAAACTCAACGCTATTGATATCTTGAGCAGAGAATTCTTTGTTAGAAGAGCGAGGAATTGTCCTGTGCATTGAAGAATGTTTAACAGCATTCCAGATCTCTGACCACAAAATGCCAGTAATACCACCCCAGTAGATGTGACAACAAAAAGTGTCTCCCAACATTGCCCAGTGTTCCATTGGTGACAAAACTTCCATACCAAGATACATTCTTATACGTAGGTAAAGCATCAAAAATATTGCAAAATCATCAATTACTATAACCACGAGGGACTGGTTAAATTGAGGTAGCCATTGTGAATTACTGTAGACAAAACAAAACAAAACAAAAAACACAATTACTGAATCATCTCATCAAATGTGTTTATTCTTGTGAATTGAGTTCTAGTTCCATAAGACCTCTGGATGTCAGACAGAATCACTAGCCTTGTATTAAGTGAAAACACAGAACAGCATATTTGAAAGTCAAGTCTGCAAGTCCATACAGAGAGTAGAATCTGAGAATTTCAGAGCTGGAAGGAATCTTGGAGACCATCTGTACAAACATTGTCTTTTTACTGATGGACACTGAGTCTAGCCAACGTATCTGACTTATCCAACATTGCATAGCTAGTTAGTGGCAGTGGTGAGATAAGAATCCAAATCTTTGAAATCCAAATCCAGATTCTTTCTTCTATATCAAAGTATAGGTCTATTTAGTATGTTAGGTTACTGAAGTTTTTCATTGAATGTTTTTCTGCCCCATTCATATATGTAAATTTAAAGCATGGCAGTAGTCTAGTTAAAATTTGCTACAAATTTTTTAAGAATCAGATCTTATGGCTTTGATTATCATCTCAGATAATAATTTTCCAGACGTCAGCTTTTTAGTAGTAGGCAAGTTCATCTTGAGATCCATTTTAAGGCATCTCGGCACTTTCTTTTGGAAAATGTTATGTCATAATGATAAAATATTATTAGGTATTTCCACTTAAATATTTCTAAATCTCCTAAAACTCACTCTTCCTTCAAATCTCCCTCTAGTTTTCCCTATCTCTATTATTCTTCTAGTTTAAAAATTCACATTGCCTTTTACTAATTTTTTTTCTGAACACACAATAGCCAAACAATTTCTAAATCCCATTATTCCTTTTATTCATTGTCTTTTTGAAAAACAATTATTTCTTTTCAGCTCCATCACCATCAGACTGTAGAGATCCTTATCAGTATGTCTACAGACTAGTAAGCTGAGACAAATGTATTTTGCCGTATTTAGTCTTTTCTCCATCTACTACCCAACTCACTTTGCATATCACCATCTGAGGATTCTTACTAAAATATTTGTCATAAATCTACCAATAAGTAAATATTCATTGAACAATTCCTGGGTCCAGTTAATGTTTTAGACACAAAAGATGGGTAGAAGTGGTGGGGAGAGGAGGATTTGTAGCCAAAAAAATTTTAAACGAGCTTGCTGCTTCTGTGAGTTTATATTTCAGTTGAAATGCATATTGCAGTAAACTAAAAGGCTTAATGCAAGAGCACACATACATGCAAACAGGTAAATACAGAAACTTGCCATTTGCCATTTCACATTTCTGAGATGTTTATCCTGATTTCCAGTTCAAAGATGAATCTTAGTGATAGCTTGAAAAGTAATAACTATACACATGTATTAACCTTTATAATCCCATTTGTGATAATCTCAACACTTTGTTCTTTCCCCATGTGTGCTTGTTACAGCAACCAATTTTTCCAGTGGTAGCAACCAATGTGCAGTAGCAGCTGATGTCCCCATCTGTTTCTGCTTGCTTTCAATTAAGTAAATCATTGTATCACATGCTCAAGCTGACCAATGAACCCTTGGCTAAGGCAGTTTTGAGAGGAACCTTCCAGCAATGTAGAAACTATTGACCCAGACCAATATTTATTCAGGGATATTTACTCACAAGTCACCTCTCCATCAGGGTTCTATCTTCTAGGTTGCCATTTTCTGTCTTCCTGTTAAAGATGGAACCCAGACACTTACTTGTAAGATAGTAGAGCAGAAATATAGGAAACAATGAGGCTCTGAGACCCTATCCAAAAGCCTCAGTTTGGCCTAAGCTTTGGATGGTGATTTAGCATTCATGTGTAATAAGTGCCCTTCTAGTTAAAATTATATATTCCCTTATTAAAAGATGGTTGAGATGGTCACTTCTGTGTGCAAGACACATTTCTTCTCTGGTGGTCCATCCTCAACTTTTCTAGAAATATCTCCCCTTGGCATTCACATTTTAAACATAGGAGCAATGATTTTATACAATATGACTGCCCCACAGAGGGTCACAGTTGATTTCTAAGAAGTTAGAACCTGAATCAATCTGGGCCACTGAACCCCTTCTCTGAGATTGTGAATTTTAGAGTGAGAGCTCTGGCATTGTCTGCTGAAACTAAAGATGTTAATTGTAAATTAATCTGAGAGTTCCTCACATTAATTTTGTGCCATAGAATGTAAATCAACTGATTTACACAAGGAGAAAGAAAAATGGAGCAGATGAATAAAAAGGTACATTGACTAGAGATAAAGAGAATCCTGACATTCTTCTATTCCCGGATAGTTCCTGGGCCCAATTGTATCATTGACATTTCCATAGCTTAGATTGCCCCTGAATTCTATGGGATATCTCATTATTCTCCCAATAAATTTTCCTATTTTGGTAAAGCTTTTCAAGCTGGATTCCTGCCACCTGTAACTAAAATATGTATCATGAATACATTTTGCCTCCTGCAAGTCCATTAGAGGAAAATGTAGTTTTGAGTAGAAACCAGTCTAAAGGCCATGAATAAACAGTCACAAATACAAACACAGATGTACACACACACACATGCTAAAAGCTAGGCCTATATAAGTTTAGATTCTGTCTTACAAAAAATGAAGGCTACAGTAGCAGCATTATTAAGAAGAAGCAAATTAGAGTTCGCCATGTCATCTGGTTCAAAACATTTACTTGTATCCCGTTATCATTAGAGTGCAAACTCTTGAGTCTGGGGTTCAAAGTCTCTTAACAGAAGCCCCTAAGCCACCTGTGGCAGTACTTGCCATCATTTCTACACAATTCCTCCCTACCCATTCTCAGCTAAGTTCTTTTGCCATGCTACATGCCCGAGAGGCCTGCCCATGCCCAATAAAACTCTTACTTGTCATTCTTCTGGGCCACATTTAGTTTCTGCCTCTTGAGTTCTTGAGTCCACAGAAGGATCTCCATTCTCTGAAATCTTAGAACTCTTGTTATTTTAACCACTTCTTTAACATTTACTACTTGTACCATACATAGTCAACTATTTTAGTGGTCTTGGTTTTAATTCCTGCTGGGAGATTATACCTAAGCTCTTTGAGGGCAGAGACCATGCCTTTCTTTTTACAACACTTCCTCCCTTCCCCGAATCCACTGAAAGTGAGCATTTGGTAGAGTGTATTTTATTTGAATTAACACATACAAGAGTAAAATATAGCATATTCCCTAAGGGAACCAATTATAAATTTTGTTTAAAGGAGCATTAAAAAGTTAAATTAAAAAGCTCACATTGGCAGAAGATAAAAAAGTTTTAACCACCAGCTGCTGCTGATATAGGGACATTTGATAATGAAAAACAGAAATATATCTTAAAGGAAAAGAGCTTGTGAGTAAATTGGATGGGATGATGGTTAAAGAGAAGGAGAAAACCTACAAATCCTGTAATATACTTATTTTTCTAAAATCAAGTAAAGTCTGTGCAACCCCTCCCCTTGTAGACTGTCAACTCCATGAGGCCAATTATCCCATCTGCCTTGTTCATCATAGTAAAGCCAATACCCGACTTTCAGTTGAGAGGGATCCAGTAAGCACTTCTGGAATGATAAACCACTGTTGTACAACCAGAATGCATTTTAAAGTAAGTATGTCTATAAAGATGACAGGCACTTGATGGTGCAGTGCAGAATTTGCACCCAATTCCTGCAGTGGCAACTAGGGACTGACTGATACAAGCAAAGTATTAAAAACACTACTGATGAAATTTGTATAGTCAGGGAGAAAACCTCTGTACCATGGAGGCTAAAGACACGTTAGTTGCAGGCAGGAAGACTGAGAGCTGTCATTAACAGAGGGGCTCTGATAATAAAAGGAATGATCAAAGCAACATTGAACAACATAGAACTAGACCAATGCAGATGAGCAGAGGACATAGAAACTGATGTGAAGAGTGGACGTAGAAGAGACTCAAACTAGTACCAAAGAGGAGTATTCCCTAACTTCTCCAACTTATGGGCTTTAATAGAATCTTAATGACGAAAAATGATAGTTTTATCAGTAAGCTTTTTCTAGATTTTACTTCAGAAACAAAAGACCCTCAACTCTAAGTGGCTCGATCACATTTTAGGTTGGCTGTAGGTCTGCTGAAGCCCTGTTTACTTTCTCTTTATTCTAGAACACTGGCCAATATAGCAGCTATCATCTGGGATCCTGCCAAACTTGAATTGCCAAATTTAGCAAATGAAAATACAAAACATCCAATTAAATTTGGATTTGAGATAAATAGCGAATGATTTTTAGGTACAGAAATATGTCCCTTGCAATATTTGGGATAGACTTATGCCAAAAAATATTTGTTGTTTATCTGATTCTGATTTAATCATGTGCCCTGTATTTTTTTTTTCCTGGCAACCCTTTGCCAGATTCATGAAAGACGAAAAATGTGACCTCATGAAGGCTTTTACACCTTTTACTCAGAAGTGGCATTTGGTGGGTGCAGTGGCTCTTGCCTGTAATCCAAGCACTTTAGGAGGCCAAGGTGGGCAGGTCACTTGAGGTCAGAGTTTGAGACCAGCCTGGCCAACATGGTGAAATCCCATCTCTACAAAAAATTACAAAAATTAGCCGGGCATGGTGGCACGCCTGTAATCCCAGTTACTCGGGAGGCTGAGGCACAAGAATCGCTTAAACCTGGGAGGTGGAGGCTGCAGTGAGTCGAGATAGTGCCACTGCACTCCAGCCTGGGTGACAGAGTAAGATCCTATCTCAAAAAAAAAGTGGCATTTGACACTTCCACTCTTCTCACTCATTGGCCAAACAAGGCACATGATTAAACTAGTATTATTGGGGTAAGAGGCATCATCCTCCCTTGGAGGTAGGCCTGGAAAAGAGGAGCCATATCAAAGGATATCACTCATTTATACTATGTGTGTATAAGTGCGTGTGTGCGTGCACACATTGGGGTGGGGGTGCTTTCATCTCTATAAAGGAGCTACAATAACTCCTTCCACTAGCGTTAAGAAGTAGCGGGAGCAGGAAGGGCCGCTTGACATCTATACCCTCTCATTCTCTGAGCTGTCAAGGGAACAGCAGTTCCTGAAACTCTGTTCTAGTTGAGGGAACCACTTTAGTTTGACAGTGAGGGGTCATTTCTGTTAGAGTGATTGCCTTAGGTCTCATTATTTTAGGGCAAGGCCTTGATACTGGTGAGTGAGCAGTGACCGAGAAAGCAAATCTGAGTGGGAGAAGAAAATAGTTTGCTAGCAGAGGCTAACCCATCTCTGAAGGGTTCACGTTTGCCTGTGGCCCATGGCATCTTCCACACCTCCTCCTTGGGGGCCACCTTCCTTCTTCACACACCCATTAGCTGGCTCTTCTTTGTAACTATTTTTCCAATTAAAGGCACTCTTTGTTCATGTTTCACTGCACGTCAAAGGATATTTTTCTAGAGGAAAGGGCGATGGTAGATAGAGAGATGAGCTGGTGACACACAGGATTTTCCTGGTTCCCACAGCCTTCTTCGTTTGGCCCAAAGTCTTACATATATTCAAATTCTTTCATAAAAAACTAATTGCTAACTTTATTCTTTTGTGTCTGCAAGAATTCATTGTTTACTTAGTACAATGGGTGAAAATTGTTCGCATTTCCAAGGTCAGTCATAATAGAGTTAGATTCCTGAAATAGCCTGGAGTATGATAAATACATAGATCTACATGGACTTCTGTTCTGCTGGGTTTTTCTTTTCTGTTCAAGGCTGTTTCTAAATATTATTTTACTGCTTCATTATAATATGCTTCATATTCAGAGTTTGCCTAAACAGGACATTTGGCTAATGAAGTGAGATAATGGGGAATTAAATGGTTTTCAGTGTGAAGAGAACAACCTTATTTACAGGGTATATTGCTGATTAAGATTTCTTTTTCTTTTAAAAAGTGACAAATTGATAATTAAGCTCCTCAAATGCAAAGTCATTCCCAACTTGTGATACGGTGTGATCACATGGGATTTCCTAATTTAATACCAATCACACATTTGAATGGGCTGGTATAAAATGAACTTACACACTGGTTGTCAGAATTGCTGACGATAGGTGTGAATATATAGGCGAAAAGTATAAACATGAGTTTATCCAAAACTTCATAAATATCTTTATTTGAGTGGAATTACTTCATCGAAGTGCTATCAGCACATAGAAATAGAAATGAACTATGTGGCTTTTGATTTCCAGCACTAGGAATTGGCAAAATGTTTGTTTTAGATGATGGGGCAAAACTTGCAGATATTTAAAAAAACATAAAAATAAACTAGGTGCTACAGGCCACAGTAAACCTCACCTGATCCCATTATTATCTCATTTTACTTTGAATATATAAATAAATCTTGATAATGTTCAGCTTTCCTTAAAATATAAAGTATTGATAATTTTCAGTTTTGTGTGTGTGTTTATAATACATGCAAATTATTCTGTGGCTGAGAATTAAGATTCCAGAACTCAAAGGAGCATTTTAACATCATCTCATTCTAGGGTGGCAGAATCTGGTCCAGGTCCTGTTGGTCCAGGTCCTTGCCTCTGGCAGATGTTGCTGAATAATGGAACTTCTTTTCTGCAGAGCACAGGCTGAGAATCACAATCCATTTTAAAACAGCAGTGCAAACCTGGGCGACATAGTGAGACCCTGTCTCTACAAAAAAATTAAAAATTAGCTGGGTGTGGGGGATGTGCCTGTAGCTACTCAGGAAGGTGAGGTGGGAGGATGGCTAGAGCCCAGGAGTTCAAGGCTGCAGTGAGCATGATCACACCACTGAACTCCAGGCTGGGGGACAGAGCAAGATCCCATCACAAAAACAAAAACAAAGCAACCCAAAAAGACACAGGAGTTCAGATAGCACTAGCAATTGGTCTGAGTTGACCTGCAAGAGGGAATCAGTTTGTTGTTGCTGAGAGCTCAACCCGTTTATCTTACAGGAGAGGATGCTGCACTGGGTTGGATTTGATTTACAAGTCCATTGTACATCCACTTCACCAGGCTGTTTAGGCAATTTAATTTCACACGGATACTTTTGAATGACATTTTCTTTTTGCGTGGCATTATTGATACAGAATACTATACAATCATTATCTCTTCCAAAATATTAGAAAAGAAATAAAGGAGAAAATTGTCCTTTTATTTAGCATACGTAATTAGTGAAAAAAGGGAGTTGCATAAAAACAGAAAAACAACATAGAGACATTTTGTGGGTAATTGAAGTGAATTTCAGCATTGTTCCGAGTATTTTATATTGTCAGTTGTTTAAAATGATTTGGGGGTGGGGAGAGAAAGACATAGACTTTGAAATGGCAGATTCTGCATGTCGAGGGCCTGGTGTGGATATTCCTGAGTCTAAGACTGATCTAATCAGTAATCTGCCATCTGATGATGCATTGCTCTTCTGAAGAAAACAGGAGGTAAATAAGAACTAGCAGACAGAGGGAACCCAGCATTCCTGTTAAGCACCACAAGATGGGAAATCTGTATTTTCACTGTGTGACTCAATACCTTCTGTGCATATTGTCCCACGCTGGGAAAATAGCTCCTAGTGCTTTTTTTCGGTTTTGAATTTAGTGGAGTGTATACAAAGAAAGATTTATTTTACAAGTACCTGTGTTGTAGTCTCAACTTCTGGGGAGGCAGTGGCAAAAGCAGGGTAGCTCAGGGCGTAATTGGTAAGCAAAGAAGCAAATTTTCAGTTTATTCAGCTTCCTGTTATTATAACTCCCCTGCCTGGGCTTCCTACCCACCCTCCCCGATTAGTTGACACACTCTTCATTCTTCTGAGGTACCCTGTGTCATTGGGCTCTTAAACGTGGATTAAAATCTGTCTGGTGAGAATCTGATAATATCATTATTATTGAAGTGTAAATGACTAATAAACTGTTATCTTCCATAGAGACATTTGCATTTTAACAGGGACAAAGCCTTAAGCCAAAATAATCAGGGTCTTGTTTATTTTGTTCCCATTGTACTTTTATCACACTAATCTTCCTATGCTGAGAAAGATAGTTAAGTGTAATCTTCAAAGGTTGTCATTATGTAAGTCAAGCAGCTTTGATGGGTTTGGGGATCAACTACCCACAATAATGCATCTAGTTTTAAATGCAGAAATAAATTTTGTCCCGTGAAAAATACTTTTTTTTTTTCTGTTTGCCTACAGTATAAGGAACTCTCTATTTTTGTGATCTGCTTGAAATGGTTACAATTTTCCTCACTGGCCCCCAACCCAGAGGGGAAGTCTCTTTTTCGAGATCTCTTCCTTCTCATAATGTGATTCTCAACCCTTCACAAAGACCTCTCATCCTCCCTCTCCAAGCTGGGGCCCAGAGCATGGTCCCATTGGAAGTATCATGCATAAATGCTATTTGATAATCACTGCTTTTTCTCTCCTTCATCCCCAACCAAGACTCTTTCTCATATTCCCAAATGCATTTGGTAAACTATAAAGTGCTAAACAAAAGTGAATATACATTATCTCTGTGCTTATATTATCATTTCAAATTTTTATGGAGTCAGGAGAAACTGACATTGGGTAACCAGATATTCATAGATTGGATTATTAAAAGTGAGTCAAATAAAAGAGTTTGTTAGTATTTGCAGGGACATATTGTTAAACATATACTTTGATAGCTGTCATTAAATGTTTAGACTTCTAACTAACAAATTAAAATGACCCTAGAATAGGACAGGGATAAAACTTGAATATGCAGCTTAAGTTTTGATTATTATATGACTAAAACTTCAGCTGGGATAAACTCCAGCAATATTGCAAACTGTAGGCAGGCTAATGAAGAAAAAAGTACGCACTGACTCATGTACTCTGCATTTGGCTAAAAAGACTGTTGAAGTTAAAAAGAAAATAATGGAGTAGAATAAGACCTCTAGAAGAAATACTGGACTGAAATCTTATGTATTTCCTCAATTTGAAAGGGAAGGCAATTATTTCCTGTTTTAAGTGGACGCTACTGCTCTTGAGGCTGTCCATGGTCATTTCTTGCAACAAACGCGTTTACGAAGTGACCACTGGGTGTGTGTCAATGATCTAAGAACTGAGGGATATGGAAAATTGTGGATTGATCTTTACTCATGCTGAGCTTCCTATCCTTTCTCTGAAAATGTGTGTCCAGTGTTAGTAATGCAGATCAAATGACCTTCCACCAACAGCGAAGTTGGTCAAGGGCTTAAACAGGTTAAATAAATTTCGGTGTGTGTAGTTATTCCCCCTTTAAAAGCAACATTTGAAGGAAAGATGCAGAGCAAAATATCTAGAAAAACAAATTTAAAAATCAAAATAGGAAATGAATCACTACAATTACAAGAAAAGACATCGACAAATGAGATGCTGCAATGTATTGCCCCTCTGGACCAGCAGTCTGAGGAAAAAAAAAATATATCTAAGCTTAAGCCTTCATGGAACCAAATTGTTCGGGTGCCGGAAGCGTTATGCCTTGAGATATTTTGCCAAGTAAATGGTGTTTCACTGTGCACTAAAGAAAACCACATTCTTTCTCACACTCACCAAAAAATGAAAAAAATAAATCACACCTCTATTCAGAGCCCAAGTTGTCATCAGAAAGGAAAAGGTTGGAGTTCATTTATCATGTGCATTTCTACGGCTACAAAGATAATTGGGTTGATTCCATCTAGCCTTTGCTTCTCTCACATTTTAATTGAAAAGCCTCCAGAGTGTTGGAAGCACAGAGCTGGCCTGAGACTTGAGGAGACTTCAGTTAGGCAGAGATGGACTAAAATGACAACCAGAAGACAGACTAAGCGGTCTGTTGGACCAGGAGCCTGTTGTGTTAATGCTTGAAACTTACTGGGAAAGGGACTGACAGGGGAAGCCATACATTCTGTATGTTTTCTGCAAGGAAATCCAGGTTTCATTTCTGGCTACATTTAATTTAACATTTTTATCAAAGCATTTGTGTCAGAGTAAATACCTAACTTTGGGACAGTTTTTAGCCTGCAGAATTTAAGGAAAGCTTGGTTGATTAAAAGTAAAGGGCTAGAGAGCAAATGGCATTGGAGTCAGCAGAAAGTGAAACCAGTCTGAAACTTTTGGGCAGTGTTAAAATAAGCATACATTTAACATCATTTTCATTTTTCATCATCAAACTCGCCCCTATTAAAACTTTGCAGGTTCAGTTGGTCAAGTTTTTATGACTGAACATACACTCTAAGAATGCTCAAGTTGTGCTTAGGAGATTAATTTATAAGCTCCTCTGACTCTGAATCTCCAAGGTTTATTCTGTCTATGTGTTGTTTGCATAATGCACTTTTGTACAGCTAAAGCACTACCTATAAAGGGATTATTTTCATATTCAGCACATTAAAAATCCAGCTCAATTCACAGATCCCATTCTGTGTTTATGCCTGAGATAACAGGTGAAAAGTATCTCATTACAAATGTCCATGAAGCAAACATAAGAACGTGAATGTTTGGGGAGAGAATGTGCCCCTACTGAAATTAATTCCCCAATGGTTTTATTAAAGTCTGCAAATTGCATTATTTTCCCATCATATTTGAAATATTGCCCTCCTTTAATGCCTGCTCTAACCCATGCCATACCATCTTCCCTGGAGTGTCTAGACATGGTGTCTTAGATTTATGTGTATGATCTCAGTGTGTTACAACATCACTCCTGACTAATGCATTATTACAATACTTACAGATATTCCCAAGTGCCACTGTATTGATTAGAAAATCACCAATCTGCATATGCACACCATCTGTGCTGCAGAGAAGCAAAACATGCAGGATGACATTTGCCTTATTCGAAGGCAGATTCAGAAACCACTAATAGAACGAAGAGGGAATTCTCTTTCGCAGGGAAGGGATTTGGCTTTTTAGAATAGAAAAAAAAAAGTGGACAATATGAATTTTTATAGAACTGTACAGTATAAAGTATTTAAAACTAGTCACCTTTCTCTCTTTTCAGGTATATGGAAAGCCCAGGTCTTAGCATACAAACAGCATGCTTAACCATTTAGATCCTGAAAATGATACCATGTCAGGACCACTGGTGCCATGAAATTGATAAATCTCAGCTCAACTGCAGCAGCCCTTTGGTAGAAAAGCTGCCTGTAGTGAGCAGTCGGTTGTGTCTCAGTGGAAAGGCCGAAAGCATGCCTGCAAAAGATGAATGAGACACTCACCTACTGGGCTGAAATGCTTTTAAAGGACAGGAATCTGTTTATCTTTGATTGATTGTTCAGTCTGATACTTTCCTTTATAAAGTTTATTGACTACAAGCACATAAATCAAAGAAAAACAAATCACAGGTTCAATTTTGGGGGCATTGACATCCTGCCATCTCTGCAGCAACTGCTCATACAAGTCAAGGGGGCAGGAAGAAGGATGCAAGTAACTAGGGGAAAAAAAAATCACATGATGGAAATGGCCAACAAAGTCCTACCCTTATTATGCTCCTAATGGCTCTTTAGATGGCAAATGTCTTGATACATCCTGCAATGCCAGTAGTTTAGGCAGCTGTTGGAATGTGGATGATGACAAAAAAATGAAACAAAAACAACAAACTAATTTGAAAAGCAATTACAAGCAAATGACACTCAGATCTGCCATTTTTGCATGTCCCCTATTATGGATCACCCAATTTGTCCCCAGTCTTATTTATTAAAGTACATTTATTCAACTCCCTCAATGCTTAAGAAAAAATATAAAAATATTAAGGCAAAAATTATGACTTTTGAGTGCACAGAGAGAATAGCAGCAGGAGGCTGTAATCATATTCCTCCATTCCTGCCCCAAATGTAAGAAAATGTTGCCATGCCAGCCTGGCCTAATGAGGAGCTCTTTCCACCAGGACTGTGGGGGTTAATTCTAACAGTGGTATAACCCAGATGGATTTGTGTTAGGAGGCCTAATGATGCATCACATTGTGTCTCCTTTTAAACTAAGTGTACACAGACTAGAATATCTACAAAAAGTGCACTGTTAGTGTGGGTATGTGCCTTTCTCGCAATTTAGTTAGAACAACAACCAGTTTCTCACTGTGAAGAGTCAACAGCAGCCTTCTCAATTTGTTTTTTTGAAGTATCCTTGAAACATGTTTTAAAAATTAAAAATAACTGCATTCTTTATTTCTTGTGCATTTCTCAAGTTTATTACTTTCAATTTGTTGCCTTTTAGATGAAAATTACTGTGGGACACTGCAGAATTCAGGGTGATACTAACTTTCGGTGTCACAGGCCTGTCTCTGAAAACATTTTCTGTATTTCAAGTAAAATTAGAGAAAGGGGAGCGATGGGGCCAAAGTGGGAGACAGAAACGAGTCCTCTACATGTCGCTATCTGTAGGAATGTCCAAACGACCACCCCAGGTAGCAGGAGTCATGGTATAATAACTGAGCCATGGAAGGTAAAGCCAGCCCCAACTGACAGCAGCTGTAGAAAATTGAGAGAAGGAGCTGGCTGCTGGGCAGAGTGTAAAATGCAGCCTTATTTCTCCCCTGCAGGAGCTCAGAATACCTCACAAAGCCTTCCAAAGAGCAAATATCACTTTGCAGTGGTCACCACTGTCAGAGTCACTAATGAGGCCTAATTGGAGGACAGAGTCTGCCTGTGCACATTAGCATCTCTAAGTTGTCCCAATTAAGGAACAAGATACAACAGGGTGGGCATTGTTTGGATACTGGTGCCCCGCTTGGGTGTGCTGCGAGGAAGAAGGCCAAAGGCTGAGTGCCTGCAACCACCCAATGTGTGACCTAATTGCTAATTGATGCACAACCTTAGGTGGCCTGCTGCTTCTTAATGATGTTTGAGACAGTTTGGGGTCCTAGAACAACAAGCTTGTTTTGGAACAAAGCCAACAATTTATCTTCGTTTATCACTGCTTTACCTGTGTTATCAGGAAACACACACACACACACACATTGCAGGATGGGAATAAGAAATACAACTCAGTACTATACTGTAAGTAAGAGGCCCGTCATCATTAACAGGCAGAAAATCTAGTCTACTTTGGTGTGTAAAGCCACGTTAAAGAATATGCTTCTGGAGCATCAAGGAAAAATAGAGAAATGAGTAGCACATTATGGATTAAAGATGAGATCATAGCAAGAATCTTTTAAAATTTAAGGAATTGATCTCAGAACCCAATGCTTATGAGAATGTCTTCATTATCACATTTGTCTCAGTCCATTTCTGGTCTTCACATTTTCAAGCAACTGTGGAATGAGTAGAAAAGTTTTAGTTGACTTACATGGACTGAGGAAGGAAAGTTATTTTTGACAAGATAAAAACAAGAATAGACTGAAACTTTTTACTCATTACTTTATTCATTTAATAATGAATGTTCCAGGCACTCATAGGTGCTAGGGCTTACAGGATGGACAAAACTGACACATCTCTGACTTCACAGAATTTAGACATTTCCAAACGTCATTCAGTGTAACAAAAGTAGCAATAGTTGAATTTTATTATGTTTTTAAGAACATACTAGGCGAGGAGAGAATGTTAACTCAATCTAGGGGTCAGGGAATTTCCTGAAGAAACTCTAAGACATTGAGGAGACCATTCCTCTGCCATTGGAATACAACTGATTTGTACTTTCCCTTAGAGTCATTGCATTAGTCCGTTATCACACTGTTATAAGTACCTTCCAAGACTGGGTGATTTATAACAAAAAGAGGTTTAATTGACCCACGGTTCCATATGGCTGGGGAGGCCTCAGGAAACTTACAATGATGGTGGAAGGCGAAGTGGAGACAGGCACCCTCTTCACAAGGTGGGAGGAGAGAGAATGGCTGAAGGAGGAACTTGCCAAGAACTTATAAGCCAGTAGATCTCGTGAGAACTCACTATCGTGAGAACAGCATGGGGGAAACTACCCTCATAATTCAATTACCTCCACCTGGTCTCTCCGTTGACGCGTAAGGATTATCGGAATTACAATTCAGGATGAGATTTGGGTGAAGACACAAAGCCTAACCACATCAGTCATATGAAGTGATATTTGGACTGGTTTTAAAATTAACATTTTATTTGACAAACATAGCATAATGGTTTTTAAGTACACCTGATTTCAAATGACTGATTTAAATAGGAAAAGGTGTGGATATGGAAAAATGATGAAGTAGAAAAATAGTAAAGGAAAAGAGCCGGGGAAGGGGAAGAAATAGTGAAAGAAGAAATGTCCCTACAGCAATGAGGACACTCAATGAGAGATATAAAATGAAGGAGAAAGTAACTGGCAGTATAGATAGGAAAGGAGCAGAAATAGAAAGAAAGAGATATGGACATGGAAAAGGAAATGGGACACTGAAAAATATAAAGTAGCTCCAGGGGACAATTTCTAGTTTTATATGAACTGATCTGGTTAGAGCTTCTGTGTTCTGTACATTGTATTTCCAGAAGTAGTTAACTTTTCTCATTAACTGTCTTCTAAATACTAAATTGCTAGTCAAACCCTATTTACAGTTCTTCAATCGGGACAGAAAAATAATCTTTTTGAATGATGTCGAATCAAGGAACATAAACAACAGCCTGAGAATTATTACAGATATTTGTTGGCAACAAATATTAATTACTAACATGTGCATGGCTCAGTTCATTTATTCAACAAATATTCATTGTTCAACAAATATTTAATATAGTCAAAAATATTGTCCAAGGCATCACTGAAGAACAATCATTAAACTCCACGAATATTTTTAATGTGATTGTCCAGAGCATGATATTAAACACACACTAATTTTTGCTCACACTCCTCTCCTCCTCCTCCTATTTTTACCTGTATCCTACAATACTGTCCCTTCTGTCCTGGCCCAATCCAACATTCCCCAGTCACACAACTCAAGATTCATGTTCTGTGTGGAACTTTTTCCAACTGTCCTTTTTTTCCTCTCAAAACTCCTGTGATCAAAACACCTCAATAAGATCATGTTACTACTATCTCTGCCGATCTTTGATGCTTTCAATTCTCACAAAATCACTATAGTGCCAAAGTCAGTTTTAAAGAGGGGGAGGGGAGTGCTTTCTCTCTCTGTATAATGCTCAGAGGGAAGTCCCATAGTGTGATGTACCTGGAGCCCCCAAAATAGAGTATAGAGTAGATTGCAGTAGCTTTTTCTAGTCCCATTATTAACTATTTTTCTGACTTCAGTGGGGTGATTGGGCTGAATTGTGGCCCCTTCCACAATTCAAACGTGAAAGCCCTAACCCCTAACTACTTCAGAATGTGACGATATTTGGAGATAGGACCTTTGAAGAGGAGATTAAGCCATTATGGTGGGCCCTGATCCAATCTGACTGGTGCCCTTGTAAAACAAAGGAAATTTGGACACACACCTGTGGTACACACACACAGAGAAAACACCATGTGAGGACTCAGGAGGATGCCATCAGCAAGCCAAAGAGAGAGACCTCTGACGAAACCAAACCCGTTGACAATTTGATATTGGACCTCCGGCCCACAGAATTGTGAGAAATACATTTCTGTTGTTTAAGCCACCCAGTCTGTGACATTTTGTAATGGTAGCCAGAGCAGACTAATACAAGGGATATATCACAGCCAGGGAGTTAATATAGAACAGGTTTCTTTGAACCTACTATACTGGGCTTTACTCACTGCTTACAATCAGGACTGGATCTGCTCTGACTTTTCTTACTGAATTCCTTCTTTCTGGTACATTTTATGTTTGGGGCTCTGCTATTAAGTTTTTAAAAATTTGCTTAAAATTTTTATTTTCTATTTATTAGAGTTTGAAAATAAAAAAATTCATTTTTAACCTTTTTTCCTCTAGTTTCCTCAAGTACATGGTATTTTCGTAATAATATTTAAGTGTTACATACCTATAGAAAAGTATACAGATCATGAATATACCAGCTCAATGAAGTTGAATAGTCTACACGTCTAAATAACAAGTACCTGGATTCAGAAACAGAATAGCCTCAGGAACTCAGGAGCCTTCCTTGTGACCTCTTTTCCCCAAATAATCATTATCTGATTTCTAATACCGTAGGTTAGATTTGTCTACTTTTGAACTTTATACGAGTGGGACCACAGAGTGTGTACTCCTATGTTTAGATTTTTTGGTCAGCATTATATTGGTGAGATATGCATAATGTTGCATATGGCTCCATTTCATTTATTCTCATTGGAGTACAGTATTTCATTTTATTAATACTTCATAATCTATTCATTCTACAGTTGATAGGCTTTGGGATTACTTTCAATTTATAGAGATAGTCTGAATAGCACTGCCACAAAAATTACTGAGTCATTAGCTATGTATATTCAGTTTTAGTTATTCTAAACAGTTTTCCAAAGTGTTTTTACCAGTTTACAATTATACTAGCATTGTACGAAAGTTCTAGGTGATACCAACTCTCCAATACTTGGTACTGACAGTCGTTTTTATTTTAACCATTCTTAGTTTGTACAGCTGTATTAACTGTGGTTTGAATTTGCATTTGTCTGATGACTGTCACCAAAACACGTTTCAGTTTGTCACTTTATTTTGGGACATGAATGTTCAAGTTTTTCTACATTTAACAAAATGATTATTTCTATTGATTTGTAGAAGATCTTTATATGTTCTGAATAGGACTCCCTTGTTGGGTATATGTATTGAAAATAACTATTACCATTTTGTGGGTTGTTGTTTTATCTTCCTTAGGAGTATTTTTTGATCATTTAAAGTTCTCAGTTCTAATGTTGTCCACTTTGACTTCCTATTTTCGTATCCTGTATAAGAAAATTTTGCTAACCCAACTCATTATGATGTTCTCCTATATTTTCTTCTCAAAGCTTGTTTATTTTAAATTTATTTTTACCTGTCCTACTTATATCTATAATCATACTGGATTTGATTTTATGTATGGTGTGAGGAAGGGGCTGCAAATGATTATCCAATTGGCCCATCATTTATAAAAATATCAATATCTATCCCCACTGCAATGTAACATCATTTTTATTTCACTTTTATTACAATTCAGTGTAAATCTCTTTTTGGAATTTGTATCCTGTTATTTTTGTCTGCTTTTTTGTTTGTTTTTATGCCAAAACTTCATGGTTTTGATATCTTTATTTTTATTATTATTATTATTTTTGAGATGGAGTCTCACTCTGTCACCCAGGCTGGAGTGCAGTGGTGCGATCTTGGCTCACTACAAGCTCTGCCTCCCAGGTTCACGCCATTCTCCTGCCTCAGCCTCCTGAGTAGCTGGGACTACAGGCACCTGCCACCACGCCCGGCTAATTTTTTGTAGTTTTAGTAGAGACAGGGTTTCATCATGTTAGCCAGGATGGGCTCGATCTCCTGACCTCGTGACCCGCCCGCCTTGGCCTCCCAAAGTGCTGGGATTACAGGCATGAGCCACCGCGCCCAGCCAGTTTTGATATCTTACAGTGTAACACCTCCACCTTCATTTCTCTTCTTCAAGATGTCTTGGTTATTCTTAGACCTTTGTATGTCCATATAAATATTAGAATCATCTTGTCAACTTTCACCAACCAAACTTTTGAAATTTTAGTTGGGTTTGTGATGAATCTACTGACTAGATAGAGAACTCTTGTCTCTAAAATAGTTATCCAATTCATGAATATGCTTTATCTTTTATATGTTTAGGTCTTCTTTACTCTTCCTCAGTAATATTTTATGGTGCTATATGCAGAGGTCTGGTACATCAATTACTAGACTGATTTCTACATTTCTGACTTTCAATGCTTTTGAAAATTATATTATTTAATTTTTTTAATTTTATGATGGTTTGTTGCTAGTGGCTAGCATATAGATATACAAATTTTGTCTATTGGCCTTGTGCCCAGTGATATTGTTGAATTCATTTCTTACAGTTTGTAGACTCTTTTGGATCTTCTTAATACACAAGCATATCCTCCAATAGCAACAAAATTTTATTTTTTATTTTCTAAATTAAATGCCTTTTATTTAATTTTCTTGTCTTATTTCACTGGGACTAGGGTCTCCAGTGCGATATCGAAAAGGAATGATGATATTCAGCCTCCTTTCCTTATGACTGTTCTTAAGAGAAAAGTTTCCAATAATTCATTATTAAATATAATGGTTTATGTAGGATGTTTTTGTAGATACTATTTATTAGATTAAAAGAGGACCATTCCATTTTTTTATTTTAATATTATTGTACTATAAGTTTTAGGGTACATGTGCACAATGTGCAGGTTTGTTACCTATGTATCCATGTGCCATGTTGGTTTGCTGCACCCATTAACTCGTCATTTAGCATTAGGTATATCTCCTAATGCTGTCCCTCCCCATTCCCCCCACCCCACAACAGTCCCCAGAGTGTGATGTTCCCCTTTCTGTGTCCATGTGTTCTCATTGTTCAATTCCCACCTATGAGTGAGAACATGCAGTGTTTGATTTTTTTGTCCTTGCGATAGTTTACTGAGAATGATGATTTCCAGTTTCATCCATGTTCCTACAAAGGACATGAACTCATCATTTTTTATGGCTGCATAGTATTCCATGGTGTATATGTGCCACATTTTCTTAATCCAGTCTATCGTTGTTGGACATTTGGGTTGGTTCCAAGTCTTTGCTATTGTGAATAGTGCCGCAATAAACATACGTGTGCATGTGTCTTTATAGCAGCATGATTTATAGTCCTTTGGGTATATACCCAGTAATGGGATGGCTGGGTCAAATGGTATTTCTAGTTCTAGATCCCTGAGGAATCACCACACTGACTTCCACAATGGTTGAACTAGTTTACAGTCCCACCAACAGTGTAAAAGTGTTCCTATTTCTCCACATCCTCTCCAGCACCTGTTGTTTCCTGACGTTTTAATGATGGCCATTCTAACTGGTGTGAGATGGTATCTTATTGTGGTTTTGATTTGCATTTCTCTGATGGCCAGTGATGATGAGCATTTTTTCGTGTGTTTTTTGGCTGTGTAAATGTCTTCTTTTGAGAAGTGTCTGTTCATGTCCTTTGCCCACTTTTTGATGGGGTTGTTTTTTTCTTGTAAATTTGTTGGAGTTCATTGTAGATTCTTGATATTAGCCCTTTGTCAGATGAGTAGGATGTGAAAATTTTCTCCCATTCTGTAGGTTGCCTGTTCACTCTGATGGTAGTTTCTTTTGCTGTGCAGAAGCTCTTTAGTTTAATGAGATCCCATTTGTCAATTTTGGCTTTTGTTGCCATTGCTTTTGGTGTTTTAGACATGAAGTCCTTGCCCATGCCTATGTCCTGGATGGTAATGCCTAGGCTTTCTTCTAGGGTTTTTATGGTTTTAGGTCTAACATGTAAGTCTTTAATCTATCTTGAATTAATTTTTGTATAAGGTGTAAGGAAGCGATCCAGTTTCAGCTTTCTACATATGGCTAGCCAGTTTTCCCAGCACCATTGATTAAATAGGGAATCCTTTCCCCATTGCTTGTTTTTGTCAGGTTTGTCAAAGATCAGATAGTTGTAGATATGTGGCATCATTTCTGAGGGCTCTGTTCTGAGTTTGTAGTATATTTGAAGTCAGGTAGGTGATGCCTCCAGTTTTTTTTTGGTTAGTTGATTGGCAAGGGTTTTTTGTTCCATTTCCAATTCTGTGAAGAAAGTCACTGGTAGCTTGATGGGGATGGCATTGAATCTATAAATGACCTTGGGCAGTATGGCCATTTTCACCATATTGATTCTTCCAACCCATGAGCATGGAATGTTCTTCCATTTGTTTGTATCCTCTTTTATTTCATTGAGCAGTGGTTTGTAGTTCTCCTTAAAGAGGTCCTTCACGTCCTTTGTAAGTTGGATTCCTAGGTATTTTATTCTCTTTGAAGCAATTGTGAATGGGAGTTCACTCATGATTTGGCTCTCTGTTTGTCTGTTATTGGTGTATAAGAATGCTTGTGATTTTTGTACATTGATTTTGTATCCTGAGACTTTGCTGAAGTTGCTTATCAGCTTAAGGAGATTTTGGGCTGAGACAATGGGGTTTTCTAGATATACAATCATGTCATCTGCAAACAGGGACAATTTAACTTTCTCTTTTCCTAATTGAATACCCTTTATTTCCTTCTCTTGCCTAATTGTCCTGGCCAGAGCTTCCAATACTGTGTTGAATAGGAGAGAGGGCATCCCTGTCTTGTGCCAGTTTTCAAAGGGAATGCTTCCAGTTTTTGCCCATTCAGTATGATATTGGCTGTGGGTTTGTCATAGATAGCTCTTATTATTTTGAGATATGTCCCATCAATCCCTAATTTATTGAGAGTTTTTAGCATGAAGGGTTGTTGAATTTTGTCAAAGGCCTTTTCTGCATCTATTGAGATAATCATGTGGTTTTTGTCTTTGGTTCTGTTTATATGCTGGATTACATTTATTGATTTGCATATGTTGAACCAGCCGTGCATCCCAGGAATGAAGCCCACTTGATCATGGTGGATAAGCTTTTTGATGTGCTGCTGGATTCAGTTTGCCAGTATTTTTTTGAGGATTTTTGCATCAATGTTCATCAAGGATATTGGTCTAAAATTCTCTTTTTTGTTTGTGTCTCTGCCCAGCTTTGGAATCAAGATGATGCTGGCCTCATAAAATGTGTTAGGGAGGATTCCCTCTTTTTCTATCGACTGGAATAGTTTCAGAAGGAATGGTACCAGTTCCTCCTTGTACCTCTGGTAGAATTTGGCTGTGAATCCATCAGGTCCTGGACTCTTTTTGGTTGGTAAGCTATTGGTTATTGCCACAATTTCAGAGCCTGTTATTGATCTATTCAGAGATTCAACTTCTTCCTGGTTTAGTCTTGGGAGCGTGTGTGTGTCGAGGAATTTATCCATTCTATATTTTCTAGTTTATTTGCGTAGAGGTGTTTGTAGTATTCTCTGATGGTAGTTCGTATTTCTGTGGGATCGGTGGTGATATCCCCTTTATCATTTTTTATTGCATATGTTTGATTCTTCTCTCTTCTTTATTAGTCTTGCTAGCAGTC